>NC_091984.1:187843209-188443209 GCF_044704955.1 Pristiophorus japonicus | reverse complement strand
TGTTTGCCAACCGGAAAATGATCCATTTATCCCGACTCTGTTTTCTGTTAGTTAGCCAATCCTCTATCCTTGCTAATATATTACCCCCAACCCTGTGAACTTTTATCTTATGTGTTATGTTCAGAATAATTCCACAAGACTGTGTTGTAAGCTCAAACCATTGTGACCTTGGTCTCTTTAATGTAACTCCAAAGTGAGGAAGCAGCATGGTGGATTGCCTTTTATATCTGCTTGTCCAGGGTGCACAGGTGACCCTTAGGTCTCCCACAGATGTGCCCCCTGGTGGCAAGTCTTACACATCGGTGAGGTTTGCATACATAACATCACTCCCCGCCAAAGTCTTATGTACAAGTTATTTACAGGTTGAGGCAATCTGGCGCTCTACGTTCCTGGGTCAATTGCCTGAGTTGAAGTCCTGGCATGGGCTCAGTCGGTCGGATCATTGCTGCACGGCAGCGCGGCTGGTCTGATCGGACTGTCGGGCATGGTGGGTTCATCCTCATGGTTGACAGCAAGGTCGATTGCTGGTTGGGTGTGTGTTGGTGGATCATAGGTGGTAACGTCTTCTTCAAACTGTTCTTGGTTGTCAGTGAATAGCAGTTTGGTCTGATCCAAGTGCTTTCTGCACGTTTGGCCATTCAACAGTTTAACAACAAACACTCTATTCCCCTCCTTGGCTAAAACAGTGCCAGCAACCCATTTGGGACCTTGACCGTAATTGAGAACAAACACATTAATCTCAATTTCACGTGATACAGCCGAGCGATTGTGGTACGCGTTATACCAGTACCACCGGGTTTCTATGTGATCATTGCAATCCGGGTGGACTAAGGTCAGCCTGGCTTTGAGTATGCTCTTCATTAACAATTCTGCAGGGGGAACCCCAGTGAGCGAGTGGGGGCGCGTCCGGTAGCTGAGCAGAACCCGAGGTAACCGGATCTGCAAGGAGCCGTCCATTACACGTCTCAAGCTCTGCTTGATGGTTTGGACTGCCCGCTCCACTTGACCAATGGATGCGGGCTTAAATGGGGCAGACCTGACATGCTTAATGCCATTGCGGGTCATGAACTCGTTGAATTCCGAGCTGGTGAAACACGGTCCATTGTCACTAACAAGGACGTCAGGCAAACCATGGGTGGCAAACATGGACCTGAGGCTTTCAATGATGGCAATGGACGTACATGATGACATTATCATACATTCAATCCATTTAGAGTAAGCGTCCACTGCTACTAGAAACATCTTACCTAGAAAAGGGGCAGCAAAATCTATGTGGACTCTGGACCACGGTTTGGAGGGCCATGACCACAGGCTCAGTGGGGCCTCCCTGGGTGCGTTGCTGAACTGTGAGAAGTGTTGTATTGGTATACGCATGACTCCAATTCGGAGTCAATGCCGGGCCATCAAACGTGCGACCTGGCGATAGCTTTCATCATGACGATGCCCGGGTGGGTACCGTGCAGGTCGCATATAAACGTTTCCCTGCCTTTTTTTGACAAAACCACACGATTCCCCCATAAGGAGACAATCCGATTGGATGGACAATTCATTCTTACGTCGGTGGAACGGCTTAATTTCATCTTGCATTTCCCCGGGAACCGCCAACCAGCTCCCATTAAGGATGCAGCTTTTTACTAGTGATAGCACAGGGTCTTGGCTAGTCCAGATCTTGATCTGGCGAGTCGTGACGGGTGACCCCTCGCTCTTGAAAGCATCCATTACCAGAAGTAAGTCTGCGGGTTGCGCCATTTCCACCCCAGTGGTGGGAAATCATAGCCGACTGAGGGCATCAGCGCAGTTCTCCGTGCCTGGTCTGTGGCGCATTACATAATCATACACAGACAATGTTAGTGCTCATCTTTGGATGCGGGACGAAGCATTGGTGTTGATACCTTTGCTTTTCTTAACCCCTTATACACATGCTAACGCTTCTTTCTCAACCATACTGTAGGCTCTTTCAGCCTTAGATAAACTTCTGGACACATATGCAACCGGTTGCAGTTTGCCTGACACATTTGCTTGCTGTAACACACAACCGACCCCATTCGACGAAGCATCACAAGCTAGCACTAAACGTTTACATAGGTCATACAATACAAATAAGTTGTTAGAGCATAGCAGGTTTCTGGCCTTGTTAAAGGCTGTCTCTTGAGATTTACCCCAAACCCAGTCGTCACCCTTGCGTAGCAATAAATGCAAGGGTTCCCGCAAAGTGCTCAACCCCAGTAGAAAGTTACCAAAATAGTTGAGGAGTCCCAGGAACGTATGCAGCTCCGTTACATTCTGTGGTTTGGGTGCATTCTTGATGGCCTCCGTCTTGGAGTCCATGGGTCTGATGCCGCCTGCTGCAATCTTTCGTCCCAGAAATTCGACCTCTGGTGCCAGGAAAACACACTTGGAGCGTTTCAGCCTGAGTCCCACTCTGTCCAGTCGCTTGAGAACCTCTTCCAGGTTGTGCAGGTGTTCAGTTGTGTTGCGACCAGTGATCAAGATGTTGTCTTGGAACACCACGGTGCATGGAACTGTTTTCAGCAGACTCTCCGTGTTCCTCTGGAAGATGGCCGCAGCCAAGCGAATCCCAAAGGGGCATCCATGGTACACGAACAATCCTTTGTGCATGTTGATGCATGTCAATTTATTTGATGGTTCAGCCAGCTCCTGTGTCATGTAAGCAGAGGTTAGATCTATCTTGGTGAACGACTTCCCCCCTGCTAGCGTTGCGAATAGGTCCTCCACTTTAGGTAGTGGGTACTGGTCCTGTAACGAGACTTGATTGATCATTACCTTGTAGTCCCCGCAGATTCTGATCGTCCTATCGCTCTTTAGCACCAGCACGATTGGACTGGCCCACTCGTTGAACTTGACTGGCGATATGACTCCCTCTCATTGAAGTCTGTCCAGCTCAATCTTGACTCTCTTGCATCATATATGGGAATGCTCGGGCCTTGTGATGAATGGGCCGTGCCACAGGAACAAGATGGACATGCAATTTGGCGCCTGTGACGTTGCCAATACCTGGCTCAAATAACGGCAGGAATTTGTTTCGCACGAGGCGTCATCCACCGAAGACAGTGCTTTGATGTTGTCCCAGTTCCATCGGAACTTTCCTAGCCAGCTTCTGGTGGAACAGCGTTGGGTCATCGTCTGGTACAATCCATAGTGGTAAATCATGCAACATTCCCTCGTACGATCCTTTCACTGCTGCACTGCCGATAACAGGTATGAGTTCTTTGGTGTAAGTGCGCAGCGTTGTGTGAATCGGGCTTAGTTTTGGCCTCTGTGCCTTGTTGCCCCACGGTTTCTCAAAAACCTTCTGGCTCATGATTGATTGAGTCGCTCCTGTGTCCAATTCCATGGAGACTGGAATGCCGTTAAGTTTAACTTTTAACATTATCGGAGGGCTTTTGGTGGTGAAGGTGTGTACCCCATACACTTCCTCTTCATCCTCAGGTTGAGTAGCCTCTCCTGCTCGTTCAGCATGATCTACGCTGGATCGGTCGTCCTCTGCTGACTCTGCCATCTGATGAGTCAGAGGTCATTTGCACATTCGCTGGAGGTGCCCCATTGTTCCACAGCCCTTGCACGCATAGTGCTTGAATCGACATTGATGGACTCTATGACTGCCCCCGCAGTGCCAACATGGTGTTAATGGATATGCATTCACACCCCACAGCAGCCTCGGAGTCACCCTAGGCCTGGCCTCTGCGGTCGTGTAGGCCCTACCATGTATAGTTCTGCCTGCTGAAGGCATTATTTTATGGACAGTACTTGCCGATGAGCTTCGATGCTGTGAAAATATCTGTTTCGTGTTGTCGCTCGTGGATATGAAAGCCTGGGCTATCGTGAAGGCCTTGCTCAGGTCTAGGGATTCGGCAGTAGTTTGCGAAGAATGACCTCGTAGCTGATTCCAAGCACAAAAAAGTCCCGCAACATTTCCCCCAAAGATCTGGCAAATTCGCACTGTCCAGCTAGGCATCTTAGGTCGACGACAAAGCTCGCCACATTCTGGCCCTCGGAGCGATGGTGCATGTAAAAGCGATACCTGGCCATTAGGATGCTCTCCTGTGGCTTGAGGTGTTCCCGAACCAGCGTGCACAGCTCTGTGTAAGTCTTGTCCGTTGGTTTGACTGGTGCCAGCAGATTTTTGATGAGGCCAGATATCGAAGACCCACATACGATGAGGAGAATTGCCTTGCGCTTGACCGCCATCTCAGCCATGTCCAGCTCATTGGCCACGAAGTACTGGTTGAGATGCTCAACAAAGGCTTCCCAATCATCACCCCCAACAAATCTCTCAAGAATACCAACGGCAGCCATTACTGCGTGAAAGTTCATGATCTGTAACTCGTCACCAATTGTTATGTTCAGAATAACTCCACAAGACTGTTTTGTAAGCTCAAACTGTTATGTGTGTAAACCTGTAAATACCATGTGTAACCACCAGAGGGCTTATCCCCTGGAGTCCCAAGGGATCCCACAATCTCTTGGGAGCACTTGTATATAAGAGGCCTCATAGGCTGGAGAGGCACTCTGAGATCTGAAATAAGGGACTGCGGTCACACCTTACTTTGAGCTTGCAGTATCTAGTCTGACTCTTTAATTCAAGACATAACAACTGGTGACGAGATACAGATGACGAACCCCACTGCAACAATGCAGAGAACTGTGAGCATCCTAGAGAAATTTTCGGAGAGAGATGATTCGGAAACCTTTGTGGAGCGGATCGACCAATACTTCATGGCCAACGAGCTGGAAGGAGAAGCGAACGCTGCCAAACAAAGGGCGATCCTCCTCCCCGTTTGCGGGGCACCAACTTATGGCCTCATGAAAAATCTGCTCGCTCCAGCGCAACCCACAGACAAGTCATACGATGAGTGTGCACACTGGTCCAGGAGCATCTAAGCCTGAAGGAAAGCATCCTGATGGCGAAGTATCGGTTCTACACGTACAAGAGGTCTGAAGGCCAGGAAGTGGCAAGCTATGTCGCCGAGCTAAGGCACCTTGCAGGACATTGCAAATTTGAAGGACACTTGGAGCACATGCTCAGGGACTTCTTTGTACTTGGCATTGGCCATGAAGTAATACTTCGCAAACTTTTGACTGTGGAGACCCCAACCTTGAGTAAAGCCATAGCGATAGCCCAGGCATTTATCGCCATCAGTGACAATACCAAACAAATTTCTCAACACACTAGTGCTGCTGCAAGTACTGTGAACAAAGTAACGTTGTTTTCAAATCGAAATGTACATAGCAGGACTTACACGCCTGCAGCTGCACGTCCACAGATGACTCAGAGTCCGCCATCAAGGGTGGTGAAATCAAGGCCATTAACAGCTTGTCGGCGCTGCGGGGGAGATCATCATTTCCATTCATGCCGCTTCAAAGGATACGTTTGTAAGGGCTGTGGAACAATGGGACACCTCCAACGCATGTGCAGGCGGACTGCAAAGCCCGCTAATCCTGCAAACCACCATGTTGCAGAGAAGGACAGATCCACAGTGGATCACAATGAACCAGAGCCTCAGACCAAGGAGGCAGAGGTAGATGGGGTGCAGACATTTACCACAAAGTGTCCTCCGATAATGCTGAAGGTTGAATTAAATGGACTCCCAGTGTCCATGGAGCTGGACATGGGCGCAAGCCAGTCCATAATGAGCAAAAAGACTTTCGATAAATTGTGGTGCAGCAAGGCTTCAAGGCCAGTCTTGACTCCCATTCATACTAAACTGAGAATGTACAGAAAGGAACTGATTCCCGTAATTGGCAGTGCTCCTAAGGTCTCCTATGATGGAGCGGTGCACGAGTTACCACTCTGGGTGGTACCGGGCGATGGCCCCATGCTGTTCCGCAGGAGCTGGTTGGGAAAGATACGCTGGTACTGGGACGACGTCCGAACGCTTTCATCCGTCGACGACACTTCATGTGCCCAGGTCCTAAGCAAGTTCCCCTCGTGGTTCGAACCAGGCATCGGGAAGTTCCAAGGAGCAAAAGTGCAGATCCACCTGATTCCGGGGGCGCGACCCATCCATCACAATGCGAGAGTGGTACCTTACATGATGAGAGACAGGGTGGAGATCGAGATGGACACGCTGCAACGAGAGGGCATCATTTCGCTGATCGAATTCAATGAGTGGGCCAGACCGATTGTTCCAGTCCTCAAGGGAGACGGCACCGTCAGAATCTGTGGTGATTACAAAGTAACCATCAATTGTTTCTCACTGCAGGATCAATACCCACTACCAAAAGCAGACGATCTATTTGCGATGCTGGCGGGAGGGAAAACGTTCACGAAGCTAGACTTGACCTCGACCTGACCATCGAAAGGCCTCACCTGCATCAACACGCACAAAGGTCTCTTCATTTACAACAGATGCCCATTTGGGATTCGATCGGCCGCGGCGATATTCCAGAGGAACATGGAAAACCTTACTGAAGTCGGTCCCGCGCACCGTGGTCTTCCAGGACGATATCTTGGTTACAGCTCGGGACACCGTCGAGCACCTGCAGAACCTAGAGGAGATTCTTAGTCGGCTTAATCGTGTGGGGCTCAGGCTAAAACACTCGAAGTGCGTTTTCCTAGCGTCTGAAGTTGAGTTCCTGGGGAGAAGAATCGTCGCGGACGGCATCAGGCCTACCGATTCGAAATCGGAGGCAATCAAGAATACACCGAGACCACAGAATGTGACGGAGCTACGGTCGTTTTTAGGACTCCTGAACTATTTTGGTAACTTCTTACCGGGTCTTAGCACATTGTTAGAACCCCTGCACACTGTACTGCAGAAAGGAGATGAATGGGTATGGGGTAAAAGCCAAGAAAATGCTTTTTAGAAAGCTAGGAAGCTGTTATGTTCAAACAAATTGCTTGTGTTGTACGATCCATGTAAGCGTTTGGTACTAGCATGTGATGCGTCGTTGTACGGGGTCGGGTGTGTATTGCAACAAGCTAATGATTTTGGGAAATTGCAACTGTTGCTTATGCATCCAGAAGTCTGTCTAAGGCCGAGAGGGTCTACAGTATGATTGAAAAAGAAGCATTAGCGTGTGTATATGGGGTAAAGAAAATGCATCAATATCTGTTTGGGCTCAAAATTGAATTGGAAACCGACCATAAGCCGCTTATATCCCTCTTTTCTGAAAGTAAGGGGATAAATACGAATGCATCGGCCCGCATCCAGAGATGGACACTCATGTTGTTTGCAGTCAACTACGTGATCCGCCACCGGCCAGGCACAGAAAACTGTGCCGATGCTCTCAGTAGGCTGCCGTTGCCCATCACAGAGGTGGAGATGGCACAGCCTGCAGATTTAGTTATGGTAATGGAAGCATTCGAGAGTGAGCAATCACCTGTTACCGCCCGACAGATTAGAACCTGGATGAGCCAGGACCCCTTACTTTCCTTAGTAAAAAACTGTGTGCTCCACGGGAGTTGATTTAGTGTTCCGTCAGAGATGCAGGAAGAAACAAAGCCGTTCCAGCGGCGCAAAGATGCAATGTCTATACAGGCAGACTGCCTCCTATGGGGTAATCGGGTAGTTGTGCCAAAAAAGTTCAGGGACACCTTCATTAGTGATCTTCACAGCACCCACCCAGGCATCGTAATGATGAAAGCGATAGCCAGATCCCATGTGTGGTGGCCCGGGTATCGATGCAGACTTATAGTCCTGCGTGCACAAATGTAATACATGTTTCCAGTTAAGCAATGCCCCCAGGGAGGCACCACTAAGTTTATGGTCCTGGCCCTCCAAGCGTGGTCTAGGGTCCATGTTGACTATGGAGGCCCATTCTTGGGAAAAATGTTCCTAGTGATTGTAGATGCGTACTCCAAATGGATTGTCAGTGTGATAATGTCGGCAAGCACGTCCGCTGCCACCATTAAAAGCCTACAGGCCAGCCATATTTGCCACGCACGGCCTGCCTGATGTCCTTGTAAGTGACAATGGGCCGTGCTTTACCAGTGCCAAATTCAAGGAGTTCATGACCCGCAATGGGATCAAACATGTTACTTCTGCCCTGTTTAAAGCAGCATCTAATGGTCAGGCAGAATGAGCAGTTCAAACAATCAAGGAGAGCTTGAAAAGGGTAACTGAAGGCTCACTGCAGACTCGCTTATCCCGAGTCCTGCTTAGTTACCGCACAAGATCCCACTCGCTCACTGGGGTTCATCCCGCCAAACTGCTCATGAAAAGGGCGCTTAAGACAAGGCTTTCGTTAGTCCACCCTGATCTACACGAACAGGTAGAGAGCAGGCGGCTTCAACAGAATACATATCATGATCGTGCAAATGTGTCACACGAAATTGAAGTAAATGATTCTGTATTTGTGTTGAACCATGGACAAGGTCCCAAGTGGTTGCTGGCACTGTTTTGGCTAAAGAGGGGAGTAGAGTGTTTGTGGTCAAACTCGCAAATGGACTCATCTGCAGGAAACATTTGGACCAAACCAAGCTCAGATTTACGGACTATCCAGAACAACCCACAATAGACTCTACCTTTTTCGACTCTCCAACCCACATACAAGTGGCAACTGACCCAGCGGTTGACCACGAAGCAGAATCCATCACCCGCAGCAGCCCAGCAAGGCCAGCTGCTCAGCAGTCCAGCAAAGGCCCAACGACTCACCAACACCAGTATCTGCACCGAGGTGATCAACCAGGGAAAGGAAGGCCCCAGCTCGACTCACGTTGTAAATAGTTACACTATTGACGTTGGCGGGGAGTGTTGTTATATATGTAAACCTGTGAATACCATGTCTAACCACCAGAAGGCTTATCCCCTGGAGTCCCAAGGGATCCCACAATCCCTTGGGAGCAACTGTATATAAGGAGGCCTCACAGGCTGGAGAGGCACTCTGAGATCTGTAATAAAGGACTAGGGGCACACCTTACTTTGAGCTTGCAGTATCTAGTCTGACTTTTTATTCAAGACATAACACAAACCATTGTGACCTTGGTCTCTTTAATGTAACTCCAAAGTGAGGAAGCAGCATGGTGGATTTCTTTTATACCTGCTTGCCCAGGGTGCAAAGGTGACCCTTAGGTCTCCCACACGTGTGCCCCCTGGTGACAAAGCTTACATATTGGTGAGGTTTTCATACATAACATCATGCAGTAACCTTTTATGTTGCACCTTATCAAATGCTTTCTGGAAATCCAAATACACCACATCTACTGGTTCCCCCTTATTCACCATGCTCATTACATCCTCAAAGAACTGCAGCAAATTTGTCAAACATGATTTCCCTTTTATAAAACCATGCTGACTCTGCTTGATTGAATTATGCTTTTCCAAATGTCTTGCTGCTGCATCCTTAATAATGGACTCTAGCATTTTCCCAATGACAGATGTTAGGCTAACCGGTCTATAGTTTCCTGCTTTCTATCTGCCTCCTTTTTTAAATAAGGGCATTACATTTGTGGTTTTCCAATCCGCTGGGATCTCCTCAGAATCCAGGCAATTTTGGTAGATTACAACCAATGCATCCACTATTTCTGCAGCCACTTTTTTTAAGACCCCAGGATGTAAGCCATCAGATCCAGGGGACTTGTCCGCCTTTAGTCCCATTATTTTACCGAGTACAACTTCTTTAGTGATAGTGATTGTATTAAGTTCCTCTCTCACTATAGCCCCTTAATTATCCATTATTGGAATGTTTTTAGTGTCTTCAACCGTGAAGACCAATACAAACTATTTGTCCAAAGTCTCTGCCATTTCCCTGTTCTCCATTATTAATTCCCCAGTCTCATCCTCTAAGGGACCAACATTTACTTTAGCCACTCTTTTTCTTTTTATGAACCTGTAGAAACTCTTACTGTCTGTTTTTATATTTTGTGCTACTTTACTTTCATAATCTATCTTCCTTCTCTTTATTACTTTTTTTAGTCGTTCTTTGCTGGCTTTTAAAAGTTTCCCAATCCTCTACTATGTTAAAGGCGCTATATAAATATATGTTGTTGTTGTTGTTGTAAATAGTGAGCTGACTTGCTCCCCGTCTCCCCCAACCCCACCCCTATGCTCCCCACACACACCCGCCCATTTAACATTCTTTAGCTTGGATCCATATCACTTGAGTTGGAGATAAAATGACCGTTTCAGAACCACACATGTCAGGAAGAACGCAGGTTTGATTGCCCGTGTTGTGAAGAGTTGGCTGATGTCAACTAGGTTAGATGTCAGGAGGTGGTTCTTTTCCCAGAGAATAGTGCACCTCGGGAACAGGCTGCCCTCTCATGTGGTGGATGCTGAATCGCTGATTTCCTTCAAGCGAGAGCTGGACCTGTGTATGGCTGGGGTGTACATGATCTGTTACGAAAGGTAGGTATTTCAGGGCGATCTACTGGGCTAGTTTCGATCACCGAGATCGGTCGGAGAGGAATTTCCCAGATTTTTTCCCTCAAAATTGGCCTGGGTCTTTATCTGATTTTTCACCTCTCCCAGGAGATCACATGGTTTCGGGTAGGGTGGAGAGGGTATATATTGTGATGCACAGGGTATCACAACTGTGTGGGACAGGCTGGATGGACCAAAGAGTCTTTACCTGTCCATCATTGTTCGTATGTTTGTAAGTGTTACAGGACAATACAATGGGTCTCAGTGCCTTTGGAATAGGGCAGGGAAAATCGGCCATTGTTCCGGCTCTGGATCACTATCCAGCGCCCCCTGTTGGAAGTGTGGATGTCTGGTGAGAACGAGGCCCTGATGCCCTCTATAGTCAGATGGCTTGCGGACACTCATTGTTGAGGATCCCACGTATGTTGGTGCAACGGTTAAGGAATCAATGCCCTCAGGCAAGGAGGGGGCAGGACAAACATTTCTATTTTGCAGCCAATTTGGAGACAGATAATTGACGATTGACCAGGTCAGATGATTACAGAAATGAAGCCAAATTATCAATGTGTTTCTCTGGCTGGTGCAGGAAAGATGAAACAGCTGATATATCAGGCAGCGCCTGTCAGAGATTTGAAGCTTAGGCCGACTCTGAACGATCACATGTTCTGCCGATGATTTCTTTCTCCAGCTATGTGAGCTGTCCACTGAGCCTGACTAGAATTTATATAATGTCTTCCATGACCTCAGGATATCCCCCAAGAATTTCACAACTAATTACTTTTGACGAGGAATTGCGGTAGCCAATTTTGTGCACAGCAAGCTCCCACAAACAGCAATGAGATAAATGACCAGATAATCTGTTTTAGCGATGTTGGTTGAGGGACATCAGGGAGCACTCTTTCAAATAGTGCCGTGGCATTTTTTACATCCATCTGAGAGGGTTTAACGTCTCACAGCACTCAAGTGAAACCTAGACTTTGTGGTCACGTCTCGGGAGTGGGGCTTGAACCCACAACCTTCTCACTCAAAGGCAAGAGTTCTACGCACTGAACCATGGCCAACACCTAGATTAGGGGGTTTCTGTTTGTTTTACTCACCAGCCTGTCATTTACCACCCCTGTCCCCCATTCATTTTAATGAGTAGAATAATCATGGGCCAGTGAGCACAGAGGCAGAAACCCCCCAGCCCATGAAATGAAGTTCCCATTTGACTGAAATACTGAACAACTTAACTAACTGTTATTGTTCCATACGTTAATAGGATCAACTTATGTGTATAAAAAACCTGTGCCAAACAGACACTACACATGGCTATTTCAGCGACTCGGCACAGGGCCTAAGGTAATAGAGTTCCAACAATGTTTTTATTCTAACCATGTTTTGGAAAAGATTTAAAGTCTCAAGTGTTCCCCAGCCCCTTACCCAGGAGATGGTGTTGCATTTCTAAACTAATAGAAGGTACAGACTCAATGAGAATACAACTATAGGCTTCGGTCGTGAAGGAAATCTTATTCAGCCCAGCTGTGCAACAAATCAGACTCCATCTGCCCGTGCCAAGGTGTTTTTATTTTCTTGCGTATTAAGAGCATGTAAACAATGTGACACGGTGAGAGCAGATGTCTCCTCAACTTCAATCGGGTGACTGCTAAGAATACAGAAGGTCCTGATGGACCTGCGAGTAAGCTGGGCCTGGTCCCATGAGCCAGTCTCCCAATGCTTGCAGGCCTGTACATGACTCCCCTATACCCACAGGTATTGTTCCTTAGCTCCTCCAGCATGGGCTCCTGAACAGATGCTGCTCCTCCACACTAACGTGGCAGAATGACATTGAATTTGCAGCACAGAAACAGGCCATTCGGCACAACCGGTCTGTGCCGGTGTTTATGCTCCACACGAGCCTCCTCCCACCCTGCTTCATCTCACCCTATTGGCATATCACTCCATTCCTTTCACCTTCTTGTGCTTATCTAGCTACCATTTAAAGGCATCTGTAGTATTCCCCTCATAAGAACATAAGAATTAGGAGCAGGAGTATGCCATTCGGCCCTCGAGCCTGCTCTGCCATTCAATAAGATCATGGCTGATCTTCTACCTCAACTCCAATTACCTGCACTGTCCCCATATTCTTTGATTCCCTTAATATCCAAAGATCTATCGATCTTTGTCTTGAATTTACTCTGGGGCAGAGAATTCCAAAGATTCACCACCCTCTGAGTGAAGAAGTTTCTCCTCAGTCCTAAATGGCCAACCCCCTTATTCTGAGACTGTGACCCCTGATTCTAGACTCCCCAGCCAGAGGAAACATCCTCCCTGCATTGACACTGTCAAGCCCTGTAAGAATTTTGTATATTTCAATGAGATCACCTCTCATTCTTCTAAACTTCAGAGAATATAGGCCTAGTCTACTCAATCTCTCCTCATAGGACAATCCCCCCATCCCCGGAATCAGTGGTGAATCTTTGTTGCACTCCCTCAATGGCAAGTATATCATTCTTTAGGTAAGGAGACCAAAACTGCACACAATACTCCAGGCGCAGTCTCACCAGGGCCCTGTATAATTGCAGTAAGATGTCTTTACTCTTATATGCAAATCCTCCTGCAATAAACAACAACAACTTGTATTTATGTAGCACCTTTCCCTAGGCACTTCACAGGTGTATTATTGGCCAACATACCATTTTCTTTATTAATTGCTTGCTGTACCTGCATGTTAACTTTCAGTGATTTGTGTACAAGGACACGCAGGTCCCTCTGAACACCAACATTTCCCAATTTCTCACCATTTAAAAAATACTTTGCTTTTATATTTTTCCTATCAAAGTGAATAACTTCACATTTCTCCACATTATATTCCATCTACCATGTTCTTGCCCACTCACTTAGTTTGTATATATCCCCTTGAAACCACTTTGCATCCTCCTCACAACTTACATTCCCACTTAACTTTGTACCATCAGCAAACTTGGATATATTGCATTTGGTACCCTCATCCAAATCATTGATATAGATTGTGAATAGCTGAGGCCCAAGCACCGATCCTTGCGGCACCCTATTAGTTGCAGCCTGCCAACCCAAAAAATTCCTATTTCTTCTACTCTTTGTAGTAGCAAGTTCCACATTCTCACCAGTCACCACTTTCTGGGTAAAGAAGTTTCTCCTGAATTTCCTATCGGATTTATTAATGACTATAATATATTTCTGGTCTCTAGTTTTGGACTCCCCCATCAATGGAAACATCACCACTTGTCTGGCTGTCTACATGGGCCTTGCAATATCCCATAATATATGTCTATATATCTCCCGCAACCACTGGGATTGCACCCCATGGAATTTCAGAGCCTTTATTTGGGTCTGAGCATGAAGGGTTTATGAGCCCAGGGGTCTGTATAGCTTTATCCTCCGCACAGTTACACATCTCTGCTTAGCCCAGAGCCAGCAACTCAGTAAGATTATTAAAAGTTAATCGCCAGCACTTAGGCCATTTAAACAGGTTAAGTACCTCTCTTAAATGGAAGGGCCTGCAAGGAACATTGGCGTTAAAGTTTTGAAAAGTTAAATACCAGCACTTGGGTCATTCTTTAAAAGTTAAAGATCAGGTGGCAGGAGTTAAGTAAGTTATTTAATATATTAATGGGAAACTGCCTGGAGACCTGAGTAGTGAATCAAGAGTAGTAGGAAGAGGAAAGTGCTACCTGGCCAGTCTTGCTCACTCAGCACTTAAAGCCTCTCGCAAAATTTCAGGGTTTTTGATCAAGGATGGCAAATATTTTATTCCAAAAAAATGCCTCAGCTCCTCCCTAAGGAGGATTCACTGAATTAATGTACAACCTGGTACCTAGTGCAGTACTGAGGCATACAGACCAGGAAAGGCACCCATTGTGTCCTTAGAGTTAGGTGTATCTGCCCCCGCCCCCCCCCCCCACTCTACCTCTCACTGCAAATGCATGTGTTGAGCGCGGACAGGATTGGAGTCAGCCTCATTCTCCAGCTTCATACATGAAGATCGCGCCCTAGGCACTCGGTTGGCAGAGGGTAGCGAGCCTACCCGTAAGCAAGCTGGCCCTACTCCCACGGACAAGAATCAATGCCTTCAAGAGGAAGAAAAAAATTCCAGGCACAGAACAGTCAGCGCCATGAATTGGGTGGAAAGTTGGGGCTTGGCACTGCAGGACAAAGCACGCAGAGAAATGTCCAAATCTCTGCTGCTCGAATCCTAGCTCGCACCGAGCCCCGTTCACCCATCACCCCTGTGCTCTGTGACCTATATTGGCTCTTGGTCTGACAATGCCATGATTTTAAAATTCTCATCCTTGTGTTCAAATGTCCCAATGGCCTCGCCTCTCCCAATCTCTGTAACCTCCTCCAGCGCTGCAATCCTCTCAAGATCTCTGTACTCCTCCAATTCTGGCCTCCTGCGCCTCCTCAATTTTCATCATGCCACCATTGACAGCTGTGCCTTCAGCTGCCTGGGCCCTAAGCTCTGGAATTTCCTTCCTGAATATCCACACTTCTCTATCTCTCTATCTTCCTTTAAGTTGCTCATCCAAACCTAGCTCTTTGACCGAGCTTTTGACCTGCCTGTCCTAATATCTCCTTATGTGCCACAGTGTCAAATATTTTGTGGGTGGAAAGAGTTGAGTGTAGTGTGCTGAGGTCAAATGACATTCTTCAGTGTGGATATGCACACATCTTAAAGTGGACTGACTTTATAGCTAAACAATTTTTTACTAGCACAGCAGTAGAAATAAATGCTGTTTAAAATGCAAAGGGGGTTAAATTGGGTCGTGTAGTGCCAATTTCTAAGCACTTATGCGGCCACATAAGGATTGCGAATGGGGTCCAAGATGCGTACATTCACACTTCTGACAAGAAAGACGCCATCTTGGCAAAGGGGTTTTTGTGCGCGTGCCTAACGATCGCTGGCAACATGGAGAGCAGCGGGAAGATGACATCAATGTTCAATGCTGATTTGACACCAGCGCCGCCATTTTCGAACTCCACACTCCAGCCTATGCCTTGTCTTAACCTCACACATCTGAACAGGATGTTAAACGGAATGAAGGACCTCCCACCAACGATATTTAAAGGGATCATGAACTACTTACAGGCTAGTTGCTGGATTATTTCTGCTGGCTGCTAGTGCAATTGTACTTGTGTTTGAAGCTTTCCCATACTTGGTTGAAGTGTGAATACTCTGCAGGGAGTGGTGTGGCTGGCATTGAAGCAGTTTTATGGTCATTTAAAATCTTGTGCAGAGACAAATTGCTTGTAGACATGGGTGGCCTGATAAGGCTTCCTCTGGGAATTGAGCATGATGGAGAATGAAGAGAGGCCACGCAGAGCAGAACAAGCTGCTGGAAGTGGGAGGAGGAGGAGGAGGGGGAAGAGAAGGGCCGAGGGTCCTTAAGGAGCAATTCTTTTACCTCAATATCAGCAAGGACCAATACAACCTCAAAGCAGCGTAAGGACAACATTGCCTGTGGCTGTCAAGGTGACCATGGCTCTTAACTTTTATTAAGCTGGAGATATAAGCAACATCACGCAGTTTGCAATGCACTGCTGTATAATGGAGGTTACTCAGACTCTCTATAAACAGAGAATCACTTTCATCTTATTCCCTCTTGCCAGAGACAAGCACGGCTCAAGGGCTTGCATGGATTGTAGGCTTCCCCATGGTGCAGGGTGCCATTGACTGCAGCACATCGCTTTTCATGCACCTCGTGTGAACTCGGCCATTATTATGAACCAAAAGGGATTGCACTCCCTCAATGTGCAGCTGGTGTGCGACTACAGGCAGCCCATCATGCAGGTGAATGCTCAATACCCTGACAGCAGTCATGATTCCGTCATTCTGCGGCAGTCCTTTGTACCATCTGTATTTGACCCACCACAGCAAGTCAAAGGCTGGCTACTGGACGACAAGGGTCATGACTCCAGCCAGGAATCCACGCACACATGCACAGCAGGCCTACAATGAGAGCCATACTATCGCACGAAACATCACCGGAGTCCTCAAGCAACGCTTCCACTACCTGGACTGCTTTGGAAGAACCCTGCAGTACTCAGCTGAGCGGGTATCGAGATTTGTGATAGTATGCTGCATGCTGCACAAACTGGCCATTATGAAGGAACAACCCTTGCCATCACCTATCAGGTGAGAAGCTGAGGAGCAGGAGCATGAGGAGGAGCAGGAGCACGAGGATGGAGGGGGACAAAGTGAAGAAAGTGGAGGAGGAGGAAGTGCAACAGGAAGTGGAGGAACAGGAAGAGGAAGGAAAGCTACAACATAGATGTCCCTTTTGTAAAGTCCTGTCCCCTCAGTACAGATTCACACGAGGCATGCAGTGAAGTCAAGGTCACTCTGGACCTGCACCTTTATTTCACAGCTCTGGAATGCTGCACTTGCCTGAGACCTGTCCTTATATACCTGTCTCATGCAAGTGCATCCCTGGTGGTAAGGTATGCTGGTGGTTACAGGTCATATCTTATTACAGTCATGTATAGTATGTTAGGATACAGTTATATATAATAATGTAAGATACATGACACCTTTCTGCCCAGGCTCTGCGTGATCACACACTTCATGAATAATACCAGTAACCTCCACATTCACCAACAGTCCCATACTCTTTACCTTTCCTCCATCAGTGACCATCACTTCGTTCTTTTTCTAATAACACAAAAATAAATGCCACCAGAAAATGCACATTTCCATCCATTTTTATAAATTCACATTACATAATGCATACAAAATTAAACTAATAAGCCTTGTGCATTCCCTCAGTGCCTGTCTTCCATGTCTCTTTGTCATATGCCCAGCAGAGACAGTGATGGTAGCTGAAAGGGTCACTGTAGTTGTAGTAACTATAAAAATAATTGTCTGTCAATTAAATAGCCGCTGCTCAATTTTTGTAGGCTGCTAACAAATGCTTTATAAAGAATACCTCTGCATCTTCTTTTGAATTTCTTGCACCTAGCGCTCCTATGAGGTGCTTCCCCAGTGACGGCAGCATGGGTGCTGGAAGGCTGCTGACCTCCAATTGAGGAGACTGCTCATGGCCTTGGAGGGGGACCTTGAGCTTTTCTAGGCCTAGAGGGTCCGGCTTCAGACTGCACCATCTCAACTTGGGCTGCAGCAGTCTGGGCTGGCTGGCTGACAAGCAACAGCAAGGGTACTGGCAAAATGGCCGGGGTGGGAGCAGGAATGCTGTCATCCTGAGAGAAGGCAGCAGGTTTGTGATCCATGGAACCACTGCCACTCTCCCGGGGCGGCGCCTCAGCAATCCTATTAATCTGTTGGAGAACAGATTAATGGACTGCTGCAATGCCCTGGAAGCACCTTTGAACAGTGGTATCCAGAACCACAATGGCAGCAGTCTGAGCTTCCAGTGCAGCAATCAGACCTTTGATGGAAGCTGCTTGTGCTGCAATGGAAGTTGTGATATCAGCCATCAGATCTGGGTGCACGGTCTGCACCTGGGCAGGACCGGAACCAATGTCCTAGGGGGAGTGTTTGCTAGTGCTGTCAGGGAGGGGTTAAACTAATATGGCAGGGGGATGGGAACCTATGCAGGGAGACAGAGGGAAGTAGAATGGGGCAGAAGCAAAAGATAGAAAGAAGAAAAGTAAAAGTGGAGGGCAGAGAAACCCAAGGCAAAAAGCAAAAAGGACCACATTAGAGCAAAATTCGAAAGGGGCAAAGTGTGTTAAAAAGTCAAGCCTGAAGGTTCTGTGCCTCAATGCGAGGAGTATTCGGAATAAGGTGGACGAATTAACTGCGCAGATAGCAGTTAACGGATATGATGTAATTGGCATCACGGAGACATGGCTCCAGGGTAACCAAGGCTAGGAACTCAACATCCAAGGGTATTCAACATTTAGGAAGGATAGACAGAAAGGAAAAGGAGTTGGGGTAGCGTTGCTGGTTAAAGAGGAAATTAATGCAATAGTAAGGAAGATTAGCTCTGATGATGTGGAATCTGTATGGGTGGAGCTACGGAATACCAAAGGGCAGAAAACGCTAGTGGGAGTTGTGTACAGACCACCAAACAGTAGTAGTGAGGTTGGGGACAGCATCAAACAAGAAATTAGGGATGCATGCAATAAAGGTACAGCAGTAATCATGGGCAACTTTAATCTACATATTGATTGGGCTAACCAAACTGGTAGCAATGCAGTGGAGGAGGATTTCCTGGAGTGTATTAGGGATGGTTTTCGAGACCAATATGTCGAAGAACCAACGAGAGAGCTGGCCATCCTAGACTGGGTGATGTATAATGAGAAAGGACTAATTAGCAATCTTGTTGTACGAGGCCCCTTTGGGAAGAGTGACCATAACATGGTAGAATTCTTTATTAAGCTGGGGAGTGACACAGTTAATTCAGAGACTAGGGTCTTGAACTTAAGGAAAGGTAACTTCGATGGTATAAGACGTGAATTGGCTAGAATAGACTGGCGAGTGATACTTAAAGGGTTGATAGTGGATAGGCAATGGCAAACATTTAAGGATCACATGGATGAACTTCAACAATTGTACATCCCTGTCTGAAGTAAAAATAAAATGGGGAAGGTGCCTCAACCATTTTAACCAATAAGGGAATTATCTTAACCAATAAGGGAATTATTTTAACCAATAAAGGAATTATTTTAACCAATAAGCGAATTAAGGGTTATGAGGAGCGGGCGGGTAAGTGGAGCTGAGTCCACGGCCAGATCAGCCATGATCTTTTTGAATGGCGGAGCAGGCTCGAGGGGCTAGATGGCCTACTCCTGTTCCTAATTCTTATGTTCTTATGTTCTTATTTTAACCGTGGCTTACAAGGGAAATTAAAGATAGTGTTGAATCCAAGGAAGAGGCATATAAATTGGCCAGAAAAAGCAGCAAACTTGAGGACTGGGAGAATTTTGTAATACAGCAGAGGCGGACAAAGGATTTAATTAGGAGGGGGAAAATAGAGTATGAGAGGAAGCTAGCTGGGAACACAAAAACTGACTGCAAAAGCTTCTATAGATATGTGAAGAGAAAAAGATTAGTGAAAACAAACGTAGTTCCCTTGCAGTCAGATTCAGGTGAATTTATAATGGGGAACAAAGAAATGGCGGACCAATTAAACAAATACTTTGGTTCTGTCTTCTCGAAGGAAGATACAAATAACCTTCCGGAAATACTAGGGAAGCGAGGGTCTAGTGTGAAGGAGGAACTGAAGGAAATCCTTATTAGACGGAAAATTGTGTTAGGGAAATTGATGGGACTGAAGGCCAATAAATCCCCGGGGCCTGATAGTCTGCATCCAAGAGTATTTAAGGATGTAGCCCTAGAAATAGTGGATGCATTGGTGATCATTTTCCAACGATCTATCGATTTTGGATCGATTCCTATGGATTGGAGGGTAGCTAATGTAACACCACTTTTTAAGAAAGGAGGGAGCGAGAAAGTGGGTAATTATAGACCAGTTAGCCTGACATCAGTAGTGGGGAAAATGTTGGAATCAATTATTAAAGGTGAAATGGCAACACATTTGGAAAGCAGTGACGAGATCGGTCCAAGTCAGCATGGATTGATGAAAGGGAAATCCTGCTTGACAAATCTTCTGGAATTTTTTGAGGATGTAACTGGTAGAGTGGACAAGGGAGAACCAGTGGATGTGGTGTATTTGGACTTTGAAAAGGCTTTTGACAAGGTCCCACACAAGAGATTGGTGTGCCAAATTAAAGCACATGGTATTGGGGGTAATGTGCTGACATGGATAGAGAACTGGTTGGCAGACAGAAAGCAGAGAGTCAAGGTAAACGGGTCCTTTTCAGAATGGCAGGCAGTGACTAATTGGGTACTGCAGGGCTCAGTGCTGGGACCCCAGCTATTTACAATATACATTAATGATTTGGATGAGGGAATTGAGTGTAATATCTCCAAGTTTGCAGATGACACTAAGCTGGGTGGCAGTGTGAGCTGTGAGGAGGACGCTAAAAGGATGCAGGGTGACTTGGACAAGTTAGGTGAGTGGGCAAACGCATGGCAGGTGCAGTATAATGTGGATAAATGTGAGGTTATCCACTTTGGTGGCAAAAACACGAAGGCAGAATATTATCTGAATGGGGGCAGATTAGGAAAAGTGGAGGTGCAGTGAGACCTGGGTGTCATGGTAAATCAATCATTGAAAGCTGGCATGCAGGTTCAGCAGGCAGTGAAGAAGACAAATGGTATGTTGGCCTTCATAGCTAGGGGATTTGAGTATAGGAGCAGGGAGGTCTTAATGCAGTTGTACAGGGCCTTAGTGAGGCCTCACCTGGAATATTGTGTTCAGTTTTGGACTCCTAATCTGAAGACGGACTTTCTTGCTATTGAGGGAGTGCAGCGAAGGTTCACCAGACTGATTCCCGGGATGGCAGGACTGACATATGAGGAGAGACTGGATCGACTGGGCCTGTATTCACTGGAGTTTAGAAGGATGAGAGGCGATCTCATAGAAACATGTAAAATTCTGACGAGGCTGGACAGGTTAGATGCAGGAAGAATGTTCCCGATGTTGGGGAAATCCAGAACAGGGGACATTGTCTAAGGATAAGGGGTAAGCCATTTAGGACTGAGATGAGGAGAAACTTCTTCACTCAGAGAGTTGTTAACCTGTGGAATTCCCTACCGCAGAGAGTTGTAGATGCCAGTTTATTTGGATATATTCAAGAGGGAGTTTGATATGGCCCTCATGGCTAAAGGGATGAAGGGATATGGAGAGAAAGCAGGAAAGGGGTACTGAGGCGAATGATCAGCCGTGATCTTATTGAATGTTGGTGCAGGCTCGAAGGGCCGAATGGCCTACTCCTGCACCTATTTTCTATGTTTCTATGTTTCTATGATGGAGGTGACCACCCATTCCATGTTAGAAAGGATGGGCTCCAATTCTGCAAAAAGCCCCGTGCAAAGTTGGAGTTGGACTCCTCCAAACTGCGTGCATTTTTTTTTCCATATTTACGAAAGGATATACTTGCTTTGGAGGCAGTTCAGAGAAAGTTCACTCGGTTGATTCCAGAGATGAGGGGGTTGACTTATGAGGAAAGGTTGAGTAGGTTGGGCCTCTACTCATTGGAATTCAGAAGAATGAGAGGTGATCTTATCGAAATGTATAAGATTTTGAGGGGGCTTGACAAGGTGGATGCAGAGAGGATGTTTCCACTGATGGGGAGACTAGAACTAGAGGGCATGATCTTACAATAAGGGGACGCCCATTTAAAACTGAGATGAGGAGAAATTTCTTCTCTCAGATGGTTGTAAATCTATAGAATTCGCTGCCTCAGAGAACTGTGGAAGTTGGGTCATTGAATAAATTTAAGACAGAAATAGACAGTTTCTTAAACGATAAGGAGATAAGGGATTATGGGGAGCGGGTGGGTAAGTGGAGCTGAGTCCATGATCAGATCAGCCATGATCTTATTGAATGGCGGAGCAGGCTCGAGGGGCCGTATGGCCTACTCCTGTTCCTATTTCTTATGTTCTTATGCTCCTTGACATTGAGCACAGATTTTCTGGCAGGCTTACCAGTGCACCAAGCATTTGGTTGTGTACACCCATCAGCCTTCTTCTGGTAGCTTGGCCCATCAAAGTCCTTATCTGACTCCTCTGCAGGACAACTAGTGTGTAACATAAGAACATAAGAATTAGGAGCAGGAATAGGCCATACGGCCCTTCGAGCCTACTCCGCCATTCAATAAGATCATAGCTGATCTTCAACATCCACTCCACTTTCTCGCTCGATTCTCATATCCTTTGATCTCCCAAGAATCCAAAAATCTATCTATTATCTATCTCAGCATTGAATACACTCAACGACTCAGCATTCACAACCCTTTGGAGTAGAAAATTCCAAAGATTCACAACCCTCTGAGTGAAGAAATTCCTCCTCATCTCAGTCTTAAAAGGCCGACCCCTTATCCCGAGACTATGCCCCCTAGTTCTAGACTCTCCAGCTGGGGAAACAACTTCTCAGCATTTACCCTTTAAATCGCCCTCAGAATCTTAAACGTTTCAATCAGGTCACCTCTCATTCTTCCAAACTCCAGAGAGTATAGGCCCAATCTACTTAATCTCTCCTCCTAGGAAAACCCTCTCATCCCAGGGATCAATCTAGTGAACCTTCGTTGCACCGCCTCTAAGGCATGTATGTCTTTTCCCAGTTAAGGAGACCAAATCTATGCACAGCACTCCTCCGATGAGCTGGCACATTTCCCCCACCCTGGTGCCTGATGTCTCAGCACATGCAGATCCCTCCTCTATCCTATCCTGCAAATTCCACGCAGTGTCAGTGTCTGAACTGGTGGCTGCGACTGCAAGATCGAGTGATGGTGTATCTTCAGCTTCACTGTCATCTTCCTCCACCTCCCCTGACCAGGAAGGTTCTTGTTCTTGGGTATCTGAAATGAAAAAGGGACAAGGGTGAGGGGAGAGGAGAAAGCAAGAGCTGCGTAGTTACACCATCAGTAGCTTGTGAGTCGGAAGAGATTGTGGGATGAGGGAAAAGTGGGATGAGAGAAGGAGGATTAGGTACGCAGATACCCTTGTCATCGAAATCTCCAGCTCCGCCAGCGGCCACGGCCTCAGTAATGCCCCTGCCCTTGCTGGCCAGCACTGTCTCCTCCATGGGCACTTGTCCTCCTCCAGTTCTTTCCTGCTATCTGCTATTACGTGCCATCTTCTTCTGCAAGAAAGAGGGAAGTGTGTCAGTGAGTGTTCTGCAATATATTTGGGTGATGTGACTGTCATGGTTGAATAGCTGGAATTGTGTGCAAGCTATGAATTGTGGGTGCTAGGCTTGCAACAGTGCTAAGTGTGTGAGGGTGTGGTAAGCCATATGAATTGATAGAGATTGTTGGTAGCTGGGTCTGTGTGGGCCCCGACTGTGAGCACCATCGGAGCAGGCCGGGGAGTGGAAGGAGCAGTGTGGCGGTATACCACTCCAGGGAGCAGCACGTGCTGGAGCAGGAGAGCAATGGCAGTGAAAAGGGATGTCATCAAGGTCCAGGTCGGTGATTGAAGCGTGGGCAGGTACTGAAGGAGCAGCGAGGCCGGGGCGAAGGAGCGGCAAGAGATTGTAGAGGGACGTGACCGGGGCCCAGGAGAGGCGGGAGTTCAGGGCCCAGAAGAGGCGTGGGCTCAAGGGCAGCACGGGCCAGCCCACACTGTGATATATGTGTGTGCACTAGGGCCGTGCAGCAGAGCTGGTCTCCAGTCGTCTTGGTTAATCCTTGCTACTGGACCAAGACCTAGCTCTGTCGAGCACATGTGGTGGCTGGTGTGCAACGGTCACCACACGTTAAAAAAATCCAAGCACAGGCATCTTCCACCCTTCAAGATTTAGTTCGAACCTGGAATTTTAGGTCCATCATTGAAACATCTGTGAACTTTTTGACGTGGAAGCAAGTCATCCTCGATTCGAGGGACTGCCTGTGATGATAATGATGGTAGGTGGGTGATGGGTGATTGCGATATTGGTCCCCTTGCTAATGCGTGCAGTGAATGAACAGCGTGAATAACACTGGCCGCACGCGGTAATAATTTAAAACATCAGGGAGCACCAATGAACATCCTGCCTGCAGCACAATGAACAGGCCAGGGTTAATCGTGCACCGTGATCCCCATGCCCGTTTTCGGGGGTTAGCCAATTTAACCCCCATAGTCTTATGAAATGTAGTGAATCACACACAAATATTAATCAAGAAAAATGGATGGCTTGAAAATGCACTTTTTAAACTTTAACTTGGATGCAATAGCTCGTGCTGGGCGCAGTTCTTTGCATGACGGTGGCCTAGCAGTGCCTCATCCAGTGTACATGGCTCACTTTGCCTTCCTTTGCCCAAGGATCCTTAGTCCAATCGCAGCACATCTTTCCCTGCCTCCCCGCCCACCCCCGAACCAAGTGATTAGCAAACCCAATGCAGAACGAGAAGGATAGTTCCCCAGTCCCAGTTGCAATCAGTGACTGCTTTCAATTCTGGAGCCGAGTGTAGATAAAATGTACAGTCTACAGATGGCACCGGAGCCCCTCCCCTCCTTTCCAAATAAAAGAAAGAGTTGCTTTTATATCTTTCACGATCTCAGGACGTCCCAAAGTACTTTACTGTCAAGTTTTTTTGAAGTTCAGTCACGGTTGTAATGTAGGAAATGATCAAACAGCCACCAATTACAGGCACCGCTGAAACTGCAGACAACTTTGCATAAGCACTTTGTGATGTTTCACAAGTGTTGACATAAATAAATGAGACCGATGACTAGGGGTTACCCCGAGTACTAAGTAATCATATTTATATTCTCAAATCACTCAAGGCTGCACTGGTTAAGGTCAAGGTGCCAAACTGAGACTCTCTTTCCCTCTCTCCCCACACCCTCTACCCCACCCCCGCACCTCCGGGTCCCCGGGTTTAAAATGAGAGCTGCCCTGACACAGTTCATGCACTGAGTCAGGTGTAGAGAGGCATCTAACTAACTGGCCTGTTAAAACCATGTGTGCTGGCATAATGTACAATGGATTCACAGGTGAATTGAAAAGGGTTTTCGATACTAGTTTGATGTAAATTGGGTGGAACTGCCAAAACCACTAGCTGCCGCACTCAAAGGCAAATGCTGTTAAAGCCTAAAATTGTTCTGATACGTAAACTCTTTAGTCCCAAAGCTCTGCTGTTTCTGGTCCAGGGTGCAAAGTACACATTTTCTTACAGTTGGTTCCACAGAGAACCAATTCTAACTCAAGCCTCAAATTCCAAAGCACAATCCAGTCGCCATCCATTCCCAGATTGTTGTGTCTGCAATACTCTTATGAATGACTCCATGAGGTTTAGTATTGTACTTGAGCTGTTGTGACCTTAGTCCCATTAATTGTAACTCCAGAATGAGGCACAAGCATGGTGGGCAGCCTTTTATACTGGGCCCTGCAAACCTATGCAGGTGACCCTCAGGTCTCCCACTGCAGTGCCCTCTGGTGGCACACCTTATGTGACTATACAGTTAGTATACATGGTCTACATACATGACATCACTTCCCCCAAAGTCTTTAATGCAAATTGACTCGTACATTGACGGTGACCTGGGCTTTGCTCTTCCTGGTTGACCATTGGAGGGTTGCTTCTAGCTTGGGTGGATTGGTAGTGAGATTTGTTGCCAGTGGAGATCCCAGTGGTTTCCAGTTGTGAGTCCATGAATCCTCCATTCTCCCCCCCCACACAGAGATCATGCTAATGGCCCATTACATGCAAGTTGCACTCAAGTTCAGCACATGGGTTTTACATTTACATCTTGATACATTTGTTGGGTGGATTACAGTTGCGTTTCTTTTTGTGTGGTACATTTACAAGATCAGTACAGGTTTATCTGTACAGGTACACAAGGACAGTCTAGTTCCAGCTCGGCCGGATGAGATCCGGGTCGTCTGGTGGCGACGCAGTGCCCCATGCTAGTGGGTCAGTGGGCGAGGTGAGCTCATTTTGCTCGAGTTGCCGGAGCTCAGGGCTCTTGCTGTTACTCCTAGTGTCGGGCAGGCCAAAGATAGCTGATGTGTCTGTGACCTCCCTGTCCTTTTCGTTTGCACAGTGTCGCTGCTGCTCCCTGGGAAGCAGTCTGAGCGAGTGAGCGTTTCGTCCAAGCGACTGTGGGGCTGCCTCGTCTTGTCTATCAGTTTGCAGGGGACTGCTGACTCGCTGTCCTTGAGGACACCGTTGTGAGCACTCTCTAGTTTGGGATCTTGGCTGGTCCAGGTCCTGTTCGGAGGAGCCGTTGCAGGCGACCCTTCGCTTTTGGGCATTGCCGTGGTGGACAGTGTGTTTGTGGGCTGCACCTTTTCCACCCAGGTGGTGGGCGACGGTAGCCGACTGCGAGCATAGGCGCAGTTTACTGTTTCTGGCCCGTGGCGGTTCATGCCATCGGGTGCCTGCAATGTTAAACCAATCTGAGGCAGGGTATCACTACAAGTGCCTCTGCTCTCCGGGGATCATTTACTCTGCGGCTTGTCTACTTCCGTCAACTGTGGGGACACTTGATGATACATCGTTCTGGTCCCGGGGACGCAGGCTTCAGCATTGGATAACCTGCTGGACCTGTATATGAACGTTAGGTGTTCGCCCGCTACATTCGCTGATTGCAATTTGCACCAGACATCACTTAACAACATTTTTCTCGTTACAGCTGGACTTTTACAGTGGTTACCAATTTCAAGCAGTTCATTAAAAAATGGCGGGTTGCTGGCCTCCTTTAGAATGGTCTTACTACTTTTACCCCAATCATCTTCCTTGCGTGGAACCACGTGTTGTTGCTCCATTAGCGCTGTACCTTGTGGTTTGGACGCCACCTTTTCCCTGTCCATGATGTTGACTGCCACGATTTTCTTTCCCAGGGATTCTGCCACTAAAGCTGGGAAGGCGTCCTCGAATCCAATCTTCCTCTCCAGGAGTCCTGCCACTGAAACTGGGAAGGTGCGTTCGGGTTGTCGCGGCTGGATCATTGCCACGCAGTCGTGATGAGCGGTCTGTGCCTCGGGGGCTGCGCGGATCTGTTCTCCGGTGCCTGGTCCAACCAAATGTGGGGGTTTGCTCTGCCTCTGAGCACGGGGAACGTCGATCACTGGAGGGATGAAGTCTTCCCAGTTCCAATGAATCTTCCCCATCCATCTTCTTCCAAGGAGTTTTGGTCCATCACCTGAAACAATCGACAATGGTAAATTGTGCACCGCGCCATCATGGGATACACTTACATCCGCACTACCAACAACTGATATCAGTTCCTTGGTGTAGGTGAGCAGCTTTGCCTGAACCGGGACCAGCTTGGGTCATTCAGCTTGATCGTTCCATAGCCTCTCAAAGGCTTCCTGGCTCATTACTGACTGACTCGCCCCCGTGTCCACTTCCATGAAGACTGGAACGCCATTTATCTCGACTTCCATTATCACTGGAGGACAATCTGTGGTGCTGGTATATACGCCATGCACTTCGTCTTGGGACTGAGCTGCCTCTCTAGCCATCTCCTCGTAATCTGCGCTGGATTCACAGCCATCTGCTGATTCCTCTTCCACATTGTGAGTCACAGCTCTTTTGCACATTCGCTGGAGGTGGCCATTTGTACTGCAGCTTTTGCACACATAGGGCTAGACTTTTAACGAGGTGGTTAAGGCCCCAAAAAATGGGCCATGTTCCAGCGATGTGGGACGTCTCGGCCTTGCTGATCGCTGGCACAAGGACCATTTTTTTTGTGATTTTCCACTCGGCCTTACCCCGGTGATGTCAAATGGGTGATGTGATTTTTCGGCAATCTCACGATCTCCCACCGAAAACGGAAGTCAAAGAAGAAGAAAAATATTTCCCTAGCAACGCTATTCTGTGGGATGTTTTTTTTTGTGGTTGAGTTTCTTTGCCGCATTTTGAGAGGTCAGGGGTCATCACACATGCTCAGAAGCATAGGGAAGGTCAGAGAGAGAGAGAGAGGAAGGAAGAGAGGAAGAGCTGTTTGTGGTTGTTGGAAGTGATTGTTGAATTCGGATTGAAAAATAACTATTCTTATCGACTTATAATTATTTCTTTTTGCACAATATTGAAAAATAATACAATATAATATATTATATAATGTATTGAAATATATATTTAAATATATTGAAACATAATAGATATAATAGATATAACAAAGAATGGAGGTAGAAAGTGATAGGAAAAGAGCTAAACCCTTTAGCGAGAAGGCCAACGAGGCACTCGTTAACATAGTAAGTGGCAGGTGGGATGACCTAACACGAGATGGGCATGGGAAACCTCCACCCCATGCATATCGGAAAATATGGGCCGAGATTGGCGATGTCGTAACCTCGGCCTCAAATGAAGTATGTACACCTGACCAGTGCAGGAAAAGGTGGAACAGCTTGTTGGCAGCAGCCAGAGTAAGTTGCATTTTATATTTTAAATTTTACATATGTAATATTTAAATGATGCATGCAAATTTTAATTGGAATCTTGAATGTCATTTCATTATATTATTAATTAATTAAATTATGAATTAATTTATGCATCCTAACACTAAGTTGAATTTTATATATGAAATATTGTTCATATGCAATGCAAATTTCTAATTGAACATTTAAATCTGTCAATCTTAAATGTTTATTACCAAGTCCATGAGCTTATGACATGCAATGTTATCTTATCATTTACAGAAGAAGATATCTATCAATCGTGTGGAGCAGAGGAGGACGGGCGGCGGCTCTGCTCAGGAGCAGATTTTATCGGAATACGAGGAGCTTGCGGTTGCCTTAGTGGGGCCTGACAGCCATTCGATCACGACCCGTAGTGTGGCCGAACCCACCCTTGAGTCTCGTGAGTAATGGGAACTGTGCAATGTGTCAAACATTACTAAAAATACATCTTAAAAATATCTTAGTTACGTAGGTAATGTCCTGCAATTATAATGCAATATGATATATACTTTTGATTTACTCTTGATTTATGAATGAAGTCATGGCAGCCCTGGTGAACCCTTGTGCATATGGGATATTGAAAAGTATTCTTATGTTATGGGTTATTGAAAAATTGATATATATTGATATGTATGTTTACTAATAATGAGCACCGTTAATGTCCTAATAAGTTGTTTAGAAATGTCATTCATCTTTTTATGGTCAAGTGTCATTAGAGTCAGTGGACTCATCCACTCCTCCTCGCAGGAGGAAGAGGAGGAACAGCTGCCAACTGTGGAGCAAGAGCAGGAGGAGGAGGAGGAGGAGGAGGAAGAGGATGATATTCTTTTTGTCGGGAGGGGGGGAACAACCTGCGGTCATCTCTATTGAGATGGATGAGGTACTAGGACCAAGCCCTGTGCAGGTGGTGATGTCAAGGCGCAAAATGTTGCAAACACCGACCCCACGGAGGTCCGGTCAGCGGGGTGAGCAATCGCCTACCATGGAGGGCCAGACGGAGAGCTTGATATCCCTGTGCAGGGAGACGGTCACGATCGGTCGCGACCTTATCCAGCGTTTTGCGGGTTTCTCCGCAAACTGGAGCCGGTTCTCCGCGAACTGGAGCCAGTTTCCGGCAACCTAGAGCGAGTTCAGCACGAAATTCTCCAACTGGTCTTCTGTGAAAACACAGACAGCACGGGAGATGTTGGAGGCCATTCATGAGCAGACCGCTGCAATCTATGCCCTTTGGCATGCGTTGCTGGCTAGACATGGCGCTGCACCCCAAGGTGTTGTGTCAGCTCGCAGCGAGACCCCGAGCACACGAGTACAAAGGACACAGTTCCTCCTGACTCGGAGGTGGAGCCTCAAGCTTCTGCTTCCACTCCGTCACCTCCACCACGGCAGGAAGTCTTGCCGTCCCACACTGCACAACGTGTTCGTGTCGGTCTGTGTAGATCAAAATGGGCGGGTGGGACAGGACCTGGATGGAAACGTGGCTGCAGGTCGGGAGGGGGGTGTGTTTTTCATTGTTGAATTGTTTTTTCTTGTTTTAAAATTGTTAATGTTTTGTTCAAGGTTGAATGGGATTTGAGGGAAGGGTGGGTTGGGGGGGTGGGGGGCGGGGGGAGGGAGGGTGTTGTTAAATAGTTTTTTAAAAATTAATTCATTAGTTGTCTTTGTTAAGAAAAAAAAATCTTTAATTCAACAAATTTTGTGCCTTCTCTCTTAATTACATTAGTTAACAAATTTACAGTTGTTCATCCTTATTTGTTTATTCTTTTATTATAGCAGTACTTTACTTAAACTTAAACTTTACTTAAAGTAAGCATTAATTCCAATGATAGGCCAGTGCAGGCAAGACAACAAGGAAACCCCACGCAGATGAAACTTTTGATTAACCCTAACTATAAATGAACATTTGGATATCCACAATGATAGTTGATGCAAAGCAGTCATTAATGAGCTGCTGATACAACAGCTTAGTGGCAGTGTAAGTGCCCCTGGCTACTGGTCTTCGGGAGGGGTGTGGTGGTACCGGTGCTAGATCGCCAGGCTGATTGAACTCCCCTAGGTCGTCGCCTGTGTCCTCTTCCGCCTCTTCCTCCTCTTCATCCTCGCCGGCTGGATCTTCTGTCTCCCTTCCTTCTGGAGGTGGACCTGCAGCCTGATCTGGCATTACTTGTCCTCTCCTTATAGCTAGGTTATGCAGCATGCAACACACCACAATAAACTCTGCAACCTGATCAGGGTGGTACTGTTGGCTGCCTCCAGAATGATCCAGGCAACTGAAGCGCTGCTTTAGGACTCCAATTGTCTTTTCAACGATGTTGCGTGTCGCTATGTGACTTTCATTATAACGTTTCTGTGCTTCAGTGACGGGATTACGCAGAGGGGTCATCAGCCAACTGGCAAGGCCATATCCTTTATCCCCCAGCATCCAATCGTGACCTTCTGGCTGATTGACAAACAGGTCAGAGATAGCACTTTCACGTAAGATGTGCGCATCATGGATGCTGCCTGGAAATGTAGCATTTACTGTCATAATTGTTTGATTGTGGTCAACAACAAGCTGCACATTAGTGAGTGGAACCCCTTTCTGTTATGAAACACCTCCATGTTCTTTAAGGGTGCTTTCAGGGCAATGTGCGTGCAATCTATTGCTCCCTGCACCTTGTGGAAGTCTGCTATTCTCGAGAAACCCAAGCCCTCTCGATCTGTGCCTCCCTGGTCATTGGGAAGCTTATGAAGTCCATCCTGCGAGCATAAAGGGCTTCAGTCACCTGTCGAATGCAGCAGTGTGTAGCGTGCTAAGAGATATGGCAGATGTCACGAGCTGAAGCCTGAAAAGATCCCGATGCGTAGAAGGCTAGGGCAGCAGTAACCTTCACCTCAATGGACAGTGTGGTCTGATGGTGCTGGAAGGCTGCAGATCACCCTTGACTAGTTGACATATCTCATCGATGATCTCCTTCCGGAATCGCAGCCTCCTAAGACGAGCATTTTCAGACAAGTTCAGGTAAGATAGCTTTTCCAAGTACCTTTGTTGGCTATACGGTCTCCTCCTCTGTCTTCGTCTCCATCTACGTATTACTGTGCCACCTCTTCGATTGATCCTTTCAGTAACCAGTATGTGAGCAGTTGCAATTAAAGGCAGGGAAAGCATAGGCACCATAATCACTATCAATAATTACTTTCACTAATTTTAATAATCTCTCTACTCTATACTCTCTAATCACTGTACTCTGCACTCTCTGTACTCTGTACGCTGTATGCCAGTCAGTTTGATAGGCCCCAACAATATCAGAAAATAATTTCACTATGTAAAAGCTATTTACAAAATAATTTCAATATACAAAACCTATTTACCAAAAATAACTTGATAATACCTCTTTATATTCCCTTCCAATATTTTGAGTACAATTATCTTTAAATCAATTCTCTAAATAACTCACAACTAAGCCTTCCTCCGAACTTCAAAATGGCGTCCGTAGTGCCCATTTCCTTCTCTTAAGCCCAGTAAAAGCAACTATTTCTCAGCACTCTTTTGGGCCTTGCTTCGGCCCAGCGAAGTGCATATTAGGTGCCGAAACTTGGGATGGGCCTTGTGTGGGTGATCATTTGGACGATCATCTCGGCGATCAAAGTGGAAACTTAGGCACCTGTTTTTCCGGCGATGTTTTGGGCCTAGTTTCCACTTTTTGCTCAAAATGGGTGATAGAGGTCTGTTTTGGGTGATAGATGGGCCATAGATGGGCGATGTGAAATGGCAGGTCTAGCCCTTTGTCTCTAAACCAACACTGATGAGCCCTCTGATTACCTCCGCAATCCAGCATGGTGCTACTTGACTTACGTTTGCACCCCTCGGCGGACGCTGAGTTAAAGGACTCGGGGGCCTGTACGCTCTGCCCTGGGCAGATTCACATTCAACAATTCTGCCTGTGAAAGGCACCATTCTATTTACAGTACTTGCCGGGTTTGAGTCCTGAGAGTGAGTCATCATCTGCTTGGACTGCAACTTGAGGTCATGAACGCCTGGCTGATGCTGATGGCCTTCTGCATAGTGACAGTGGTTTCAGCAGACAGTAGCCTGTGAAGAAGGGCCTCATGACAGATGCCAATTACGAAGACATCCTGCAATGCATCGGCGAGAGATGCGCCGAATTCACACGGTCCTGCCAGCCTCCTGAGGTCGGCAACGTACTTCGCAATTTCCTGGCCCTCGGGGCGGCGGTGTGTATAAAATCAATGCCTGACAGTGAGGATGCTCTTCTTCGGTTTGAGCTGGTCCCGAATTAGCACTTTCAGCTCCTCATATGACTTGGTCATTGTTTTCTCTGGTGCAAGCAAGTCCCTGACGAGGCCGTAGACCGTGGGCCCACAACTGGTCAACAGGATAACTCTGCGCTTATCTTCCAGCATTGCCGGATCATTGCCTACCAGGTCGTTTGCTACGAAATATTGGTCGAGCCACTCAGTAAAGGCTTCCCAATCTTCACCCTCTGAGAACTTTTCTAATGCACCAACATTAGTCATTTTTGCATGAAAGTTCGTAATCTCGTCGCCAGTTGTAATGTCTTTAATAATCTTATGAATGACTCCATGAGGTCTAGTATTGTGCTTGAGCTATTGTGACCTTCGTCCCATTTATTGTAACTCCAGAGTGAGGCACAAGCATGGTGGGCAGCCTTTTATACTGGGCCCTGCACACCGATGCAGGTGACCCTCAGGTCTCCCACTCTAGTGCCCTCCGGTGGCACACCTTATGTGACTATACAGTTAGTATACGTGGTCTACATACATGACACAGATGCCCAATCAATAGCAGCCACCGGAAGGTCAGGTCAACTTGGGCTCAGCCAATCAGAGAGAGGGTAAAGGTCACCAGGCTCTATCTTTAGATCTGGGAGGGCGAGGAATCAAAAAGGAGAGCGTGAGTCTGAGATGCAATATGGAGCTCCTCTTGCTTGGTTCAGAAGAATTAGAATCATGAGCACAAATGTTTCCATCCATTCTTCCCATGAGCAGCAAATCAAAGTGGCTTCCCCCCGGAGGGAAAATTGACAAAATGGCCACTGACATCATTCAGGACAACCTACAGAAAAACGTTACACCGATTATTGGTTTCTATATATAGTAAGCAGAAAAAAATGCAGGCCTATGTGTTTAAACTTTTATTTTCTATGGTGATACAATATATTTTACACATTCTGCGTGTGGTTGCTAGCCCAGCAGGCTGAGCAGCCTCCGGCCTGAGAACACCCTCGGAGCAGGCCGGGGAGCGGAAGGAGCAGTGTGGTGGCATACCACTCCAGGGAGCAGCACGTGCTGAAGCAGGAGAGCGACGGCAGTGAAGAGTGACGTCATCAAGGTTCAGGTTGGTGATTGGAGCGTGGGCAGGTACAGCAGGAGCAGCGAGGTCGGGGCGAAGGAGCGGCAAGAGATTGTAGAGGGACGTGATCGGGGCCCAGAAGAGGCGAGGGCCCAGGGGCAGCACGGGCCAGCCCACACTGCGATATGTGTGCGCACTAAGTCCATGCAGCAGAGCAGGTCTCCAGTCGTCTTGGTTAATTCTTGCCAGTGGACCAAGACCTAGCTCTGTCGAGCACATGTGGTGGCTGGTGTGCAACGGCCACCACACGTTAAAACAATCCAAGCACAGGCATCTTCCACCCTTCAGGATTTAGTTCGGACCTGGAATTTTAGGTCCATCATTGAAACACCTGTGAACTTTTTGACGTGGAAGCAAGTCATCCTCGATTCGAGGGACTGCCTATGATGATGATGATGATGATGATGCATTCACAGTTAATATACTGACAGGCCTCAAGGGCTGAGTGATGATTGTGTCGTGTGATAGGCCACATCTGGTACCTTCCACCTGAAATGATCAGCACTTACGTTTGTTTCCAAAAAGAAAACAAATGGTGCTGCAAAGAGCTGAAATCCCAGTTAGATACCTCCAAGGCCTGATGGCAAGACAGCTAAGTGGGAGCTCCCTGCACATGATCCCAAATGTTGTTGAGGATACCTATGCACATGCTGTTGTCTCTCAGTCGGCTCTTACTTTCTATGTGTCAACCTTGGCTCAGAAGTAGTACTCTTTTTTTTCTTCTTTTTTTTTCGTTGCCAATCTTTCCAATTCTTTGTCAAATCACAAACGCCAGAGGTCACCCTGCACCTGTCAAGGATCACTCTGCGCCAATGCTCTTAGCCAAAAGGCCTAGAGCCACTGCACCGTTCCTGGAAGTACTGCAATACCAGGTTCGTGCCATGGAGGTGGATGGGTCAAGCCACCCCACCCACCTCCTATTTCCAAAAAGCATAGGAGAACCACCTTCCTGATCCAGGGAGAACCACTTTCTGGTCATGGTTACTCCCCTGTCAGGTCAGTTACGCATGATCTTAGCCAAAAGGCCGAGAAGCGATACTCTTGCCTTTCCGTTTGTGGGATCAAGCCCCGCTCCAGAGGCATATAATCGAGGCTGACACTTCAGTGCAGTGCTGAGGGAGCGCTGCACTGTCAGAGGTGCCGTCTTTTGGATGAGATGTTAAACCGAGGCGCCTTCTGTCCTGTGAAGTGGATGTAAAAGATTGCATGGCATAATTGCAAAGAAGACGTGGGGTATCTTGTTAACAGTTATCCCTCAATCCACATAATTGAAAACAGTTTATCTTGTCGCTTATCTCATTACTGTTTGTGGCATTTTGCTATGCGCAATTTGGTTGCCATTTCCCAACATTATATGTCATCATTGGCTGTGAAGTGCTTTGGGATGTCCTGAGGTTGTGAAAGGTGCTATATAAAGGCACGTTCTTTCAGAGCCACATTGCATGAGACCTGCATCTCGGATTTAATGCCACTAAAGTAAAGTAAAAGAACCTTTCATGTAAAATTGTGTCCCCAGTAAGATCCATGGTGTCTGTGGGTGGCACTCCCCATTCGTCAGGTCATTCTCTATAAAGTACTTGCTCCCAGGCTGCCTCTGTCTAACAGTTTTAAACATAAGACACGAGAATGAGAAACGATGGGCAAACCTGCTCAGCTACCGGACGCACCCCCACTCGCTTGGGGTTCCCCCTGCAGAATTGTTAATGACACACCCAGCAAACTCCCTGTAGATTCAGGGAAATATAACTCGTCCTTAATAGAAAGCAAAAATATTGAGAAAAGACGAGAGAGTTGCTATTAAATCTGCTCCCACCACCCTTTTCCTGACCTGGGAGTGCTTGAGTGGGAACTGTTAAGTTCAGAATAACTCCACGAGACTGTTGTAAGCTCAAACCATTGTGACCTTGGTCTCTTTAATATAACTCCAAAGTGAGGCAGCAGCATGGTGGACTGCCTTTTATACCTGCTTGCCCCAGGACCCTTAGGTCTCCCACAGGTGTGCCCACTAGTGGCAAGTCTTACACATTGGTGAGGTTTGCAGATATAACAGAAACCATTCAATTCCCGAGTGCTGATCACTCATCTTAATGAACACAAAAGTTCAACAAATACTCTCTGGAGAACATTTTTACTTTCACCTCTTGGCCAATAATCGCTCTGAAAGAAGCAACCGTCCATTGTTCAACCCACCTAGTTGTACATCCCATTGTAATCAAGAGAACAAAAATTGTGGGGTTTCTCGGATATCCCAATTATTGCCCAGGCGGTGAACACAAAATTAACCCATCAGAGCTACAAATTGGACCAATGTTCCACTGGATGCCAATCCAAAAATCCAGCTTCATCATTTCCATACTCTGAGACAAGAGTATCAACACCAGACCTCAGTGTCACGGGGGCAGCTGACTGGTGCTTGTAGATAACTCACAGCACACACTGCACCCACTGAACCCACTGCACCCACGGCACCCACAGAACCCACTGAACCCACCGCACCCACTGCACGCAATGAACCCACTGAACCCACTGCACCCACTGAACCCACTGTACCCACTGAACCCATTGCAGCCACGGCACCCACTGAATCCACTGCACCCACTGCACCCAATGCACCTACTGCACACACTGAACCCACTGAACCCACTGAACCGACTGCACCCACTGAACCCACTGCAACCATTGAATCCACCGAACCCACGGCACCCACTGCACCCACTGAACCCACTGAACCCACTGCACCCACTGAACCCACTGCACCCACTGAACCCATTGCACACACTGAACCCACAGAACCCACTGAACCCACTGCACCCACTGCAACACTGAACCCACTGCACCCACTGCAACATTGAACCCACTGAACCCACTGCACCCACTGAACCCACTGAACCTACTGCATGCACTGAACCCACTGAACCCACTGAAACCACTGCACCCACTGAGCACACTGAATCCACTGAATCCACTGAACACACTGCACACACTGAACCCACTGAACCCACTGAACCGACTGCACCCACTGAACCGACTGCACCCATTGAATCCACCGAACCCACTGCACCCACTGCACCCACTGAACCCACTCAACCCACTGAACCCACGGAACCCACTGCACCCACTGAACCCACTCAACCCACTGCAACCTCTGCACCCACTGAACCCACTGAACCCACTGAACCCACTGCACCCACTGCACCCACTGAACCCACGGCACACACTGAACCCACTGAACCCACTGAACCCACTGCACCCACTGAACCCACTGAACCCACTGAACCCACTGTACCCACTGCACCCTCTGAACCCACTGCACCCACTGAACCCACTGCACCCACTGAACACATTGCACCAACTGCACCCACTGAACCCACTGCACCCACTGAATGTACTTCACCCACTGAACCCACTGCACGACTAAACCCACTGAACCCACTGCACCCACTGAATGTACTTCACCCACTGAACCCACTGAACCCACTGCACGACTAAACCCACTGAACCCACTGCACCCACTGAACCCACTGCACCCAATGCAACACTGAACCCACTGAACCCACTGCACCCAACTGAACCCACTGCACCCACTGAATCCACTGAACCCACTGAACCCACTGCACCCACTGAACCAACTGAACCCACTGAACCCACTGCACCCACTGCAACACTGAACCCACTGCACCCACTGAACCTACTGAACCCACTGAACCCACTGCACGACTAAACCCACTGAACCTACTGCACCCACTGAACCAACTGAACTCACTGCACCCACTGCAACACTGAACCCACTGCACCCACTGCAACATTGAACCCACTGAAGCCACTGCACCCACTGAACCCACTGAACCCACTGCACCCACTGAACAAACTGAACCCACTGAACCCACTGTACACACTGAACCCACTGAACCCACTGAACCCACTGCCCCCACTGAACCCACTGAATCCACCAAACCCACTGCACCCACTGAACCCACTGAACCCACTGAACCCGCGGAACACACTGCACCCACTGAACCCACTCAACACACTGCACCCTCTGCACCCACTGAACCCACTGAACCCATATAACCCACTGCACCTACTGAACCCACTGCACCCACTGAACCCACTGCACCCACTGAACCCACTGAAACAACTGAACCCACTGACCCAACTGCACCCACTGAACCCACGGCACACACTGAACCCACTGAACCCACTGCACCCACTACACCCACTGAACCCCTGCACCCACTGAACCCACTGAACCCTCTGCACTGAATGAACACACTGCACCCACTGAACCCACTGCACCCACTGAACACACTGCAAACACTGAACCCACTGAACCCACTGAACCCACTGCACCCACTGAACCCACTGAACCCACTGCACGACTGAACCCACTGAACCCACTGCACCCACTGAACCCACTGCACCCACTGCAACACTGAACCCATTGAACCCACTGAACCCACTGCACACACTGAATCCACTGAACCCAATGAACCCACTGCACCCACTGAACCCACTGCACCCACTGCAACACTGAACCCACTGCACCCACTGCAACATTGAAACCACAGAAGCCACTGCACCCACTGAACCCACTGAACCCACTGCACCCACTGAACAAACTGAACCCACTGCACACACTGAACCCACTGAACCCACTGCCCCCACTGAACCCACTGCACCCACTGAATCCACCGAACCCACTGCACCCACTGCACCCACTGAACCCACTGAACCCACCGAACCCACTGCACCCACTCAACCCACTCAACCCACTGCACCCTCTGCACCCACTGAACCCACTGAACCCACAGAACCCACTGCACCACTGCACCCACTGAACCCACTGCACCCACTGCACCCACTGAACTCACTGCACCCACTGAACCCACTGAAACAACTGAACCCACTACACCCACGGCACACACTGAACCCACTGAACCCACTGCACCCACTGAACCCACTGCATGCACTGAACCCACTGCACCCACTGAACCCACTGAACCCACTGAACACACTGCACCCACACCACCCACTGAACCAACTGTACACACTGAACCCACTGCACCCTCTGAACCCACTGAACCCACTGCACCCACTGAACCCACTAAACCCACTGAACCCACTGCACCCACTACACCCACTGAACCCACTGCACCCACTGAACCCACTGAACCCACTGCACTGAATGAACCCACTGCACCCACTGAACCCACTGCAAACACTGAACCCACTGAACCCACTGCACCCACTGAACCCACTGAACCCACTGCACCCACTGAACCCACTGAACACACTGCAACCACTGCACCCACTGAACCCACTGAACCCACTGCACCCACTGCACCCAATGCGCCCACTGAACCCACTGAACCCACTGCACCCGCTGAACCCACTGCACCCACTGCACCCACTGAACCCACTGCACCAACTGCACCAACTGCACCCACTGAACCCACTGCACCCACTGAAGCCACTGCACCCACTGAACCCACTGAACTCAGTGAACCCACAGCACCCACTGAACCCACAGAGCCCACTACACACACTGAACACACTGAAGCCACTGAACCCACTGCAACCACTGAACCCACTGCACCCACTGAACCCACTGAACCCACTGCACCCACTGAACCCACAGAGCCCACTGCACACACTGAACACACTGAAGCCACTGAACCCACTGCACCCACTGAACCCACAGAACCCACTGAACCCACTGAACCCAATGAACCCACTGAACCCACTGAACCCAATGAAACCACTGAACCCACTGCACCCACTGCCCCGACTGAACCCAGTGAACCCAGTGAACCCACTGCACCCACTGCACCACTGCACCCACTGCACTCTCTGCACCACGGCACCCAATGAACCCACTGCACCCACTGCACCCACTGAACCCACTGAACACACTGCACCCACTGAACACTCTGAACCCACTGAACACACTGCACCCACTGAACCCACTGAACCCACTGCACCCACTGAACACACTGCACCACTGAACCCACTGAACCCACTGCACCCACTGAACCCACTGCACCCACTGAAACTACTGAACCCACTGAACCCACTGCACCCACTGAACCCACTGAAACCACTGAAACCACTGCACCCACTGAATCCCATGAACCCATGCACTCACTGAACCCACTGAGCCCACTGAACCCACTGCAACCACTGAACCCACTGAACTCACTGCACCCACTGCAAACTGAACCCACTGCACCCACAGAACCCACTGCACCCACTGAACCCACTGCACACACTGAACCCACTGAAACAACTGAACCCACTGACCCCACTGCACCCACTGAACCCTCTGAACACACTGAACACACTGCACCCACTAAACCCACTGAACCCACTGCACTCACTGAACCCACTGAGCCCACTTAACCGACTGCACCCACTGAACCCACTGCGCCCACTGAACCCACTGCACACACTGAATCCACCAAACCCACTGCACCCACTGCACCCACTGAACCCACTGAACCCACGGAACACACTGCACCCACTGAACCCACTCAACACACTGCACCCTCTGCACCCACTGAACACACTGCATCCACTGAACCCACTGCACCCACTGCACCCACTGCACCCACTGTACCTACTGCACCCTCTGAACCCACTGAACCCACTGCACCCACTGAACCCACTGTTCCCACTGCACCCACTGAACCCACTGCACCCACTGAACCCACTGCACCCACTGAACCCACTGTACCCACTGCACCCACTGAACCCACAGAACCCATTGATGCCACGGCACCCACTGAATCCACTGCACCCACTACACCCACTGAACCCACTGCACCGACTGAACACATTGCACCAACTGCACCCACTGAATCCACTGAACCCACTGCACGACTAAACCCACTGAACCCACTGCACCAACTGAACCCACTGCACCCACTGCAACACTGAACCCACTGAACCCACTGCATCCACTGAACCCACTGCATCCACTGAACCCACTGAACCCACTGCACCCACTGAACCAACTGAACCCACTGAACCCACTGCACCCACTGCAACACTGAATCCACTGCACCCACTGAACCCACTGAACCCACTGAACCCACTGCACGACTAAACCCACTGAACCCACTGCACCCACTGAACCTACTGCACCCACTGAACCAACTGAACCCACTGAACCCACTGCACCCACTGCAACACTGAACCCACTGCACCCACTGCAACATTGAACCCACTGAAGCCACTGCACCCACTGAACCCACTGAACCCACTGAACCCACTGAACCCACTGCACCCACTGAACAAACTGAACCCACTGAACCCACTGTACACACTGAACCCACTGAACCCACTGCCCCCACTGAACCCACTGAATCCACCAAACAGACAGCACCCACTGAACCCACTGAACCCACGGAACACACTGCACCCACAAAACCCACTCAACACACTGCACCCTCTGCACCCACTGAACCCACTGAACCCACAGAACCCACTGCACCCACTGAACCCACTGAACCCACTGCACCCACTGAACAAACTGAACCCACTGAACAAACTGAACCCACTGCACACACTGAACCCACTGAACCCACTGCCCCCACTGAACCCACTGCACCCACTGAATCCACCGAACCCACTGCACCCACTGCACCCACCGAACCCACGGAACACACTGCACCCACTCAACCCACTCAACCCACTGCACCCTCTGCACCCACTGAACCCACTGAACCCACAGAACCCACTGCACCCACTGCACCCACTGAACCCACTGCACCCACTGCACCCACTGAACTCACTGCACCCACTGAACCCACTGAAACAACTGAACCCACTACACCCACTGAACCCACGGCACACACTGAACCCACTGAACCCACTGAACACACTGCACCCACACCACCCACTGAACCAACTGTACACACTGAACCCACTGCACCCTCTGAACACACTGAACCCACTGCACCCACTGAACCCACTAAACCCACTGAACCCACTGCACCCACTACACCCACTGAACCCACTGCACCCACTGAACCCACTGAACCCACTGCACTGAATGAACCCACTGCACCCACTGAACCCACTGCAAACACTGAACCCACTGAACCCACTGCACCCACTGAACCCACTGAACCCACTGCACCCACTGAACCCACTGAACACACTGCACCCACTGCACCCAATGCCCCCACTGAACCCACTGAACCCATTGCACCCGCTGAACCCACTGCACCCACTGCACCCACTGAACCCACTGCACCAACTGCACCAACTGCACCCACTGAACCCACTGCACCCACTGAAGCCACGGCACCCACTGAACCCACCGAACCCACTGAACCCACTGAACACAGTGAACCCACAGCACCCACTGAACCCACAGAGCCCACTACAGACACTGAACACACTGAAGCCACTGAACCCACTGCAACCACTGAACCCACTGCACCCACTGAACCCACTGAACCCACTGCACCCACTGAACCCACAGAGCCCACTGCACACACTGAACACACTGAAGCCACTGAACCCACTGCACCCACTGAACCCACTGCACCCACTGAACCCACAGAATCCACTGAACCCACTGCACCCACTGAACCCACTGAACCCACTGAACCCAATGAAACCACTGAACCCACTGCACCACTGCACCGACTGAACCCACTGAACCCAGTGAACCCACTGCACCCACTGCACCACTGCACCCACTGCACTCTCTGCACCACGGCACCCAATGAACCCACTGCACCCACTGAACCCACTGAACACACTGCACCCACTGCACCCACTGAACACTCTGAACCCACTGAACACATTGCACCCACTGAACCCACTGAACCCACTGCACCCACTGAACACACTGCACCACTGAACCCACTGAACCCACTGCACCCACTGAACCCACTGCACCCACTGAACCTACTGAACCCACTGAACCCACTGAACCCACTGCACCCACTGAACCCACTGAAACCATTGCACCCACTGAATCCCATGAACCCATGCACTCACTGAACCCACTGAGCCCACTGAACCCACTGCAACCACTGAACCCACTGAACCCACTGCACCCACTGAACCCACTGCACCCACAGAACCCACTGCACCCACTGAACCCACTGCACCCACTGCACCCACTGCACCCACTGAACCCACTGCACCCACTGAACCCACTGCACCCACTGAACCCACTGCACCCACTGCACCCACTGAACCCACTGAACCCACTGCACCCACTGCACCCACTGAACCCACTGCAACCACTGAACCCACTGAACCCACTGCACCCACTGCACCCACTGAACCCACTGCACCCACAGAACCCACTGCACCCACTGAACCCACTGCACCCACTGCACCAATGCACCCACTGAACCCTCTGAACACACTGAACACACTGCACCCACTAAACCCACTGAACCCACTGCACTCACTGAACCCACTGAGCCCACTGAACCGACTGCACCCACTGAACCCACTGCGCCCACTGAACCCACTGCACCCACTGAACCCACTGAACCCACGGAACACACTGCACCCACTGAACCCACTCAACACACTGCAACCTCTGCACCCACTGAACCCACTGCATCCACTGAACCCACTGCACCCACTGAACCCACTGAACCCACTGTACCCACTGCACCCTCTGAACCCACTGAACCCACTGAACCCACTGAACCAACTGCACCCACTGAACCCACTGCACCCACTGAACCCACTGAACCCACTGCACCCACTGCACCCACTGAACCCATTGATGCCACGGCACCCACTGAATCCACTGCACCCACTGCACCCACTGAACACATTGCACCAACTGCACCCACTGAACCCACTGCACGACTAAACCCACTGAACCCACTGCACCCACTGAACCCACTGCAACACTGAACCCACTGAACCCACTGCACCCACTGAACCCACTGCACCCACTGAATCCACTGAACCCACTGAACCCACTGCACCCACTGAACCAACTGAACCCACTGAACCCACTGCACCCACTGCAACACTGAATCGACTGTACCCATTGAACCTACTGAACCCACTGAACCCACTGCACGACTAAACCCGCTGAACCCACTGCACCCACTGAACCTACTGCACCCACTGAATCAACTGAACCCACTGAACCCACTGCACCCACTGCAACACTGAACCCACTGCACCCACTGCAACATTGAACCCACTGAAGCCACTGCACCCACTGAACCCACTGAACCCACTGAACAAACTGAACCCACTGAACCCACTGTACACACTGAACCCACTGAACCCACTGCCCCCACTGAACCCACTGAATCCACCAAACAGACTGCACCCACTGAACCCACTGAACCCACGGAACACACTGAACCCACTGAACCCACTGCACGGAATGAACCCACTGAACCCACTGAACCCACTGCACCCACTGCACCCACTGAACCCACTGAACCCACTGAACCCACTGAACAAACTGAACCCACTGAACCCACTGAACAAACTGAACCCACTGAACCCACTGTACACACTGAACCCACTGAACCCACTGCCCCCACTGAACCCACTGAATCCACCAAACAGACTGCACCCACTGAACCCACTGCACCCACTGCACCCACTGAACCCACTGCACCCACTGAACCCACTGAAACAACTGAACCCACTGACCCCACTGCACCCACTGAACCCACGGCGCACACTGAACCCACTGAACCCACTGAACCCACTGCACCCACTACACCCACTGAACCCCTGCACCCACTGAACCCACTGAACCCACTGAACCCACTGCACGGAATGAACCCACTGAACCCACTGAACCCACTGCACCCACTACACCCACTGAACCCACTGAACCCACTGAACCCACTGCACCCACTACACCCACTGAACCCCTGCACCCACTGAACCCACTGAACCCACTGCACTGAATGAACCCACTGCACCCACTGAACCCACTGCAAACACTTAACCCACTGAACCCACTGCACCCACTGAACCCACTGAACCCACTGCACGACTGGACCCACTGAACCCACTGCACCCACTGAACCCACTGCACCCACTGCAACACTGAACCCACTGAACCCACTGCACCCACTGAACCCACTGAACCCACTGCACCCACTGAATCCACCGAACCCACTGAACCCACTGCACCCACTGAACCTACTGAACCCACTGCACCCACTGAACCCACTAAACCCACGGAACACACTGAACCCACTCAACCCACTCAACCCACTGCACCCTCTGCACCCACTGAACCCACTGAACCCACAGAACCCACTGCACCCGCTGAACCCACTGCACCCACTGCACCCACTGAAACAACTGAACCCACTGAACCCACTACACCCACTGAACCCACGGCACACACTGAACCCACTGCCCCCACTGAACCCACTGCACCTCTGCACCGACTGAACCCACTGAACCCAGTGAACCCACTGCACCCACTGCACCACTGCACCCACTGCACTCTCTGCACCACGGCACCCAATGAACCCACTGCACCCACTGCACCCACTGAACCCACTGAACACACTGCACCCACTGCACCCACTGAACCCACTGAACCCACTGCACCCACTGAACCCACTGCACCCACTGAACCTACTGAACACACTGAACCCACTGCACCCACTGAACCCACTGAAACCACTGAAACCACTGCACCCACTGAATCCCATGAACCCACTGCACTCACTGAACCCACTGAGCCCACTGAACCCACTGCAACCACTGAACCCACTGAACCCACTGCACCCACTGAACCCACTGCACCCATAGAACCCGCTGCACCCACTGAACCCACTGCACCCACTGCACCCACTGAACCCACTGCACCCACTGAACCCACTGAAGCCACTGCACGACTGAACCCACTGCACCCACTGCACCCACTGAACCCACTGCACCCACTGCAACACTGAACCCACTGAACCCACTGCACCCACTGAACCCACTGAACCCACTGAACCCACTGCACCCACTGAACCCACAGAGCCCACTGCACACACTAAACACACTGAAGCCACTGAACCCACTGCACCCACTGAACCCACAGAACCCACTGAACCCACTGCACCCACTGAACCCACTGAACCCACTGAACCCAATGAAACCACTGAACCCACTGCACCCACTGCCCCCACTGAACCCACTGCACCACTGCACCGACTGAACCCACTGAACCCAGTGAACCCACTGCACCCACTGCACTCTCTGCACCCACTGCACTCTCTGCACCACGGCACCCAATGAACCCACTGCACACACTGCATCCACTGAACCCACTGAACACACTGCACCCACTGCACCCACTGAACACTCTGAACCCACTGCACACACTGCACCCACTGAACCCACTGAACACACTGCACCCACTGCACCCACTGAACACTCTGAACCCACTGAACCCACGGCACACACTGAACCCACTGAACTCACTGAACCCACTGCACCCACTGAACCCACTAAACCCTCTGAACCCACTGCACCCACTACACCCACTGAACCCACTGCACCCACTGAACCCAATGAACCCACTGCACTGAATGAACCCACTGCACCCACTGAACCCACTGCACCCACTGAACCCACTGCAAACACTGAACCCACTGAACCCACTGAACCCACTGCACGACTGAACCCACTGAACCCACTGCACCCACTGAACCCACTGCACCCACTGCAACACTGAACCCACTGAACCCACTGCACCCACTGAACCCACTGCACCCAATGAACAAACTGAACCTACTGAACCCACTGCACACACTGAACCCACTGAACCCACTGCCCCCACTGAACCCACTGCACCCACTGAATCCACCGAACCCACCGCACCCACTGCACCCACTGAACCCACTGAACCCACTGAACCCACGGAACACACTGCACCCACTCAACCCACTCAACCCACTGCACCCTCTGCACCCACTGAACCCACTGAACCCACAGAACCCACTGCACCCACTGCACCCACTGAACCCACTGCACCCACTGCACCCACTGAACCCACTGCACCCACTGAACCCACTGAAACAACTGAACCCACTGAACCCACTACACCCAATGAACCCACTGCACCCACTGCACCCACTGAACCCACTGAACCCACTGAACCCACGGAACACACTGCACCCACTGAACCCACTCAACACACTGCACCCTCTGCACCCACTGAACCCACTGAACCCACTGAACCCACAGAACCCACTGCACCCACTGAACCCACTGCACCCACTGCACCCACTGAACCCACTGCACCCACTGAACCCACTGAAACAACTGAACCCACTGACCCCACTGCACCCACTGAACCCACGGCACACACTGAACCCACTGAACCCACCGAACCCACTAAACCCATTGAACCCACTGCACCCACTACACCCACTGAACCCACTGCACCCACTGAACCCACTGAACCCACTGCACTGAATGAACCCACTGCACCCACTGAACCCACTGCACCCACTGAACCCACTGCACCCACTGAACCCACTGCAAACACTGAACCCACTGAACGCACTGAACCCACTGCACCCACTGAACCCACTGAACCCACTGCACGACTGAACCCACTGAACCCACTGCACCCACTGAACCCACTGCACCCACTGCAACACTGAACCCACTGAACCCACTGCACCCACTGAACCCACTGCACACACTGCACCCACTGAACCCACTGAACACTCTGAACCCACTGAACACACTGCACCCACTGAACCCACTGAACCCACTTCACCCACTGAACACACTGCACCACTGAACCCACTGAACCCACTGCACCCACTGAACCCACTGCACCCACTGAACCTACTGAACCCACTGAACCCACTGAACCCACTGCACCCACTGAACCCACTGAAACCACTGAAACCACTGCACCCACTGAATCCCATGAACCCATGCACTCACTGAACCCACTGAGCCCACTGAACCCACTGCAACCACTGAACCCACTGAACCCACTGCACCCACTGCACCCACTGAACACACTGCACCCACAGAACCCACTGCACCCACTGAATCCACTGCACCCAGTGCACCCACTGAACCCATTGCACCCACTGAACCCACTGAAACAACTGAACTCACTGACCCCACTCCACCCACTGAACCCTCTGAACACACTGAACACACTGCACCCACTAAACCCACTGAACCCACGGCACTCACTGAACCCACTGAGCCCACTGAACCGACTGCACCCATTGAACCCACTGCGCCCACTGAACCCAGTGCACCCACTGAATCCACCAAACCCACTGCACCCACTGCACTCACTGAACCCACTGAACCCACGGAACACACTGCACCCACTGAACCCACTCAACACACTGCACCCTCTGCACACACTGAACCCACTGAACCCACAGAACCCACTGAACCCACTAAACCCACTGCACCCACTGCACCCACTGAACGCACTGCACCCACTGAACCCACTGAAACAACTGAACCCACTGACCCCACTGAACCCACGGCACACACTGAACCCACTGAACCCACTGAACCCACTGCACCCACTGAACCTACTAAACCCACTGAACCCACTGCACCCACTACACCCACTGAACCCACTGCACCCACTGAACCCACTGAACCCACTGCACTGAATGAACCCACTGCACCCACTGAACCCACTGCACCCACTGAACCCACTGCACCCACTGCAACACTGAACCCACTGAACCCACTGCACCCACTGAACCCACTACACCCAATGAACAAACTGAACCCACTGAACCCACTGCACACACTGAACCCACTGAACCCACTGCCCCCACTGAACCCACTGCACCCACTGAATCCACCGAACCCACCGCACCCACTGCACCCACTGAACCCACTGAACCCACGGAACACACTGCACCCACTCAACCCACTCAACCCACTGCACCCTCTGCACCCACTGAACCCACTGAACCCACAGAACCCACTGCACCCACTGCACCCACTGAACCCACTGCACCCACTGCACCCACTGAACCCACTGCACCCACTGAACCCACTGAAACAACTGAACCCACTGAACCCACTACACCCAATGAACCCACTGCACCCACTGAACCCACTGCATGCACTGAACCCACTGCACCCACTGAACCGACTGAACCCACTGAACACACTGCACCCACACCACCCACTGAACCAACTATACACACTGAACCCACTGCACCCTCTGAACCCACTGAACCCACTGCACCCACTGAACCCACTAAACCCACTGAACCCACTGCACCCACTACACCCACTGAACCCACTGCACCCACTGAACCCACTGAACCCACTGCACTGAATGAACCCACTGCACCCACTGAACCCACTGCAAACACTGAACCCACTGAACCCACTGAACCCACTGCACCCACTGAACCCACTGAACCCACTGCACCCACTGAACCCACTGAACACACTGCAACCACTGCACCCACTGAACCCACTGAACCCACTGCACCCACTGCACCCAATGCGCCCACTGAACCCACTGAACCCACTGCACCCGCTGAACCCACTGCACCCACTGCACCCACTGAACCCACTGCACCAACTGCACCCACTGAACCCACTGCACCCACTGAAGCCACTGCCACCCACTGAACCCACTGAACCCACTGAACTCAGTGAACCCACAGCACCCACTGAACCCACAGAGCCCACTGCAACCACTGAACCCACTGCACCCACTGAACCCACTGAACCCACTGCACCCACTCAACCCACAGAGCCCACTGCACACACTGAACACACTGAACCCACTGCACCCACTGAACCCACAGAACCCACTGAACCCACTGCACCCACTGAACCCACTGAACCCAATGAAACCACTGAACCCACTGCACCCACTGCCCCCACTGATCCCACTGCACCACTGCACCGACTGAACCCACTGAACCCAGTGAACCCACTGCACCCACTGCACCACAGCACCCACTGCACTCTCTGCACCACGGCACCCAATGAACCCACTGCACCCACTGAACCCACTGAACACACTGCACCCACTGCACCCACTGAAAACTCTGAACCCACTGAACACACTGCACCCACTGAACCCAAAGAAACCAATGCACCCACTGAACACACTGCACCACTGAACCCACTGAACCCACTGCACCCACTGAACCCACTGCACCCACTGAACCTACTGAACCCACTGAACCCACTGAACCCACTGCACCCACTGAACCCACTGAAACCACTGAAACCACTGCACCCACTGAATCCCATGAACCCATGCACTCACTGAACCCACTGAGCCCACTGAACCCACTGCAACCACTGAACCCACTGAACCCACTGCACCCACTGAACCCACTGCACCCACTGAACCCACTGCACCCACTGAACGCACTGAATCCACTGCACCCACTGAACCCACTGCACCCACTGAACCCACTGCACCCACTGCATCAATGCACCCAGTGAACCCAGTGAACCCACTGAACCCACTGCACCCACTGAACCCACTGAAACCACTGAAACCACTGCACCCACTGAACCCACTGAACCCACTGCACCCACTGAACACACTGCACCCACTGAACCCACTGAACCCACTGCACCCACTGAACGCACTGCATCCACTGAACACACTGCACCCAATGCACCACTGCACCCACTGAACGCACTGCACCCACTGAACCCACTGCACCCACTGCATCAATGCACCCAGTGAACCCAGTGAACCCAGTGAACCCACTGAACCCACTGCACCCACTGAACCCACTGAACCCACTGAAACCACTGCACCCACTGAACCCACTGAACCCACTGCACCCACTGAACACACTGCACCCACTGAACCCACTGCACCCACTGAACGCACTGCATCCACTGAACACACTGCACCCAATGCACCACTGCACCCACTGAACGCACTGCGCCCACTGCACCCACTGAACCCAATGAACCCACTGCATCCACTGCACCCACTGAAACCACAGCACCCACTGCACCACTGAACCCACTGAACCCACTGCACCCACTGCACCCACTGAACCCACTGAACCCACTGCACCCACTGAACACACTGCACCCACTGAACCCACTGAACCCACTGCACCCACTGAACGCACTGCATCCACTGAACACACTGCACCCAATGCACCACTGCACCCACTGAACCCACTGCACCCACTGAACCCACTGCACCCACTGCATCAATGCACCCAGTGAACCCAGTGAACCCAGTGAACCCACTGAACCCACTGCACCCACTGAACCCACTGAACCCACTGAAACCACTGCACCCACTGAACCCACTGAACCCACTGCACCCACTGAACACACTGCACCCACTGAACCCACTGAACACACTGCACCCACTGAATGCACTGCATCCACTGAACACACTGCACCCAATGCACCACTGCACCCACTGAACGCATTGCGCCCACTGCACCCACTGAACCCAATGAACCCACTGCATCCACTGCACCCACTGAAACCACAGCACCCACTGCACCACTGAACCCACTGAACCCACTGCATCCACTGCACCCACTGAACCCACTGCACCCACTGAATCCACTGCACCCACTGTACCCACTGCACCCACTGAACCCAGTGCACCCACTGAACCCACTGAACCCACTGAACCCACTGCACCACCTGAACAAACTGAACCCACTGAACCCACTGAACCCACTGCACCCACTGAAACCACTGCAGCCACTGCACCCATTGAACCCACTGCACCACTGCACCCACTGAACCCACTGCACCCACTGAACCCACTGCACCCACTGAACCCACTGCACCCACTGAACGCACTAAACCCACTGAATCCACTGAACCCACTGAATCCATTGCACCCACTGAACCCACTGCACTCACTGAACCCACTGAACACACTGAATCCACTAAAGCCACTGAACCCACTGACCCCACTGAACCCACTGAACCCACTGCTCCCACTGAACCCACTGCTCCCACTGAACCCTCTGCACCCTCTGAACACACTGAACACACTGAACCCACTGAACCCACTGCCCCCACTGAACCCACTGCACCCACTGAACCCACTGAACCCACTGCACCCACTGCACCCACTGAACCCACTGAACCCACGGAACACACTGCACCCACTCAACCCACTCAACCCACTGCACCCTCTGCACCCACTGAACCCACTGAACCCACTGCACCCACTGCACCCACTGAACCCACTGCACCCACTGCACCCACTGAACCCACTGCACCCACTGAACCCACTGAAACAACTGAACCCACTGAACCCACTACACCCAATGAACCCACTGCACCCACTGAACCCACTGCATGCACTGAACCCACTGCACCCACTGAACCGACTGAACCCACTGAACACACTGCACCCACACCACCCACTGAACCAACTATACACACTGAACCCACTGCACCCTCTGAACCCACTGAACCCACTGCACCCACTACACCCACTGAACCCACTGCACCCACTGAACCCACTGAACCCACTGCACTGAATGAACCCACTGCACCCACTGAACCCACTGCAAACACTGAACCCACTGAACCCACTGAACCCACTGCACCCACTGAACCCACTGAACCCACTGAACCCACTGCACCCACTGAACCCACTGAACACACTGCAACCACTGCACCCACTGAACCCACTGAACCCACTGCACCCACTGCACCCAATGCGCCCACTGAACCCACTGCACCCGCTGAACCCACTGCACCCACTGCACCCACTGAACCCACTGCACCAACTGCACCCACAGAACCCACTGCACCCACTGAAGCCACTGCCACCCACTGAACCCACTGAACCCACTGAACCCACTGAACTCAGTGAACCCACAGCACCCACTGAACCCACAGAGCCCACTGCAACCACTGAACCCACTGCACCCACTGAACCCACTGAACCCACTGCACCCACTGAACCCACAGAGCCCACTGCACACACTGAACACACTGAACCCACTGCACCCACTGAACCCACAGAACCCACTGAACCCACTGCACCCACTGAACCCACTGAACCCAATGAAACCACTGAACCCACTGCACCCACTGCCCCCACTGAACCCACTGCACCACTGCACCGACTGAACCCACTGAACCCAGTGAACCCACTGCACCCACTGCACCACAGCACCCACTGCACTCTCTGCACCACGGCACCCAATGAACCCACTGCACCCACTGAACCCACTGAACACACTGCACCCACTGCACCCACTGAACACTCTGAACCCACTGAACACACTGCACCCACTGAACCCAAAGAAACCAATGCACCCACTGAACACACTGCACCACTGAACCCACTGAACCAACTGCACCCACTGAACCCACTGCACCCACTGAACCTACTGAACCCACTGAACCCACTGAACCCACTGCACCCACTGAACCCACTGAAACCACTGAAACCACTGCACCCACTGAATCCCATGAACCCATGCACTCACTGAACCCACTGAGCCCACTGAACCCACTGCAACCACTGAACCCACTGAACCCACTGCACCCACTGCACCCACTGAACCCACTGCACCCACTGAACCCACTGCACCCACTGAACGCACTAAACCCACTGAACCCACTGAACCCACTGAATCCACTGCACCCACTGAACCCACTGCACCCACTGAACCCACTGCACCCACTGCATCAATGCACCCAGTGAACCCAGTGAACCCAGTGAACCCACTGAACCCACTGCACCCACTGAACCCACTGAAACCACTGAAACCACTGCACCCACTGAACCCACTGAACCCACTGCACCCACTGAACACACTGCACCCACTGAACCCACTGAACCCACTGCACCCACTGAACGCACTGCATCCACTGAACACACTGCACCCAATGCACCACTGCACCCACTGAACGCACTGCACCCACTGAACCCACTGCACCCACTGCATCAATGCACCCAGTGAACCCAGTGAACCCAGTGAACCCACTGAACCCACTGCACCCACTGAACCCACTGAACCCACTGAAACCACTGCACCCACTGAACCCACTGAACCCACTGCACCCACTGAACACACTGCACCCACTGAACCCACTGAACCCACTGCACCCACTGAACGCACTGCATCCACTGAACACACTGCACCCAATGCACCATTGCACCCACTGAACGCACTGCGCCCACTGCACCCACTGAACCCAATGAACCCACTGCATCCACTGCACCCACTGAAACCACAGCACCCACTGCACCACTGAACCCACTGAACCCACTGCACCCACTGAACCCACTGCACCCACTGAACCCACTGAACCCACTGCACCCACTGAACACACTGCACCCACTGAACCCACTGAACCCACTGCACCCACTGAACGCACTGCATCCACTGAACACACTGCACCCAATGCACCACTGCACCCACTGAACCCACTGCACCCACTGAACCCACTGCACCCACTGCATCAATGCACCCAGTGAACCCAGTGAACCCAGTGAACCCACTGAACCCACTGCACCCACTGAACCCACTGAACCCACTGAAACCACTGCACCCACTGAACCCACTGAACCCACTGCACCCACTGAACACACTGCACCCACTGAACCCACTGAACCCACTGCACCCACTGAATGCACTGCATCCACTGAACACACTGCACCCAATGCACCACTGCACCCACTGAACGCATTGCGCCCACTGCACCCACTGAACCCAATGAACCCACTGCATCCACTGCACCCACTGAAACCACAGCACCCACTGAACCCACTGCACCCACTGCACCCACTGAATCCACTGCACCCACTGTACCCACTGCACCCACTGAACCCAGTGCACCCACTGCATGCAATGAACCCACTGAACCCACTGCACCCACGGAACCCACTGAACCCACTGAACTCACTGCACCCACTGCACCCACTGAACCCACGGCACACACTGAACCCACTGAACCCACTGAACCCACTGCACCCACTGAACCCACTGCACCCACTGAACCCACTGCATCCACTGAACCCACTGCACCCACTGAACCCACTGAACCCACTATACCCACTGCACCCTCTGAACCCACTGAACCCACTGCACCCACTGAACCCACTGTTCCCACTGCACCCACTGAACCAACTGCACCCACTGAACCCACTGAACCCACTGCACCCACTGAACCCACTGTACCCACTGCACCCACTGAACCCACAGAACCCATTGATGCCACGGCACCCACTGAATCCACTGCACCCACTGCACCCACTGAACCCACTGCACCCACTGAACACATTGCACCAACTGCACCCACTGAACCCACTGCACCCACTGAATGCACTTGACCCACTGAACCCACTGCACGACTAAACCCACTGAGCCCACTGCACCCACTGAACCCACTGCACCCACTGCAACACTGAACCCACTGAACCCACTGAATCCAATGAACGCGCTGAACCCACTGCACCCACTGAACCTACTGCACCCACTGAAACAACTGAACCCACTGCACCCACTGCAACACTGAACCCACTGCACCCACTGCAACATTGAACCCACTGAAGCCACTGCAACCACTGAACCCACTGAACCCACTTAACCCACTGCACCCACTGAACCCACTGCACCCACTGAACCCACTGCATCCACTGAACCCACTGCACCCACTGAACAAACTGAACCCACTGAACCCACTGTACACACTGAACCCACTGAACCCACTGCCCCCACTGAACCCACTGCACCCACTGAATCCACCAAACCCACTGCACCCACTGCACCCACTGAACCCACTGAACCCTCTGAACCCACGGAACACACTGCACCCACTGAACCCACTCAACACACTGCACCCTCTGCACCCACTGAACCCACTGAACCCACAGAACCCACTGCACCCACTGAACCCACTGCACCCACTGCACCCACTGCACCCACTGAACCCACTGCACCCACTGAACCCACTGAAACAACTGAACCCACTGACCCCACTGCACCCACTGAACCCACGGCACACACTGAACCCACTGAACCCACTGAACCCACTAAACCCACTGAACCCACTGCACCCACTACACCCACTGAACCCACTGCACCCACTGAACCCACTGAACCCACTGCACTGAATGAACCCACTGCACCCACTGAACCCACTGCACCCACTGAACCCACTGCAAACACTGAACCCACTGAACCCACTGAACCCACTGCACCCACTGAACCCACTGAACCCACTGCACGACTGAACCCACTGAACCCACTGCACCCACTGAACCCACTGCACCCACTGCAACACTGAACCCACTGAACCCACTGCACCCACTGAACCCACTGCACACACTGCACCCACTGAACCCACTGAACACACTACACCCACTGCACCCACTGAACACTCTGAACCCACTGAACACACTGCACCCACTGAACCCACTGAACCCACTTCACCCACTGAACACACTGCACCACTGAACCCACTGAACCCACTGCACCCACTGAACCCACTGCACCCACTGAACCTACTGAACCCACTGAACCCACTGAACCCACTGAACCCACTGAACCCACTGAAACCACTGAAACCACTGCACCCACTGAATCCCATGAACCCATGTACTCACTGAACCCACTGAGCCCACTGAACCCACTGCAACCACTGAACCCACTGAACCCACTGCACCCACTGCACCCACTGAACACACTGCACCCACAGAACCCACTGCACCCACTGAACCCATTGCACCCACTGAACCCACTGAAACAACTGAACTCACTGACCCCACTCCACCCACTGAACCCTCTGAACACACTGAACACACTGCACCCACTAAACCCACTGAACCCACGGCACTCACTGAACCCACTGAACCGACTGCACCCACTGAACCCACTGCGCCCACTGAACCCAGTGCACCCACTGAATCCACCAAACCCACTGCACCCACTGCACTCACTGAACCCACTGAACCCACGGAACACACTGCACCCACTGAACCCACTCAACACACTGCACCCTCTGCACCCACTGAACCCACTGAACCCACAGAACCCACTGCACCCACTGAACCCACTGCAGCCACTGCACCCACTGAACCCACTGCACCCACTGAACCCACTGAAACAACTGAACCCACTGACCCCACTGCACCCACTGAACCCACGGCACACACTGAACCCACTGAACACACTGAACCCACTGCACCCACTGAACCCACTAAACCCACTGAACCCACTGCACCCACTACACCCACTGAACCCACTGCACCCACTGAACCCACTGAACCCACTGCACTGAATGAACCCACTGCACCCACTGAACCCACTGCACCCACTGAACCCACTGCAAACACTGAACCCACTGAACCCACTGAACCCACTGCACGACTGAACCCACTGAACCCACTGCACCCACTGAACCCACTGCACCCACTGCAACACTGAACCCACTGAACCCACTGCACCCACTGAACCCACTGCACCCAATGAACAAACTGAACCCACTGAACCCACTGCACACACTGAACCCACTGAACCCACTGCCCCCACTGAACCCACTGCACCCACTGAATCCACCGAACCCACCGCACCCACTGCACCCACTGAACCCACTGAACCCACGGAACACACTGCACCCACTGCACCCACTGAACCCACTGCACCCACTGCACCCACTGAACCCACTGCACCCACTGAACCCACTGAAACAACTGAACCCACTGAACCCACTACACCCAATGAACCCATGCACCCACTGCACCCACTGAACCCACTGAACCCACTGAACCCACGGAACACACTGCACCCACTGAACCCACTCAACACACTGCACCCTCTGCACCCACTGAACCCACTGAACCCACAGAACCCACTGCACCCACTGAAACCTCTGCACCCATTGCACCCACTGAACCCACTGCACCCACTGAACCCACTGAAACACCTGAACCCACTGACCCCACTGCACCCACTGAACCCATGGCACACACTGCACCCACTACACCCACTGAACCCACTGAACCCACTGAACCCACTGCACTGAATGAACCCACTGCACCCACTGAACCCACTGCACCCACTGAACCCACTGCAAACACTGAACCCACTGAACCCACTGCACCCACTGAACCCACTGAACCCACTGCACGACTGAACCCACTGAACCCACTGCACCCACTGCACCCACTGAACCCACTGCACCCACTGAACCCACTGGACCCACTGCAACACTGAACCCACTGAACCCACTGCACCCACTGAACCCACTGCACCCAATGAACAAACTGAACCCACTGAACCCACTGCACACACTGAACCCACTGAACCCACTGCCCCCACTGAACCCACTGCACCCACTGAATCCACCGAACCCACCGCACCCACTGCACCCACTGCACCCACTGAACCCACTGCACCCACTGAACCCACTGAAGCAACTGAACCCACTGACCCCACTGCACCCACTGAACCCACGGCACACACTGAACCCACTGCCCCCACTGCACCCACTGAATCCACTGCACCCACCGCACCCACTGCACCCACTGAACCCACTGAACCCACGGAACACACTGCACCCACTCAACCCACTCAACCCACTGCACCCTCTGCACCCACTGAACCCACTGAACCCACAGAACCCACTGCACCCACTGCACCCACTGAACCCACTGCACCCACTGCACCCACTGAACCCACTGCACCCACTGAACCCACTGAAACAACTGAACCCACTGAACCCACTACACCCAATGAACCCACTGCACCCACTGAACCCACTGCATGCACTGAACCCACTGCACCCACTGAACCGACTGAACCCACTGAACACACTGCACCCACACCACACACTGAACCAACTGTACACACTGAACCTACTGCACCCTCTGAACCCACTGAACCCACTGCACCCACTGAACCCACTAAACCCACTGAACCCACTGAACCCACTGCACCCACTGAACCCACTGAACCCACTGCACTGAATGAACCCACTGCACCCACTGAACCCACTGAAAACACTGAACCCACTGAACCCACTGAATCCACTGCACCCACTGAACCCACTGAACCCACTGCACCCACTGAACCCACTGAACACACTGCAACCACTGCACCCACTGAACCCACTGAACCCACTGCACCCACTGCACCCAATGCGCCCACTGAACCCATTGAACCCACTGCACCCGCTGAACCCACTGCACCCACTGCACCCACTGAACCCACTGCACCAACTGCACCCACTGAACCCACTGCACCCACTGAAGCCACTGCCACCCACTGAACCCACTGAACCCACTGAACCCACTGAACTCAGTGAACCCACAGCACCCACTGAACCCACAGAGCCCACTGCAACCACTGAACCCACTGCACCCACTGAACCCACTGAACCCACTGCACCCACTGAACCAACAGAGCCCACTGCACACACTGAACACACTGAAGCCACTGAACCCACTGCACCCACTGAACCCACAGAACCCACTGAACCCACTGCACCCACTGAACCCACTGAACCCAATGAAACCACTGAACCCACTGCACCCACTGCCCCCACTGAACCCACTGCACCACTGCACCGACTGAACCCAGTGAACCCACTGCACCCACTGCACCACTGCACCCACTGCACTCTCTGCACCACGGCACCCAATGAACCCACTGCACCCACTGAACCCACTGAACACACTGCACCCACTGCACCCACTGAACACTCAGAACCCACTGAACACACTGCACCCACTGAACCCAAAGAAACCAATGCACCCACTGAACACACTGCACCACTGAACCCACTGAACCCACTGCACCCACTGAACCCACTGCACCCACTGAACCTACTGAACCCACTGAACCCACTGAACCCACTGCACCCACTGAACCCACTGAAACCACTGAAACCACTGCACCCACTGAATCCCATGAACCCATGCACTCACTGAACCCACTGAGCCCACTGAACCCACTGCAACCACTGAACCCACTGAACCCACTGCACCCACTGAACCCACTGCACCCACTGAACCCACTGCACCCACTGAACCCACTGCACCCACTGAACGCACTAAACCCACTGAACCCACTGAATCCACTGCACCCACTGAACCCACTGCACCCACTGAACCCACTGCACCCACTGCATCAATGCACCCAGTGAACCCAGTGAACCCAGTGAACCCACTGAACCCACTGCACCCACTGAAACCAATGAACCCACTGCATCCACTGCACCCACTGAAACCACAGCACCCACTGCACCACTGAACCCACTGAACCCACTGCACCCACTGCACCCACTACACCCACTGAACCCACTGCACCCACTGAATCCACTGCACCCACTGTACCCACTGCACCCACTGAACCCAGTGCACCCACTGAACCCACTGAACCCACTGAACCCACTGCACCACCTGAACAAACTTAACCCACTGAACCCACTGAACCCACTGCACCCACTGAAACCACTGCAGCCACTGCACCCATTGAACCCACTGCACCACTGCACCCACTGAACCCACTGCACCCACTGAACCCACTGCACCCACTGAACCCACTGCACGCACTGAACACACTGCACTCACTGACCCCACTGAACCCACTAAACCCACTGCTCCCACTGAACCCACTGCCCCCACTGCACCCACTGAACCCACTGCACCCACTGAACCCACTGAACCCACTGCACCCACTGCACCCACAGAACCCACTGCACCCACCGCACCCACTGCACCCACTGCACGCAATGAACCCACTGAACCCACTGCACCCACGGAACCCACTGAACCCACTGAACTCACTGCACCCACTGCACCCACTGAAACCACGGCACACACTGAACCCACTGAACCCACTGAACCCACTGCACCCACTGAACCCACTGCACCCACTGAACCCACTGCATCCACTGAACCCACTGCACCCACTGAACCCACTGAACCCACTGTACCCACTGCACCCTCTGAACCCACTGAACCCACTGCACCCACTGAACCCACTGTTCCCACTGCACCCACTGAACCAACTGCACCCACTGAACCCACTGAACCCACTGCACCCACTGAACCCACTGTACCCACTGCACCCACTGAACCCACAGAACCCATTGATGCCACGGCACCCACTGAATCCACTGCACCCACTGCACCCACTGAACCCACTGCACCCACTGAACACATTGCACCAACTGCACCCACTGAACCCACTGCACCCACTGAATGCACTTCACCCACTGAACCCACTGCACGACTAAACCCACTGAACCCACTGCACCCACTGAACCCACTGCACCCACTGCAACACTGAACCCACTGAACCCACTGAACCCACTGAATCCACCGAACGCACTGAACCCACTGCACCCACTGAACCTACTGCACTCACTGAAACAACTGAACCCACTGCACCCACTGCAACACTGAACCCACTGCACCCACTGCAACATTGAACCCACTGAAGCCACTGCACCCACTGAACCCACTGAACCCACTTAACCCACTGCACCCACTGAACCCACTGCACCCACTGAACCCACTGCATCCACTGAACCCACTGCACCCACTGAACAAACTGAACCCACTGAACCCACTGTACACACTGAACCCACTGAACCCACTGCCCCCACTGAACCCACTGCACCCACTGAATCCACCAAACCCACTGCACCCACTGCACCCACTGAACCCACTGAACCCACTGAACCCACGGAACACACTGCACCCACTGAACCCACTCAACACACTGCACCCTCTGCACCCACTGAACCCACTGAACCCACAGAACCCACTGCACCCACTGAACCCACTGCACCCACTGCACCCACTGAACCCACTGCACCCACTGAACCCACTGAAACAACTGAACCCACTGACCCCACTGCACCCACTGAACCCACGGCACACACTGAACCCACTGAACCCACAGAACCCACTAAACCCACTGAACCCACTGCACCCACTACACCCACTGAACCCACTGCACCCACTGAACCCACTGAACCCACTGCACTGAATGAACCCACTGCACCCACTGAACCCACTGCACCCACTGAACCCACTGCAAACACTGAACCCACTGAACCCACTGAACCCACTGCACCCACTGAACCCACTGAACCCACTGCACGACTGAACCCACTGCACCCACTGAACCCACTGCAACACTGAACCCACTGAACCCACTGCACCCACTGAACCCACTGCACACACTGAATCCACTGAACCCACTGAACACACTGCACACACTGAACCTACTGCACCCACTGAACCAACTGAACCCACTGAACCCACTGCACCCACTGCAACACTGAACCCACTGCACCCACTGCAACATTGAAACCACTGAAGCCACTGCACCCACTGAACCCACTGAACCCACTGAACCCACTGCACCCACTGAACAAACTGAACCCACTGAACCCACTGCACACACTGAACCCACTGAACCCACTGAACCCACTGCACCCACTGAATCCACCGAACCCACTGCACCCACTGCACCCACTGAACCCACTGAACCCACGGAACACACTGCACCCACTCAACCCACTCAACCCACTGCACCCTCTGCACCCACTGAACCCACTGAACCCACAGAACCCACTGCACCCACTGCACCCACTGAACCCACTGAACCCACTGAACCGACTGCACCCACTGAACCCACTGCACCCACTGAACCCACTGAATCCACTGCATGCACTGAACCCACTGAACCCACTGAAACCACTGCACCCACTGAGCACAATGAACCCACTGAACACACTGCACACACTGAACCCACTGAACCCACTGAACCGACTGCACCCACTGAACCGACTGCACCCATTGAATCCACCGAACCCACTGCACCCACTGCACCCACTGAACCCACTCAACCCACTGAACCCACGGAACCCACTGCACCCACTGAACCCACTCAACCCACTGCACCCTCTGCACCCTCTGCACCCTCTGCACCCACGGAACCCACTGAACCCACTGAACTCACTGCACCCACTGCACCCACTGAACCCACGGCACACACTGAACCCACTGAACCCACTGAACCCACTGCACCCACTGAACCCACTGCACCCACTGAACCCACTGTACCCACTGCACCCACTGAACCCACAGAACCCATTGATGCCACGGCACCCACTGAATCCACTGCACCCACTGCACCCACTGAACCCACTGCACCCACTGAACACATTGCACCAACTGCACCCACTGAACCCACTGCACCCACTGAATGCACTTCACCCACTGAACCCACTGCACGACTAAACCCACTGAACCCACTGCACCCACTGAACCCACTGCACCCACTGCAACACTGAACCCACTGAACCCACTGAACCCACTGAATCCACCGAACGCACTGAACCCACTGCACCCACTGAACCTACTGCACCCACTGAAACAACTGAACCCACTGCACCCACTGCAACACTGAACCCACTGCACCCACTGCAACATTGAACCCACTGAAGCCACTGCACCCACTGAACCCACTGAACCCACTTAACCCACTGCACCCACTGAACCCACTGCACCCACTGAACCCACTGAACCCACTGCACTGAATGAACCCACTGCACCCACTGAACCCACTGCACCCACTGAACCCACTGCAAACACTGAACCCACTGAACCCACTGAACCCACTGCACCCACTGAACCCACTGAACCCACTGCACGACTGAACCCACTGAACCCACTGCACCCACTGAACCCACTGCACCCACTGCAACACTGAACCCACTGAACCCACTGCACCCACTGAACCCACTGCACACACTGCACCCACTGAACCCACTGAACACACTGCACCCACTGCACCCACTGAACACTCTGAACCCACTGAAGCCACTGCACCCACTGAACCCACTGAACCCACTTAACCCACTGCACCCACTGAACCCACTGCACCCACTGAACCCACTGAACCCACTGCATCCACTGAACCCACTGCACCCACTGAACAAACTGAACCCACTGAACCCACTGTACACACTGAACCCACTGAACCCACTGCCCCCACTGAACCCACTGCACCCACTGAATCCACCAAACCCACTGCACCCACTGCAGCCACTGAACCCACTGAACCCACTGAACCCACGGAACACACTGCACCCACTGAACCCACTCAACACACTGCACCCTCTGCACCCACTGAACCCACTGAACCCACAGAACCCACTGCACCCACTGAACCCACTGCACCCACTGCACCCACTGAACCCACTGCACCCACTGAACCCACTGAAACAACTGAACCCACTGACCCCACTGCACCCACTGAACCCACGGCACACACTGAACCCACTGAACCCACAGAACCCACTAAACCCACTGAACCCACTGCACCCACTACACCCACTGAACCCACTGCACCCACTGAACACACTGCACCCACTGAACCCACTGAACCCACTGCACCCACTGAATGCACTGCATCCACTGAACACACTGCACCCAATGCACCACTGCACCCACTGCACCCACTGAACCCACTGCACCCACTGAACCCACTGAAACAACTGAACCCACTGACCCCACTGCACCCACTGAACCCACGGCACACACTGAACCCACTGAACCCACAGAATCCACTAAACCCACTGAACCCACTGCACCCACTACACCCACTGAACCCACTGCACCCACTGAACCCACTGAAACCACTGCACCCACTGAACCCACTGAACCCACTGCACCCACTGAACACACTGCACCCACTGAACCCACTGAACCCACTGCACCCACTCGCACTGCATCCACTGAACACACTGCACCCAATGCACCACTGCACCCACTGAACGCACTGCGCCCACTGCACCCACTGAAACCAATGAACCCACTGCATCCACTGCACCCACTGAAACCACAGCACCCACTGCACCACTGAACCCACTGAACCCACTGCACCCACTGCACCCACTGAACCCACTGCACCCACTGAATCCACTGCACCCACTGTACCCACTGCACCCACTGAACCTAGTGCACCCACTGAACCCACTGAACCCACTGAACCCACTGCACCACCTGAACCCACTGCACCCACTGAACCCACTGCATCCACTGAACCCACTGCACCCACTGAACCCACTGAACCCACTGTACCCACTGCACCCTCTGAACCCACTGAACCCACTGCACCCACTGAACCCACTGTTCCCACTGCACCCACTGAACCAACTGCACCCACTGAACCCACTGAACCCACTGCACCCACTGAACCCACTGTACCCACTGCACCCACTGAACCCACAGAACCCATTGATGCCACGGCACCCACTGAATCCACTGCACCCACTGCACCCACTGAACCCACTGCACCCACTGAACACATTGCACCAACTGCACCCACTGAACCCACTGCACCCACTGAATGCACTTCACCCACTGAACCCACTGCACGACTAAACCCACTGAACCCACTGAACCCACTGAACCCACTGCACCCACTGCAACACTGAACCCACTGAACCCACTGAACCCACTGAATCCACCGAACGCACTGAACCCACTGCACCCACTGAACCTACTGCACCCACTGAAACAACTGAACCCACTGCACCCACTGCAACACTGAACCCACTGCACCCACTGCAACATTGAACCCACTGAAGCCACTGCACCCACTGAACCCACTGAACCCACTTAACCCACTGCACCCACTGAACCCACTGCACCCACTGAACCCACTGCATCCACTGAACCCACTGCACCCACTGAACAAACTGAACCCACTGAACCCACTGTACACACTGAACCCACTGAACCCACTGCCCCCACTGAACCCACTGCGCCCACTGAATCCACCAAACCCACTGCACCCACTGCACCCACTGAACCCACTGAACCCACTGAACCCACTGCACCCACTGCACCCACTGAACCCACTGCACCCACTGAACCCACTGAAACAACTGAACCCACTGACCCCACTGCACCCACTGAACCCACGGCACACACTGAACACACTGAACCCACAGAACCCACTAAATCCACTGAACCCACTGAAACAACTGAACCCACTGACCCCACTGCAGCCACTGAACCCACGGCACACACTGAACCCACTGAACCCACAGAACCCACTAAACCCACTGAACCCACTGCACCCACTACACCCACTGAACCCACTGCACCCACTGAACCCACTGAACCCACTGCACTGAATGAACCCACTGCACCCACTGAACCCACTGCACCCACTGAACCCACTGCAAACACTGAACCCACTGAACCCACTGAACCCACTGCACCCACTGAACCCACTGAACCCACTGCACGACTGAACCCACTGAACCCACTGCACCCACTGAACCCACTGCACCCACTGCAACACTGAACCCACTGAACCCACTGCACCCACTGAACCCACTGCACACACTGAATCCACTGAACCCACTGAACACACTGCACCCACTGAACCTACTGCACCCACTGAACCAACTGAACCCACTGAACCCACTGCACCCACTGCAACACTGAACCCACTGCAACATTGAAACCACTGAAGCCACTGCACCCACTGAACCCACTGAACCCACTGAACCCACTGCACCCACTGAACAAACTGAACCCACTGAACCCACTGCACACACTGAACCCACTGAACCCACTGAACCCACTGCACCCACTGAATCCACCGAACCCACTGCACCCACTGCACCCACTGAACCCACTGAACCCACTGAACCCACGGAACACACTGCACCCACTCAACCCACTCAACCCACTGCACCCTCTGCACCCACTGAACCCACTGAACCCACAGAACCCACTGCACCCACTGCACCCACTGAACCCACTGAACCCACTGAACCGACTGCACCCACTGAACCCACTGCACCCACTGCACCCACTGAACCCACTGAATCCACTGCATGCACTGAACCCACTGAACCCACTGAAACCACTGCACCCACTGAGCACAATGAACCCACTGAACACACTGCACACACTGAACCCACTGAACCCACTGAACCGACTGCACCCACTGAACCGACTGCACCCATTGAATCCACCGAACCCACTGCACCCACTGCACCCACTGAACCCACTCAACCCACTGAATCCACTGCACGCACTGCACCCACTGAACCCACTCAACCCACTGCACCCTCTGCACCCTCTGCACCCACGGAACCCACTGAACCCACTGAACTCACTGCACCCACTGCACCCACTGAACCCACGGCACACACTGAACCCACTGAACCCACTGAACCCACTGCACCCACTGAACCCACTGCACCCACTGAACCCACTGAATCCACTGCACCCACTGCACCCACTGAACCCACTGCACCCACTGAACACATTGCACCAACTGCACCCACTGAACCCACTGCACCCACTGAATGCACTTCACCCACTGAACCCACTGCACGACTAAACCCACTGAACCCACTGCACCCACTGAACCCACTGCACCCACTGCAACACTGAACCCACTGAACCCACTGAACCCACTGAATCCACCGAACGCACTGAACCCACTGCACCCACTGAACCTACTGCACCCACTGAAACAACTGAACCCACTGCACCCACTGCAACACTGAACCCACTGCACCCACTGCAACATTGAACCCACTGAAGCCACTGCACCCACTGAACCCACTGAACCCACTTAACCCACTGCACCCACTGAACCCACTGCACCCACTGAACTCACTGAACCCACTGCACTGAATGAACCCACTGCACCCACTGAACCCACTGCACCCACTGAACCCACTGCAAACACTGAACCCACTGAACCCACTGAACCCACTGCACCCACTGAACCCACTGAACCCACTGCACGACTGAACCCACTGAACCCACTGCACCCACTGAACCCACTGCACCCACTGCAACACTGAACCCACTGAACCCACTGCACGCACTGAACCCACTGCACACACTGCACCCACTGAACCCACTGAACACACTGCACCCACTGCACCCACTGAACACTCTGAACCCACTGAAGCCACTGCACCCACTGAACCCACTGAACCCACTGAACTCACTGCACCCACTGCACCCACTGAACCCACTGCACCCACTGAACCCACTGCATCCACTGAACCCACTGCACCCACTGAACAAACTGAACCCACTGAACCCACTGTACACACTGAACCCACTGAACCCACTGCCCCCACTGAACCCACTGCACCCACTGAATCCACCAAACCCACTGCACCCACTGCACCCACTGAACCCACTGAACCCACTGAACCCACGGAACACACTGCACCCACTGAACCCACTCAACACACTGCACCCTCTGCACCCACTGAACCCACTGAACCCACAGAACCCACTGCACCCACTGAACCCACTGCACCCACTGCACCCACTGAACCCACTGCACCCACTGAACCCACTGAAACAACTGAACCCACTGACCCCACTGCACCCACTGAACCCACGGCACACACTGAACCCACTGAACCCACAGAACCCACTAAACCCACTGAACCCACTGCACCCACTACACCCACTGAACCCACTGCACCCACTGAACCCACTGAACCCACTGAACCCACTGCACTGAATGAAGCCACTGCACCCACTGAACCCACTGCACCCACTGAACTCACTGCAAACACTGAACCCACTGAACCCACTGAACCCACTGCACCCACTGAACCCACTGAACCCACTGCACGACTGAACCCACTGAACCCACTGCACCCACTGAACCCACTGCACCCACTGCAACACTGAACCCACTGAACCCACTGCACCCACTGAACCCACTGCACACACTGAATCCACTGAACCCACTGAACACACTGCACCCACTGAACCTACTGCACCCACTGAACCAACTGAACCCACTGAACCCACTGCACCCACTGCAACACTGAACCCACTGCACCCACTGCAACATTGAAACCACTGAAGCCACTGCACCCACTGAACCCACTGAACCCACTGAACCCACTGCACCCACTGAACAAACCGAACCCACTGCACCCACTGCACCCACTGAACCCACTGAACCCACTGAACCCACGGAACACACTGCACCCACTCAACCCACTCAACCCACTGCACCCTCTGCACCCACTGAACCCACTGAACCCACAGAACCCACTGCACCCACTGCACCCACTGAACCCACTGAACCCACTGAACCGACTGCACCCACTGAACCCACTGCACCCACTGAACCCACTGAATCCACTGCATGCACTGAACCCACTGAACCCACTGAAACCACTGCACCCACTGAGCACAATGAACCCACTGAACACACTGCACACACTAAACCCACTGAACCCACTGAACCGACTGCACCCACTGAACCGACTGCACCCATTGAATCCACCGAACCCACTGCACCCACTGCACCCACTGAACCCACTCAACCCACTGAACCCACGGAACCCACTGCACCCACTGAACCCACTCAACCCACTGCACCCTCTGCACCCTCTGCACCCACGGAACCCACTGAACCCACTGAACTCACTGCACCCACTGCACCCACTGAACCCACGGCACACACTGAACCCACTGAACCCACTGAACCCACTGCACCCACTGAACCCACTGCACCCACTGAACCCACTGTACCCACTGCACCCACTGAACCCACAGAACCCATTGATGCCACGGCACCCACTGAATCCACTGCACCCACTGCACCCACTGAACCCACTGCACCCACTGAACACATTGCACCAACTGCACCCACTGAACCCACTGCACCCACTGAATGCACTTCACCCACTGAACCCACTGCACGACTAAACCCACTGAACCCACTGCACCCACTGAACCCACTGCACCCACTGCAACACTGAACCCACTGAACCCACTGAACCCACTGAATCCACTGAACGCACTGAACCCACTGCACCCACTGAACCTACTGCACCCACTGAAACAACTGAACCCACTGCACCCACTGCAACACTGAACCCACTGCACCCACTGCAACATTGAACCCACTGAAGCCACTGCACCCACTGAACCCACTGAACCCACTTAACCCACTGCACCCACTGAACCCACTGCACCCACTGAACCCACTGCATCCACTGAACCCACTGCACCCACTGAACAAACTGAACCCACTAAACCCACTGTACACACTGAACCCACTGCCCCCACTGAACCCACTGCACCCACTGAATCCGCCAAACCCACTGCACCCACTGCACCCACTGAACCCACTGAACCCACGGAACACACTGCACCCACTGAACCCACTCAACACACTGCACCCTCTGCACCCACTGAACCCACTGAACCCACAGAACCCACTGCACCCACTGAACCCATTGCACCCACTGCACCCACTGAACCCACTGCACCCACTGAACCCACTGAAACAACTGAACCCACTGACCCCACTGCACCCACTGAACCCACGGCACACACTGAACCCACTGAACCCACTGAACCCACTGCACCCACTACACCCACTGAACCCACTGAACCCACTGAACCCACTGCACTGAATGAACCCACTGCACCCACTGAACCCACTGCAAACACTGAACCCACTGAACCCACTGAACCCACTGCACCCACTGAACCCACTGAACCCACTGCACGACTGAACCCACTGAACCCACTGCACCCACTGAACCCACTGCACCCACTGCAACACTGAACCCACTGGACCCACTGCGCCCACTGAACCCACTGCACAAACTGAATCCACTGAACCCACTGAACACACTGCACCCACTGAACCTACTGCACCCACTGAACCAACTGAACCCACTGAACCCACTGCACCCACTGCAACACTGAACCCACTGCACCCACTGCAACATTGAAACCATTGAAGCCACTGCACCCACTGAACCCACTGAACCCACTGAACCCACTGCACCCACTGAACAAACTGAACCCACTGAACCCACTGCACACACTGAACCCACTGAACCCACTGCACCCACTGAATCCACCGAACCCACTGCACCCACTGCACCCACTGAACCCACTGAACCCACTGAACCCACGGAACACACTGCACCCACTCAACCCACTCAACCCACTGCACCCTCTGCACCCACTGAACCCACTGAACCCACAGAACCCACTGCGCCCACTGCACCCACTGAACCCACAGAACCCACTGAACCGACTGCACCCACTGAACCCACTGCACCCACTGAACCCACTGAATCCACTGCATGCACTGAACCCACTGAACCCACTGAAACCACTGCACCCACTGAGCACAATGAACCCACTGAACACACTGCACACACTAAACCCACTGAACCCACTGAACCGACTGCACCCACTGAACCGACTGCACCCATTGAATCCACCGAACCCACTGCACCCACTGCACCCACTGAACCCACTCAACCCACTGAACCCACGGAACCCACTGCACCCACTGAACCCACTCAACCCACTGCACCCTCTGCACCCTCTGCACCCACGGAACCCACTGAACTCACTGCACCCACTGCACCCACTGAACCCACGGCACACACTGAACCCACTGAACCCACTGAACCCACTGCACCCACTGAACCCACTGCACCCACTGAACCCACTGTACCCACTGCACCCACTGAACCCACAGAACCCATTGATGCCACGGCACCCACTGAATCCACTGCACCCACTGCACCCACTGAACCCACTGCACCCACTGAACACATTGCACCAACTGCACCCACTGAACCCACTGCACCCACTGAATGCACTTCACCCACTGAACCCACTGCACGACTAAACCCACTGAACCCACTGCACCCACTGAACCCACTGCACCCACTGCAACACTGAACCCACTGAACCCACTGAACCCACTGAATCCACTGAACGCACTGAACCCACTGCACCCACTGAACCTACTGCACCCACTGAAACAACTGAACCCACTGCACCCACTGCAACACTGAACCCACTGCACCCACTGCAACATTGAACCCACTGAAGCCACTGCACCCACTGAACCCACTGAACCCACTTAACCCACTGCACCCACTGAACCCACTGCACCCACTGAACCCACTGCATCCACTGAACCCACTGCACCCACTGAACAAACTGAACCCACTGAACCCACTGTACACACTGAACCCACTGCCCCCACTGAACCCACTGCACCCACTGAATCCACCAAACCCACTGCACCCACTGCACCCACTGAACCCACAAAAACCCACTGAACCCACGGAACACACTGCACCCACTGAACCCACTCAACACACTGCACCCTCTGCACCCACTGAACCCACTGAACCCACAGAACCCACTGCACCCACTGAACTCATTGCACCCACTGCACCCACTGAACCCACTGCACCCACTGAACCCACTGAAACAACTGAACCCACTGACCCCACTGCTCCCACTGAACCCACGGCACACACTGAACCCACTGAACCCACTGAACCCACTGAACCCACTGCACCCACTACACCCACGGAACCCACTGAACCCACTGAACCCACTGCACTGAATGAACCCACTGCACCCACTGAACCCACTGCACCCACTGAACCCACTGCATGCACTGAACCCACTGAAACCACTGCACCCACTGAGCACAATGAACCCACTGAACACACTGCACACACTGAACCCACTGAACCCACTGAACCGACTGCACCCACTGAACCCACTGCACCCATTGAATCCACCGAACCCACTGCACCCACTGCACCCACTGAACCCACTCAACATACTGAACCCACGGAACCCACTGCACCCACTGAACCCACTGAACCCACTGCACCCTCTGCACACTCTGCACCCACGGAACCCACTGAACCCACTGAACTCACTGCACCCACTGCACCCACTGAACCCACGGCACACACTGAACCCACTGAACCCACTGCACCCACTGAACCCACTGCACCCACTGAACCCACTGCAAACACTGAACCCACTGAACCCACTGAACCCACTGCACCCACTGAACCCACTGAACCCACTGCACGACTGAACCCACTGAACCCACTGCACCCACTGAACCCACTGCACCCACTGCAACACTGAACCCACTGGACCCACTGCACCCACTGAACCCACTGCACATACTGAATCCACTGAACCCACTGAACACACTGCACCCACTGAACCTACTGCACCCACTGAACCAACTGAACCCACTGAACCCACTGCACCCACTGCAACACTGAACCCACTGCACCCACTGCAACATTGAAACCACTGAAGCCACTGCACCCACTGAACCCACTGAACCCACTGAACCCACTGCACCCACTGAACAAACTGAACCCACTGAACCCACTGCACACACTGAACCCACTGAACCCACTGAACCCACTGCACCCACTGAATCCACCGAACCCACTGCACCCACTGAACCCACTGAACCCACTGAACCCACGGAACGCACTGCACCCACTCAACCCACTCAACCCACTGCACCCTCTGCACCCACTGAACCCACTGAACCCACAGAACCCACTGCACCCACTGCACCCACTGAACCCACTGAACCCACTGAACCGACTGCACCCACTGAACCCACTGCACCCACTGAACCCACTGAATCCACTGCATGCACTGAACCCACTGAACCCACTGAAACCACTGCACCCACTGAGCACAATGAACCCACTGAACACACTGCACACACTGAACCCACTGAACCCACTGAACCGACTGCACCCACTGAACCCACTGCACCCATTGAATCCACCGAACCCACTGCACCCACTGCACCCACTGAACCCACTCAACATACTGAACCCACGGAACCCACTGCACCCACTGAACCCACTGAACCCACTGCACCCTCTGCACACTCTGCACCCACGGAACCCACTGAACCCACTGAACTCACTGCACCCACTGCACCCACTGAACCCACGGCACACACTGAACCCACTGAACCCACTGAACCCACTGCACACACTGAACCCACTGCACCCACTGAACCCACTGCATCCACTGAACCCACTGCACCCTCTGAACCCACTGAACCCACTGCACCCACTGAACCCACTGTTCCCACTGCACCCACTGAACCCACTGCACCCACTGAACCCACTGAACCCACTGCACCCACTGAACCCACAGAACCCATTGATGCCACGGCACCCACTGAATCCACTACACCCACTGCACCCACTGAACCCACTGTACCCACTGAACACATTGCACCAACTGCACCCGCTGAACCCACTGCACCCACTGAATGCACTTCACCCACTGAACCCACTGCACGACTAAACCCACTGAAATCACTGCACCCACTGAACCCACTGCACCCACTGCAACACTGAACCCACTGAACCCACTGCACCCACTGAACCCACTACACCCACTGAATCCACTGAATGCACTGAACCCACTGCACCCACTGAACCTACTGCACCCACTGAACCAACTGAACCCACTGAACCCACTGCACCCACTGCAACACTGAACCCACTGCACCCACTGCAACATTGAACCCACTGAAGCCACTGCACCCACTGAACCCACTTAACCCACTTAACCCACTGCACCCACTGAACAAACTGAACCCACTGTACACACTGAACCCACTGAACCTACTGCCCCCACTGAACCCACTGCACCCACTGAATCCACCAAACCCACTGCACCCACTGCACCCACGGAACACACTGCACCCTCTGCACCCACTGAACCCACTGAACCCACTGCACCCACTGAACCCACTGCACCCACTGAACCCACTGCACCCACTGAACCCACTGAAACAACTGAACCCACTGACCCCACTGCACCCACTGAACCCACGGCACACACTGAACCCACTGAACCCACTGAACCCACTAAACCCACTGAACCCACTGCACCCACTACACCCACTGAACCCACTGCACCCACTGAACCCACTGAACCCACTGCACTTAATGAACCCACTGCACCCACTGAACCCACTGCACCCACTGAACCCACTGCAAACACTGAACCCACTGAACCCACTGAACCCACTGAACCCACTGCACCCACTGAACCCACTGAACCCACTGCACGACTGAACCCACTGAACCCACTGCACCCACTGAACCCACTGCACCCACTGCAACACTGAACCCACTGAACCCACTGCACCCACTGAACCCACTGCACACACTGAATCCACTGAACCCACTGAACCCACTGCACCCACTGAACCCACTGCACACACTGAATCCACTGAACCCACTGAACCCACTGCACCCACTGCAACACTGAACCCACTGCAACCACTGCAACATTGAAACCACTGAAGCCACTGCACCCACTGAACCCACTGCACCCACTGAACAAACTGAATCCACTGAACCCACTGCACACACTGAACCCACTGAACCCACTGAACCCACTGCACCCACTGAATCCACCGAACCCACTGCACCCACTGCACCCACTGAACCCACTGAACCCACTGAGCCCACGGAACACACTGCACCCACTCAAACCACTCAACCCACTGCACCCTCTGCACCCACTGAACCCACAGAACCCACTGCACCCACTGCACCCACTGAACCCACTGCACCCACTGCACCCACTGAACCCACTGCACCCACTGAAACAACTGAACCCAGTGAACTCACTACACCCACTGAACCCACGGCACACACTGAACCCACTGAACCCACTGCATCCAATGAACCCACTGCACCCACTGAACCCACTGCATGCACTGAACCCACTGCACCCACTGAACCTACTGAACACACTGCACGACTGAACCCACTGAACCCACTGCACCCACTGAACCCACTGCACCCACTGCAACACTGAACCCACTGGACCCACTGAACCCACTGAACCCACTGCACACACTGAATCCACTGAACCCACTGAACACACTGCACCCACTGAACCTACTGCACCCACTGAACCAACTGAACCCACTGAACCCACTGCACCCACTGCAACACTGAACCCACTGCACCCACTGCAACATTGAAACCACTGAAGCCACTGCACCCACTGAACCCACTGAACCCACTGAACCCACTGCACCCACTGAACAAACTGAACCCACTGAACCCACTGCACACACTGAACCCACTGAACCCACTGAACCCACTGCACCCACTGAATCCACCGAATCCACTGCACCCACTGCACCCACTGAACCCACTGAACCCACTGAACCCACGGAACGCACTGCACCCACTCAACCCACTCAACCCACTGCACCCTCTGCACCCACTGAACCCACTGAACCCACAGAACCCACTGCACCCACTGCACCCACTGAACCCACTGAACCCACTGAACCGACTGCACCCACTGAACCCACTGCACCCACTGAACCCACTGAATCCACTGCATGCACTGAACCCACTGAACCCACTGAAACCACTGCACCCACTGAGCACAATGAACCCACTGAACACACTGCACACACTGAACCCACTGAACCCACTGAACCGACTGCACCCACTGAACCCACTGCACCCATTGAATCCACCGAACCCACTGCACCCACTGCACCCACTGAACCCACTCAACATACTGAACCCACGGAACCCACTGCACCCACTGAACCCACGGAACCCACTGCACCCTCTGCACACGCTGCACCCACGGAACCCACTGAACCCACTGAACTCACTGCACCCACTGCACCCACTGAACCCACGGCACACACTGAACCCACTGAACCCACTGAACCCACTGCACCCACTGAACCCACTGCACCCACTGAACCCACTGCATCCACTGAACCCACTGCACCCTCTGAACCCACTGAACCCACTGCACCCACTGAACCCACTGTTCCCACTGCACCCACTGAACCCACTGCACCCACTGAACCCACTGAACCCACTGCACCCACTGAACCCACAGAACCCATTGATGCCACGGCACCCACTGAATCCACTACACCCACTGCACCCACTGAACCCACTGCACCCACTGAACACATTGCACCAACTGCACCCACTGAACCCACTGCACCCACTGAATGCACTTCACCCACTGAACCCACTGCACGACTAAACCCACTGAAATCACTGCACCCACTGAACCCACTGCACCCACTGCAACACTGAACCCACTGAACCCACTGCACCCACTGAACCCACTACACCCACTGAATCCACTGAATGCACTGAACCCACTGCACCCACTGAACCTACTGCACCCACTGAACCAACTGAACCCACTGAACCCACTGCACCCACTGCAACACTGAACCCACTGCACCCACTGCAACATTGAACCCACTGAAGCCACTGCACCCACTGAACCCACTGAACCCACTTAACCCACTGCACCCACTGAACAAACTGAACCCACTGAACCCACTGTACACACTGAACCCACTGAACCCACTGCCCCCACTGAACCCACTGCACCCACTGAATCCACCAAACCCACTGCACCCACTGCACCCACGGAACACACTGCACCCACTGAACCCACTCAACACACTGCACCCTCTGCACCCACTGAACCCACTGAACCCACAGAACCCACTGCACCCACTGAACCCACTGCACCCACTGAACCCACTGCACCCACTGAACCCACTGAAACAACTGAACCCACTGACCCCACTGCACCCACTGAACCCACGGCACACACTGAACCCACTGAACCCACTGAACCCACTAAACCCACTGAACCCACTGCACCCACTACACCCACTGAACCCACTGCACCCACTGAACCCACTGAACCCACTGCACTTAATGAACCCACTGCACCCACTGAACCCACTGCACCCACTGAACCCACTGCAAACACTGAACCCACTGAACCCACTGAACCCACTGCACCCACTGAACCCACTGAACCCACTGCACGACTGAACCCACTGAACCCACTGCACCCACTGAACCCACTGCACCCACTGCAACACTGAACCCACTGAACCCACTGCACCCACTGAACCCACTGCACACACTGAATCCACTGAACCCACTGAACCCACTACACCCACTGAACCCACTGCACACACTGAATCCACTGAACCCACTGAACCCACTGCACCCACTGCAACACTGAACCCACTGCAACCACTGCAACATTGAAACCACTGAAGCCACTGCACCCACTGAACCCACTGAACCCACTGCACCCACTGAACAAACTGAACCCACTGAACCCACTGCACACACTGAACCCACTGAACCCACTGAACCCACTGCACCCACTGAATCCACCGAACCCACTGCACCCACTGCACCCACTGAACCCACTGAACCCACTGAGCCCACGGAACACACTGCACCCACTCAAACCACTCAACCCACTGCACCCTCTGCACCCACTGAACCCACAGAACCCACTGCACCCACTGCACCCACTGAACCCACTGCACCCACTGCACCCACTGAACCCACTGCACCCACTGAACCCACTGAAACAACTGAACCCACTGAACTCACTACACCCACTGAACCCACGGCACACACTGAACCCACTGAACCCACTGCATCCAATGAACCCACTGCACCCACTGAACCCACTGCATGCACTGAACCCACTGCACCCACTGAACCTACTGAACACACTGCACGACTGAACCCACTGAACCCACTGCACCCACTGAACCCACTGCACCCACTGCAACACTGAACCCACTGGACCCACTGCACCCACTGAACCCACTGCACACACTGAATCCACTGAACCCACTGAACACACTGCACCCACTGAACCTACTGCACCCACTGAACCAACTGAACCCACTGAACCCACTGCACCCACTGCAACACTGAACCCACTGCACCCACTGCAACATTGAAACCACTGAAGCCACTGCACCCACTGAACCCACTGAACCCACTGAACCCACTGCACCCACTGAACAAACTGAACCCACTGAACCCACTGCACACACTGAACCCACTGAACCCACTGAACCCACTGCACCCACTGAATCCACCGAATCCACTGCACCCACTGCACCCACTGAACCCACTGAACCCACTGAACCCACGGAACGCACTGCACCCACTCAACCCACTCAACCCACTGCACCCTCTGCACCCACTGAACCCACTGAACCCACAGAACCCACTGCACCCACTGCACCCACTGAACCCACTGAACCCACTGAACCGACTGCACCCACTGAACCCACTGCACCCACTGAACCCACTGAACCCACTGAACCCACTGAACCCACTGCACCCTCTGAACCCACTGAACCCACTGCACCCACTGAACCCACTGTTCCCACTGCACCCACTGAACCCACTGCACCCACTGAACCCACTGAACCCACTGCACCCACTGAACCCACAGAACCCATTGATGCCACGGCACCCACTGAATCCACTACACCCACTGCACCCACTGAACCCACTGCACCCACTGAACACATTGCACCAACTGCACCCACTGAACCCACTGCACCCACTGAATGCACTTCACCCACTGAACCCACTGCACGACTAAACCCACTGAAATCACTGCACCCACTGAACCCACTGCACCCACTGCAACACTGAACCCACTGAACCCACTGAACCCACTGAATCCACTGCATGCACTGAACCCACTGAACCCACTGAAACCACTGCACCCACTGAGCACAATGAACCCACTGAACACACTGCACACACTGAACCCACTGAACCCACTGAACCGACTGCACCCACTGAACCCACTGCACCCATTGAATCCACCGAACCCACTGCACCCACTGCACCCACTGAACCCACTCAACATACTGAACCCACGGAACCCACTGCACCCACTGAACCCACTGAACCCACTGCACCCTCTGCACACGCTGCACCCACGGAACCCACTGAACCCACTGAACTCACTGCACCCACTGCACCCACTGAACCCACGGCACACACTGAACCCACTGAACCCACTGAACCCACTGCACCCACTGAACCCACTGCACCCACTGAACCCACTGCATCCACTGAACCCACTGCACCCTCTGAACCCACTGAACCCACTGCACCCACTGAACCCACTGTTCCCACTGCACCCACTGAACCCACTGCACCCACTGAACCCACTGAACCCACTGCACCCACTGAACCCACAGAACCCATTGATGCCACGGCACCCACTGAATCCACTACACCCACTGCACCCACTGAACCCACTGCACCCACTGAACACATTGCACCAACTGCACCCACTGAACCCACTGCACCCACTGAATGCACTTCACCCACTGAACCCACTGCACGACTAAACCCACTGAAATCACTGCACCCACTGAACCCACTGCACCCACTGCAACACTGAACCCACTGAACCCACTGCACCCACTGAACCCACTACACCCACTGAATCCACTGAATGCACTGAACCCACTGCACCCACTGAACCTACTGCACCCACTGAACCAACTGAACCCACTGAACCCACTGCACCCACTGCAACACTGAACCCACTGCACCCACTGCAACATTGAACCCACTGAAGCCACTGCACCCACTGAACCCACTGAACCCACTTAACCCACTGCACCCACTGAACAAACTGAACCCACTGAACCCACTGTACACACTGAACCCACTGAACCCACTGCCCCCACTGAACCCACTGCACCCACTGAATCCACCAAACCCACTGCACCCACTGCACCCACGGAACACACTGCACCCACTGAACCCACTCAACACACTGCACCCTCTGCACCCACTGAACCCACTGAACCCACAGAACCCACTGCACCCACTGAACCCACTGCACCCACTGAACCCACTGCACCCACTGAACCCACTGAAACAACTGAACCCACTGACCCCACTGCACCCACTGAACCCACGGCACACACTGAACCCACTGAACCCACTGAACCCACTAAACCCACTGAACCCACTGCACCCACTACACCCACTGAACCCACTGCACCCACTGAACCCACTGAACCCACTGCACTTAATGAACCCACTGAACCCACTGCACCCACTGAACCCACTGCAAACACTGAACCCACTGAACCCACTGCACCCACTGAACCCACTGAACCCACTGCACGACTGAACCCACTGAACCCACTGCACCCACTGAACCCACTGCACCCACTGCAACACTGAACCCACTGAACCCACTGCACCCACTGAACCCACTGCACACACTGAATCCACTGAACCCACTGAACCCACTGCACCCACTGAACCCACTGCACACACTGAATCCACTGAACCCACTGAACCCACTGCACCCACTGCAACACTGAACCCACTGCAACCACTGCAACATTGAAACCACTGAAGCCACTGCACCCACTGAACCCACTGAACCCACTGCACCCACTGAACAAACTGAACCCACTGAACCCACTGCACACACTGAACCCACTGAACCCACTGAACCCACTGCACCCACTGAATCCACCGAACCCACTGCACCCACTGCACCCACTGAACCCACTGAACCCACTGAGCCCACGGAACACACTGCACCCACTCAAACCACTCAACCCACTGCACCCTCTGCACCCACTGAACCCACAGAACCCACTGCACCCACTGCACCCACTGAACCCACTGCACCCACTGCACCCACTGAACCCACTGCACCCACTGAACCCACTGAAACAACTGAACCCACTGAACTCACTACACCCACTGAACCCACGGCACACACTGAACCCACTGAACCCACTGCATCCAATGAACCCACTGCACCCACTGAACCCACTGCATGCACTGAACCCACTGCACCCACTGAACCTACTGAACACACTGCACGACTGAACCCACTGAACCCACTGCACCCACTGAACCCACTGCACCCACTGCAACACTGAACCCACTGGACCCACTGCACCCACTGAACCCACTGCACACACTGAATCCACTGAACCCACTGAACACACTGCACCCACTGAACCTACTGCACCCACTGAACCAACTGAACCCACTGAACCCACTGCACCCACTGCAACACTGAACCCACTGCACCCACTGCAACATTGAAACCACTGAAGCCACTGCACCCACTGAACCCACTGAACCCACTGAACCCACTGCACCCACTGAACAAACTGAACCCACTGAACCCACTGCACACACTGAACCCACTGAACCCACTGAACCCACTGCACCCACTGAATCCACCGAATCCACTGCACCCACTGCACCCACTGCACCCACTGAACCCACGGAACGCACTGCACCCACTCAACCCACTCAACCCACTGCACCCTCTGCACCCACTGAACCCACTGAACCCACAGAACCCACTGCACCCACTGCACCCACTGAACCCACTGAACCCACTGAACCGACTGCACCCACTGAACCCACTGCACCCACTGAACCCACTGAATCCACTGCATGCACTGAACCCACTGAACCCACTGAAACCACTGCACCCACTGAGCACAATGAACCCACTGAACACACTGCACACACTGAACCCACTGAACCCACTGAACCGACTGCACCCACTGAACCCACTGCACCCATTGAATCCACCGAACCCACTGCACCCACTGCACCCACTGAACCCACTCAACATACTGAACCCACGGAACCCACTGCACCCACTGAACCCACTGAACCCACTGCACCCTCTGCACACGCTGCACCCACGGAACCCACTGAACCCACTGAACTCACTGCACCCACTGCACCCACTGAACCCACGGCACACACTGAACCCACTGAACCCACTGAACCCACTGCACCCACTGAACCCACTGCACCCACTGAACCCACTGCATCCACTGAACCCACTGCACCCTCTGAACCCACTGAACCCACTGCACCCACTGAACCCACTGTTCCCACTGCACCCACTGAACCCACTGCACCCACTGAACCCACTGAACCCACTGCACCCACTGAACCCACAGAACCCATTGATGCCACGGCACCCACTGAATCCACTACACCCACTGCACCCACTGAACCCACTGCACCCACTGAACACATTGCACCAACTGCACCCACTGAACCCACTGCACCCACTGAATGCACTTCACCCACTGAACCCACTGCACGACTAAACCCACTGAAATCACTGCACCCACTGAACCCACTGCACCCACTGCAACACTGAACCCACTGAACCCACTGCACCCACTGAACCCACTACACCCACTGAATCCACTGAATGCACTGAACCCACTGCACCCACTGAACCTACTGCACCCACTGAACCAACTGAACCCACTGAACCCACTGCACCCACTGCAACACTGAACCCACTGCACCCACTGCAACATTGAACCCACTGAAGCCACTGCACCCACTGAACCCACTGAACCCACTTAACCCACTGCACCCACTGAACAAACTGAACCCACTGAACCCACTGTACACACTGAACCCACTGAACCCACTGCCCCCACTGAACCCACTGCACCCACTGAATCCACCAAACCCACTGCACCCACTGCACCCACGGAACACACTGCACCCACTGAACCCACTCAACACACTGCACCCTCTGCACCCACTGAACCCACTGAACCCACAGAACCCACTGCACCCACTGAACCCACTGCACCCACTGAACCCACTGCACCCACTGAACCCACTGAAACAACTGAACCCACTGACCCCACTGCACCCACTGAACCCACGGCACACACTGAACCCACTGAACCCACTGAACCCACTAAACCCACTGAACCCACTGCACCCACTACACCCACTGAACCCACTGCACCCACTGAACCCACTGAACCCAATGCACTTAATGAACCCACTGCACCCACTGAACCCACTGCACCCACTGAACCCACTGCAAACACTGAACCCACTGAACCCACTGAACCCACTGCACCCACTGAACCCACTGAACCCACTGCACGACTGAACCCACTGAACCCACTGCACCCACTGAACCCACTGAACCCACTGAACCCACTGAACCAACTGAACCCACTGAATCCACTGCAGCCACTGAACCCACTGCACCCACTTAACTCACTGAACCCACTGAACACACTGTACCCATTCAACCCACTTAACCCACTGAACCCACTGAACCCATTGCACCCACTTAACTCACTGAACCCACTGAACACACTGTACCCATTCAATCCACTTAACCCACTGAACCCACTGAACCCATTGCACTCACTGAACCCACTGCACCCACTGAACCCACTGAAACAACTGAACCCACTGACCCCACTGCACCCACTGAACCCACGGCACACACTGAACCCACTGAACCCACTGAACCCACTAAACCCACTGAACCCACTGCACCCACTACACCCACTGAACCCACTGCACCCACTGAACCCACTGAACCCACTGCACTTAATGAACCCACTGCACCCACTGAACCCACTGCACCCACTGAACCCACTGCAAACACTGAACCCACTGAACCCACTGAACCCACTGCACCCACTGAACCCACTGAACCCACTGCACGACTGAACCCACTGAACCCACTGCACCCACTGAACCCACTGAGCCCACTGAACCCTCTGCACCCACTGAACCCACTGAACCCACTGCACCCACTGAACCCACTGCACCCACTGAACCGACTGCACCCACTGAACGCACTAAACCCACTGAACCCACTGAATCCACTGCATCCACTGAACCCACTGCACCCACTTAACTCACTGAACCCACTGAACACACTGTACCCATTCAATCCACCTAACCCACTGAACCCACTGAACCCATTGCACTCACTGAACCCACTGAGCCCACTGAACCCTCTGCACCCACTGAACCCACTGAACCCACTGCACCCACTGAACCCACTGCACCCACTGAACCGACTGCACCCACTGAACGCACTAAACCCACTGAAACCACTGAACCCACTGAATCCACTGCACCCACTGAACCCACTGCACCCACTGAACCCACTGAACCCACTGAACCCACTGCACCCACTGAACCCACTGCACCCACTGAACCCACTGAATCCACTGCATGCACTGAACCCACTGAACCCACTGAAACCACTGCACCCACTGAGCACAATGAACCCACTGAACACACTGCACACACTGAACCCACTGAACCCACTGAACCGACTGCACCCACTGAACCCACTGCACCCATTGAATCCACCGAACCCACTGCACCCACTGCACCCACTGAACCCACTCAACATACTGAACCCACGGAACCCACTGCACCCACTGAACCCACTGAACCCACTGCACCCTCTGCACACTCTGCACCCACGGAACCCACTGAACCCACTGAACTCACTGCACCCACTGCACCCACTGAACCCACGGCACACACTGAACCCACTGAACCCACTGCACCCACTGAACCCACTGCACCCACTGAACCCACTGCAAACACTGAACCCACTGAACCCACTGAACTCACTGCACCCACTGAACCCACTGAACCCACTGCACGACTGAACCCACTGAACCCACTACACCCACTGAACCCACTGCACCCACTGCAACACTGAACCCACTGGACCCACTGCACCCACTGAACCCACTGAACCCACTGAACTCACTACACCCACTGAACCCACGGCACACACTGAACCCACTGAACCCACTGCATCCAATGAACCCACTGCACCCACTGAACCCACTGCATGCACTGAACCCACTGCACCCACTGAACCTACTGAACACACTGCACGACTGAACCCACTGAACCCACTGCACCCACTGAACCCACTGCACCCACTGCAACACTGAACCCACTGGACCCACTGCACCCACTGAACCCACTGCACACACTGAATCCACTGAACCCACTGAACACACTGCACCCACTGAACCTACTGCACCCACTGAACCAACTGAACCCACTGAACCCACTGCACCCACTGCAACACTGAACCCACTGCACCCACTGCAACATTGAAACCACTGAAGCCACTGCACCCACTGAACCCACTGAACCCACTGAACCCACTGCACCCACTGAACAAACTGAACCCACTGAACCCACTGCACACACTGAACCCACTGAACCCACTGAACCCACTGCACCCACTGAATCCACCGAATCCACTGCACCCACTGCACCCACTGAACCCACTGAACCCACTGAACCCACGGAACGCACTGCACCCACTCAACCCACTCAACCCACTGCACCCTCTGCACCCACTGAACCCACTGAACCCACAGAACCCACTGCACCCACTGCACCCACTGAACCCACTGAACCCACTGAACCGACTGCACCCACTGAACCCACTGCACCCACTGCACCCACTGAACCCACTGAATCCACTGCATGCACTGAACCCACTGAACCCACTGAAACCACTGCACCCACTGAGCACAATGAACCCACTGAACACACTGCACACACTGAACCCACTGAACCCACTGAACCGACTGCACCCACTGAACCCACTGCACCCATTGAATCCACCGAACCCACTGCACCCACTGCACCCACTGAACCCACTCAACATACTGAACCCACGGAACCCACTGCACCCACTGAACCCACTGAACCCACTGAACCCACTGCACCCTCTGCACACGCTGCACCCACGGAACCCACTGAACCCACTGAACTCACTGCACCCACTGCACCCACTGAACCCACGGCACACACTGAACCCACTGAACCCACTGAACCCACTGCACCCACTGAACCCACTGCACCCACTGAACCCACTGCATCCACTGAACCCACTGCACCCTCTGAACCCACTGAACCAACTGCACCCACTGAACCCACTGTTCCCACTGCACCCACTGAACCCACTGCACCCACTGAACCCACTGAACCCACTGCACCCACTGAACCCACAGAACCCATTGATGCCACGGCACCCACTGAATCCACTACACCCACTGCACCCACTGAACCCACTGCACCCACTGAACACATTGCACCAACTGCACCCACTGAACCCACTGCACCCACTGAATGCACTTCACCCACTGAACCCACTGCACGACTAAACCCACTGAAATCACTGCACCCACTGAACCCACTGCACCCACTGCAACACTGAACCCACTGAACCCACTGCACCCACTGAACCCACTACACCCACTGAATCCACTGAATGCACTGAACCCACTGCACCCACTGAACCTACTGCACCCACTGAACCAACTGAACCCACTGAACCCACTGCACCCACTGCAACACTGAACCCACTGCACCCACTGCAACATTGAACCCACTGAAGCCACTGCACCCACTGAACCCACTGAACCCACTTAACCCACTGCACCCACTGAACAAACTGAACCCACTGAACCCACTGTACACACTGAACCCACTGAACCCACTGCCCCCACTGAACCCACTGCACCCACTGAATCCACCAAACCCACTGCACCCACTGCACCCACGGAACACACTGCACCCACTGAACCCACTCAACACACTGCACCCTCTGCACCCACTGAACCCACTGAACCCACAGAACCCACTGCACCCACTGAACCCACTGCACCCACTGAACCCACTGCACCCACTGAACCCACTGAAACAACTGAACCCACTGACCCCACTGCACCCACTGAACCCACGGCACACACTGAACCCACTGAACCCACTAAACCCACTGAACCCACTGCACCCACTACACCCACTGAACCCACTGCACCCACTGAACCCACTGAACCCACTGCACTTAATGAACCCACTGCACCCACTGAACCCACTGCACCCACTGAACCCACTGCAAACACTGAACCCACTGAACCCACTGAACCCACTGCACCCACTGAACCCACTGAACCCACTGCACGACTGAACCCACTGAACCCACTGCACCCACTGAACCCACTGAACCCACTGAACCCACTGAACCAACTGAACCCACTGAATCCACTGCAGCCACTGAACCCACTGCACCCACTTAACTCACTGAACCCACTGAACACACTGTACCCATTCAACCCACTTAACCCACTGAACCCACTGAACCCATTGCACCCACTTAACTCACTGAACCCACTGAACACACTGTACCCATTCAATCCACTTAACCCACTGAACCCACTGAACCCATTGCACTCACTGAACCCACTGCACCCACTGAACCCACTGAAACAACTGAACCCACTGACCCCACTGCACCCACTGAACCCACGGCACACACTGAACCCACTGAACCCACTGAACCCACTAAACCCACTGAACCCACTGCACCCACTACACCCACTGAACCCACTGCACCCACTGAACCCACTGAACCCACTGCACTTAATGAACCCACTGCACCCACTGAACCCACTGCACCCACTGAACCCACTGCAAACACTGAACCCACTGAACCCACTGAACCCACTGCACCCACTGAACCCACTGAACCCACTGCACGACTGAACCCACTGAACCCACTGCACCCACTGAACCCACTGAGCCCACTGAACCCTCTGCACCCACTGAACCCACTGAACCCACTGCACCCACTGAACCCACTGCACCCACTGAACCGACTGCACCCACTGAACGCACTAAACCCACTGAACCCACTGAATCCACTGCAGCCACTGAACCCACTGCACCCACTTAACTCACTGAACCCACTGAACACACTGTACCCATTCAATCCACTTAACCCACTGAACCCACTGAACCCATTGCACTCACTGAACCCACTGAGCCCACTGAACCCTCTGCACCCACTGAACCCACTGAACCCACTGCACCCACTGAACCCACTGCACCCACTGAACCGACTGCACCCACTGAACGCACTAAACCCACTGAAACCACTGAACCCACTGAATCCACTGAACCCACTGCACCCACTGAACCCACTGAACCCACTGAACCCACTGCACCCACTGAACCCACTGCACCCACTGAACCCACTGAATCCACTGCATGCACTGAACCCACTGAACCCACTGAAACCACTGCACCCACTGAGCACAATGAACCCACTGAACACACTGCACACACTGAACCCACTGAACCCACTGAACCGACTGCACCCACTGAACCCACTGCACCCATTGAATCCACTGCACCCACTGCACCCACTGAACCCACTCAACATACTGAACCCACGGAACCCACTGCACCCACTGAACCCACTGAACCCACTGCACCCTCTGCACACTCTGCACCCACGGAACCCACTGAACCCACTGAACTCACTGCACCCACTGCACCCACTGAACCCACGGCACACACTGAACCCACTGAACCCACTGCACCCACTGAACCCACTGCACCCACTGAACCCACTGCAAACACTGAACCCACTGAACCCACTGAACCCACTGCACCCACTGAACCCACTGAACCCACTGCACGACTGAACCCACTGAACCCACTGCACCCACTGAACCCACTGCACCCACTGCAACACTGAACCCACTGGACCCACTGCACCCACTGAACCCACTGCACACACTGAATCCACTGAACCCACTGAACACACTGCACCCACTGAACCTACTGCACCCACTGAACCAACTGAACCCACTGAACCCACTGCACCCACTGCAACACTGAACCCACTGCACCCACTGCAACATTGAAACCACTGAAGCCACTGCACCCACTGAACCCACTGAACCCACTGAACCCACTGCACCCACTGAACAAACTGAACCCACTGAACCCACTGCACACACTGAACCCACTGAACCCACTGAACCCACTGCACCCACTGAATCCACCGAACCCACTGCACCCACTGCACCCACTGAACCCACTGAACCCACTGAACCCACGGAACGCACTGCACCCACTCAACCCACTCAACCCACTGCACCCTCTGCACCCACTGAACCCACTGAACCCACAGAACCCACTGCACCCACTGCACCCACTGAACCCACTGAACCCACTGAACCGACTGCACCCACTGAACCCACTGCACCCACTGAACCCACTGAATCCACTGCATGCACTGAACCAACTGAACCCACTGAAACCACTGCACCCACTGAGCACAATGAACCCACTGAACACACTGCACACACTGAACCCACTGAACCCACTGAACCGACTGCACCCACTGAACCCACTGCACCCATTGAATCCACCGAACCCACTGCACCCACTGCACCCACTGAACCCACTCAACATACTGAACCCACGGAACCCACTGCACCCACTGAACCCACTGAACCCACTGCACCCTCTGCACACTCTGCACCCACGGAACCCACTGAACCCACTGAACTCACTGCACCCACTGCACCCACTGAACCCACGGCACACACTGAACCCACTGAACCCACTGAACCCACTGCACCCACTGAACCCACTGCACCCACTGAACCCACTGCATCCACTGAACCCACTGCACCCTCTGAACCCACTGAACCCACTGCACCCACTGAACCCACTGTTCCCACTGCACCCACTGAACCCACTGCACCCACTGAACCCACTGAACCCACTGCACCCACTGAACCCACAGAACCCATTGATGCCACGGCACCCACTGAATCCACTACACCCACTGCACCCACTGAACCCACTGCACCCACTGAACACATTGCACCAACTGCACCCACTGAACCCACTGCACCCACTGAATGCACTTCACCCACTGAACCCACTGCACGACTAAACCCACTGAAATCACTGCACCCACTGAACCCACTGCACCCACTGCAACACTGAACCCACTGAACCCACTGCACCCACTGAACCCACTACACCCACTGAATCCACTGAATGCACTGAACCCACTGCACCCACTGAACCTACTGCACCCACTGAACCAACTGAACCCACTGAACCCACTGCACCCACTGCAACACTGAACCCACTGCACCCACTGCAACATTGAACCCACTGAAGCCACTGCACCCACTGAACCCACTGAACCCACTTAACCCACTGCACCCACTGAACAAACTGAACCCACTGAACCCACTGTACACACTGAACCCACTGAACCTACTGCCCCCACTGAACCCACTGCACCCACTGAATCCACCAAACCCACTGCACCCACTGCACCCACGGAACACACTGCACCCTCTGCACCCACTGAACCCACTGAACCCACAGAACCCACTGCACCCACTGAACCCACTGCACCCACTGAACCCACTGCACCCACTGAACCCACTGAAACAACTGAACCCACTGACCCCACTGCACCCACTGAACCTACGGCACACACTGAACCCACTGAACCCACTGAACCCACTAAACCCACTGAACCCACTGCACCCACTACACCCACTGAACCCACTGCACCCACTGAACCCACTGAACCCACTGCACTTAATGAACCCACTGCACCCACTGAACCCACTGCACCCACTGAACCCACTGCAAACACTGAACCCACTGAACCCACTGAACCCACTGCACCCACTGAACCCACTGAACCCACTGCACGACTGAACCCACTGAACCCACTGCACCCACTGAACCCACTGCACCCACTGCAACACTGAACCCACTGAACCCACTGCACCCACTGAACCCACTGCACACACTGAATCCACTGAACCCACTGAACCCACTGCACCCACTGAACCCACTGCACACACTGAATCCACTGAACCCACTGAACCCACTGCACCCACTGCAACACTGAACCCACTGCAACCACTGCAACATTGAAACCACTGAAGCCACTGCACCCACTGAACCCACTGAACCCACTGCACCCACTGAACAAACTGAACCCACTGAACCCACTGCACACACTGAACCCACTGAACCCACTGAACCCACTGCACCCACTGAATCCACCGAACCCACTGCACCCACTGCACCCACTGAACCCACTGAACCCACTGAGCCCACGGAACACACTGCACCCACTCAAACCACTCTACCCACTGCACCCTCTGCACCCACTGAACCCACAGAACCCACTGCACCCACTGCACCCACTGAACCCACTGCACCCACTGCACCCACTGAACCCACTGCACCCACTGAACCCACTGAAACAACTGAACCCACTGAACTCACTACACCCACTGAACCCACGGCACACACTGAACCCACTGAACCCACTGCATCCAATGAACCCACTGCACCCACTGAACCCACTGCATGCACTGAACCCACTGCACCCACTGAACCTACTGAACACACTGCACGACTGAACCCACTGAACCCACTGCACCCACTGAACCCACTGCACCCACTGCAACACTGAACCCACTGGACCCACTGCACCCACTGAACCCACTGCACACATTGAATCCACTGAACCCACTGAACACACTGCACCCACTGAACCTACTGCACCCACTGAACCAACTGAACCCACTGAACCCACTGCACCCACTGCAACACTGAACCCACTGCACCCACTGCAACATTGAAACCACTGAAGCCACTGCACCCACTGAACCCACTGAACCCACTGAACCCACTGCACCCACTGAACAAACTGAACCCACTGAACCCACTGCACACACTGAACCCACTGAACCCACTGAACCCACTGCACCCACTGAACCCACTGCACCCACTGAACCCACTGAATCCACTGAACACACTGCACACACTGAACCCACTGAACCCACTGAACCGACTGCACCCACTGAACCCACTGCACCCATTGAATCCACCGAACCCACTGCACCCACTGAACCCACTCAACATACTGAACCCACGGAACCCACTGCACCCACTGAACCCACTGAACCCACTGCACCCTCTGCACACGCTGCACCCACGGAACCCACTGAACCCACTGAACTCACTGCACCCACTGCACCCACTGAACCCACGGCACACACTGAACCCACTGAACCCACTGAACCCACTGCACCCACTGAACCCACTGCACCCACTGAACCCACTGCATCCACTGAACCCACTGCACCCTCTGAACCCACTGAACCCACTGCACCCACTGAACCCACTGTTCCCACTGCACCCACTGAACCCACTGCACCCACTGAACCCACTGAACCCACTGCACCCACTGAACCCACAGAACCCATTGATGCCACGGCACCCACTGAATCCACTACACCCACTGCACCCACTGAACCCACTGCACCCACTGAACACATTGCACCAACTGCACCCACTGAACCCACTGCACCCACTGAATGCACTTCACCCACTGAACCCACTGCACGACTAAACCCACTGAAATCACTGCACCCACTGAACCCACTGCACCCACTGCAACACTGAACCCACTGAACCCACTGCACCCACTGAACCCACTACACCCACTGAATCCACTGAATGCACTGAACCCACTGCACCCACTGAACCTACTGCACCCACTGAACCAACTGAACCCACTGAACCCACTGCACCCACTGCAACACTGAACCCACTGCACCCACTGCAACATTGAACCCACTGAAGCCACTGCACCCACTGAACCCACTGAACCCACTTAACCCACTGCACCCACTGAACAAACTGAACCCACTGAACCCACTGTACACACTGAACCCACTGAACCCACTGCCCCCACTGAACCCACTGCACCCACTGAATCCACCAAACCCACTGCACCCACTGCACCCACGGAACACACTGCACCCACTGAACCCACTCAACACACTGCACCCTCTGCACCCACTGAACCCACTGAACCCACAGAACCCACTGCACCCACTGAACCCACTGCACCCACTGAACCCACTGCACCCACTGAACCCACTGAAACAACTGAACCCACTGACCCCACTGCACCCACTGACCCACGGCACACACTGAACCCACTGAACCCACTGAACCCACTAAACCCACTGAACCCACTGCACCCACTACACCCACTGAACCCACTGCACCCACTGAACCCACTGAACCCACTGCACTTAATGAACCCACTGCACCCACTGAACCCACTGCACCCACTGAACCCACTGCAAACACTGAACCCACTGAACCCACTGAACCCACTGCACCCACTGAACCCACTGAACCCACTGCACGACTGAACCCACTGAATCCACTGCAGCCACTGAACCCACTGCACCCACTTAACTCACTGAACCCACTGAACACACTGTACCCATTCAATCCACTTAACCCACTGAACCCACTGAACCCATTGCACTCACTGAACCCACTGAGCCCACTGAACCCTCTGCACCCACTGAACCCACTGAACCCACTGCACCCACTGAACCCACTGCACCCACTGAACCGACTGCACCCACTGAACGCACTAAACCCACTGAAACCACTGAACCCACTGAATCCACTGCACCCACTGAACCCACTGCACCCACTGAACCCACTGAACCCACTGAACCCACTGCACGCACTGAACACACTGCACCCACTGAACCCACTGAACCCACTGCACCCACTGAACCCACTGCACCCACTGAACCCTCTGAACACACTGCACCCACTAAACCCACTGAACCCACTGCACTCACTGAACCCACTGAGCCCACTGAACACACTGCACCCACTCAACCCACTCAACCCACTGCACCCTCTGCACCCACTGAACCCACTGAACCCACAGAACCCACTGCACCCACTGCACCCACTGAACCCACTGAACCCACTGAACCGACTGCACCCACTGAACCCACTGCACCCACTGAACCCAGTGAATCCACTGCATGCACTGAACCCACTGAACCCACTGAAACCACTGCACCCACTGAGCACAATGAACCCACTGAACACACTGCACACACTAAACCCACTGAACCCACTGAACCGACTGCACCCACTGAACCGACTGCACCCATTGAATCCACCGAACCCACTGCACCCACTGCACCCACTGAACCCACTCAACCCACTGAACCCACGGAACCCACTGCACCCACTGAACCCACTCAACCCACTGCACCCTCTGCACCCTCTGCACCCACGGAACCCACTGAACCCACTGAACTCACTGCACCCACTGCACCCACTGAACCCACGGCACACACTGAACCCACTGAACCCACTGAACCCACTGCACCCACTGAACCCACTGCACCCACTGAACCCACTGTACCCACTGCACCCACTGAACCCACAGAACCCATTGATGCCACGGCACCCACTGAATCCACTGCACCCACTGCACCCACTGAACCCACTGCACCCACTGAACACATTGCACCAACTGCACCCACTGAACCCACTGCACCCACTGAATGCACTTCACCCACTGAACCCACTGCACGACTAAACCCACTGAACCCACTGCACCCACTGAACCCACTGCACCCACTGCAACACTGAACCCACTGAACCCACTGAACCCACTGAATCCACTGAACGCACTGAACCCACTGCACCCACTGAACCTACTGCACCCACTGAAACAACTGAACCCACTGCACCCACTGCAACACTGAACCCACTGCACCCACTGCAACATTGAACCCACTGAAGCCACTGCACCCACTGAACCCACTGAACCCACTTAACCCACTGCACCCACTGAACCCACTGCACCCACTGAACCCACTGCATCCACTGAACCCACTGCACCCACTGAACAAACTGAACCCACTGAACCCACTGTACACACTGAACCCACTGCCCCCACTGAACCCACTGCACCCACTGAATCCGCCAAACCCACTGCACCCACTGCACCCACTGAACCCACTGAACCCACTGAACCCACGGAACACACTGCACCCACTGAACCCACTCAACACACTGCACCCTCTGCACCCACTGAACCCACTGAACCCACAGAACCCACTGCACCCACTGAACCCATTGCACCCACTGCACCCACTGAACCCACTGCACCCACTGAACCCACTGAAACAACTGAACCCACTGACCCCACTGCACCCACTGAACCCACGGCACACACTGAACCCACTGAACCCACTGAACCCACTGAACCCACTGCACCCACTACACCCACTGAACCCACTGAACCCACTGAACCCACTGCACTGAATGAACCCACTGCACCCACTGAACCCACTGCACCCACTGAACCCACTGCAAACACTGAACCCACTGAACCCACTGAACCCACTGCACCCACTGAACCCACTGAACCCACTGCACGACTGAACCCACTGAACCCACTGCACCCACTGAACCCACTGCACCCACTGCAACACTGAACCCACTGGACCCACTGCACCCACTGAACCCACTGCACAAACTGAATCCACTGAACCCACTGAACACACTGCACCCACTGAACCTACTGCACCCACTGAACCAACTGAACCCACTGAACCCACTGCACCCACTGCAACACTGAACCCACTGCACCCACTGCAACATTGAAACCATTGAAGCCACTGCACCCACTGAACCCACTGAACCCACTGAACCCACTGCACCCACTGAACAAACTGAACCCACTGAACCCACTGCACACACTGAACCCACTGAACCCACTGAACCCACTGCACCCACTGAATCCACCGAACCCACTGCACCCACTGCACCCACTGAACCCACTGAACCCACTGAACCCACGGAACACACTGCACCCACTCAACCCACTCAACCCACTGCACCCTCTGCACCCACTGAACCCACTGAACCCACAGAACCCACTGCACCCACTGCACCCACTGAACCCACTGAACCCACTGAACCGTCTGAACCCACTGAACCCACTGCACCCACTGAACCCACTGAATCCACTGCATGCACTGAACCCACTGAACCCACTGAAACCACTGCACCCACTGAGCACAATGAACCCACTGAACACACTGCACACACTAAACCCACTGAACCCACTGAACCGACTGCACCCACTGAACCGACTGCACCCATTGAATCCACCGAACCCACTGCACCCACTGCACCCACTGAACCCACTCAACCCACTGAACCCACTGCACCCACTGAACCCACTCAACCCACTGCACCCTCTGCACCCTCTGCACCCACGGAACCCACTGAACCCACTGAACTCACTGCACCCACTGCACCCACTGAACCCACGGCACACACTGAACCCACTGAACCCACTGAACCCACTGCACCCACTGAACCCACTGCACCCACTGAACCCACTGTACCCACTGCACCCACTGAACCCACAGAACCCATTGATGCCACGGCACCCACTGAATCCACTGCACCCACTGCACCCACTGAACCCACTGCACCCACTGAACACATTGCACCAACTGCACCCACTGAACCCACTGCACCCACTGAATGCACTTCACCCACTGAACCCACTGCACGACTAAACCCACTGAACCCACTGCACCCACTGAACCCACTGCACCCACTGCAACACTGAACCCACTGAACCCACTGAACCCACTGAATCCACTGAACGCACTGAACCCACTGCACCCACTGAACCTACTGCACCCACTGAAACAACTGAACCCACTGCACCCACTGCAACACTGAACCCACTGCACCCACTGCAACATTGAACCCACTGAAGCCACTGCACCCACTGAACCCACTGAACCCACTTAACCCACTGCACCCACTGAACCCACTGCACCCACTGAACCCACTGCATCCACTGAACCCACTGCACCCACTGAACAAACTGAACCCACTGAACCCACTGTACACACTGAACCCACTGCCCCCACTGAACCCACTGCACCCACTGAATCCGCCAAACCCACTGCACCCACTGAACCCAGTGAACCCACTGAACCCACGGAACACACTGCACCCACTGAACCCACTCAACACACTGCACCCTCTGCACCCACTGAACCCACTGAATCCACAGAACCCACTGCACCCACTGAACTCATTGCACCCACTGCACCCACTGAACCCACTGCACCCACTGAACCCACTGAAACAACTGAACCCACTGACCCCACTGCTCCCACTGAACCCACGGCACACACTGAACCCACTGAACCCACCGAACCCACTGAACCCACTGCACCCACTACACCCACTGAACCCACTGAACCCACTGAACCCACTGCACTGAATGAACCCACTGCACCCACTGAACCCACTGCACCCACTGAACCCACTGCAAACACTGAACCCACTGAACCCACTGAACCCACTGCACCCACTGAACCCACTGAACCCACTGCACGACTGAACCCACTGAACCCACTGCACCCACTGAACCCACTGCACCCACTGCAACACTGAACCCACTGGACCCACTGCACCCACTGAACCCACTGCACACACTGAATCCACTGAACCCACTGAACACACTGCACCCGCTGAACCTACTGCACCCACTGAACCAACTGAACCCACTGAACCCACTGCACCCACTGCAACACTGAACCCACTGCACCCACTGCAACATTGAAACCACTGAAGCCACTGCACCCACTGAACCCACTGAACCCACTGAACCCACTGCACCCACTGAACAAACTGAACCCACTGAACCCACTGCACACACTGAACCCACTGGACCCACTGAACCCACTGCACCCACTGAATCCACCGAACCCACTGCACCCACTGCACCCACTGAACCCACTGAACCCACTGAACCCACGGAACGCACTGCACCCACTCAACCCACTCAACCCACTGCACCCTCTGCACCCACTGAACCCACTGAACCCACAGAACCCACTGCACCCACTGCACCCACTGAACCCACTGAACCCACTGAACCGACTGCACCCACTGAACCCACTGCACCCACTGAACCCACTGAATCCACTGCATGCACTGAACCCACTGAACCCACTGAAACCACTGCACCCACTGAGCACAATGAACCCACTGAACACACTGCACACACTGAACCCACTGAACCCACTGAACCGACTGCACCCACTGAACCCACTGCACCCATTGAATCCACCGAACCCACTGCACCCACTGCACCCACTGAACCCACTCAACATACTGAACCCACGGAACCCACTGCACCCACTGAACCCACTGAACCCACTGCACCCTCTGCACACTCTGCACCCACGGAACCCACTGAACCCACTGAACTCACTGCACCCACTGCACCCACTGAACCCACGGCACACACTGAACCCACTGAACCCACTGCACCCACTGAACCCACTGCACCCACTGAACCCACTGAACCCACTGCACGACTGAACCCACTGAACCCACTGCACCCACTGAACCCACTGCACCCACTGCAACACTGAACCCACTGGACCCACTGCACCCACTGAACCCACTGCACACATTGAATCCACTGAACCCACTGAACACACTGCACCCACTGAACCTACTGCACCCACTGAACCCACTGAACCCACTGCACCCACTGCAACACTGAACCCACTGCACCCACTGCAACATTGAAACCACTGCACCCACTGAACCCACTGAACCCACTGAACCCACTGCACCCACTGAACAAACTGAACCCACTGAACCCACTGCACACACTGAACCCACTGAACCCACTGAACCCACTGCACCCACTGAATCCACCGAACCCACTGCACCCACTGCACCCACTGAACCCACTGAACCCACGGAACGCACTGCACCCACTCAACCCACTCAACCCACTGCACCCTCTGCACCCACTGAACCCACTGAACCCACAGAACCCACTGCACCCACTGCACCCACTGAACCCACTGAACCCACTGAACCGACTGCACCCACTGAACCCACTGCACCCACTGAACCCACTGAATCCACTGCATGCACTGAACCCACTGAACCCACTGAAACCACTGCACCCACTGAGCACAATGAACCCACTGAACACACTGCACACACTGAACCCACTGAACCCACTGAACCGACTGCACCCACTGAACCCACTGCACCCATTGAATCCACCGAACCCACTGCACCCACTGCACCCACTGAACCCACTCAACATACTGAACCCACGGAACCCACTGCACCCACTGAACCCACTGAACCCACTGCACCCTCTGCACACTCTGCACCCACGGAACCCACTGAACCCACTGAACTCACTGCACCCACTGCACCCACTGAACCCACGGCACACACTGAACCCACTGAACCCACTGAACCCACTGCACCCACTGAACCCACTGCACCCACTGAACCCACTGCATCCACTGAACCCACTGCACCCTCTGAACCCACTGAACCCACTGCACCCACTGAACCCACTGTTCCCACTGCACCCACTGAACCCACTGCACCCACTGAACCCACTGAACCCACTGCACCCACTGAACCCACAGAACCCATTGATGCCACGGCACCCACTGAATCCACTACACCCACTGCACCCACTGAACCCACTGCACCCACTGAACACATTGCACCAACTGCACCCACTGAACCCACTGCACCCACTGAATGCACTTCACCCACTGAACCCACTGCACGACTAAACCCACTGAAATCACTGCACCCACTGAACCCACTGCACCCACTGCAACACTGAACCCACTGAACCCACTGCACCCACTGAACCCACTACACCCACTGAATCCACTGAATGCACTGAACCCACTGCACCTACTGCACCCACTGAACCAACTGAACCCACTGAACCCACTGCACCCACTGCAACACTGAACCCACTGCACCCACTGCAACATTGAACCCACTGAAGCCACTGCACCCACTGAACCCACTGAACCCACTTAACCCACTGCACCCACTGAACAAACTGAACCCACTGAACCCACTGTACACACTGAACCCACTGAACCTACTGCCCCCACTGAACCCACTGCACCCACTGAATCCACCAAACCCACTGCACCCACTGCACCCACGGAACACACTGCACCCACTGAACCCACTCAACACACTGCACCCTCTGCACCCACTGAACCCACTGAACCCACAGAACCCACTGCACCCACTGAACCCACTGCACCCACTGAACCCACTGCACCCACTGAACCCACTGAAACAACTGAACCCACTGACCCCACTGCACCCACTGAACCCATGGCACACACTGAACCCACTGAACCCACTGAACCCACTAAACCCACTGAACCCACTGCACCCACTACACCCACTGAACCCACTGCACCCACTGAACCCACTGAACCCACTGCACTTAATGAACCCACTGCACCCACTGAACCCACTGCACCCACTGAACCCACTGCAAACACTGAACCCACTGAACCCACTGAACCCACTGCACCCACTGAACCCACTGAACCCACTGCACGACTGAACCCACTGAACCCACTGCACCCACTGAACCCACTGCACCCACTGCAACACTGAACCCACTGAACCCACTGCACCCACTGAACCCACTGCACACACTGAATCCACTGAACCCACTGAACCCACTGCACCCACTGAACCCACTGCACACACTGAATCCACTGAACCCACTGAACCCACTGCACCCACTGCAACACTGAACCCACTGCAACCACTGCAACATTGAAACCACTGAAGCCACTGCACCCACTGAACCCACTGAACCCACTGCACCCACTGAACAAACTGAACCCACTGAACCCACTGCACACACTGAACCCACTGAACCCACTGAACCCACTGCACCCACTGAATCCACCGAACCCACTGCACCCACTGCACCCACTGAACCCACTGAACCCACTGAGCCCACGGAACACACTGCACCCACTCAAACCACTCAACCCACTGCACCCTCTGCACCCACTGAACCCACAGAACCCACTGCACCCACTGCACCCACTGAACCCACTGCACCCACTGCACCCACTGAACCCACTGCACCCACTGAACCCACTGAAACAACTGAACCCACTGAACTCACTACACCCACTGAACCCACGGCACACACTGAACCCACTGAACCCACTGCATCCAATGAACCCACTGCACCCACTGAACCCACTGCATGCACTGAACCCACTGCACCCACTGAACCTACTGAACACACTGCACGACTGAACCCACTGAACCCACTGCACCCACTGAACCCACTGCACCCACTGCAACACTGAACCCACTGGACCCACTGCACCCACTGAACCCACTGCACACACTGAATCCACTGAACCCACTGAACACACTGCACCCACTGAACCTACTGCACCCACTGAACCAACTGAACCCACTGAACCCACTGCACCCACTGCAACACTGAACCCACTGCACCCACTGCAACATTGAAACCACTGAAGCCACTGCACCCACTGAACCCACTGAACCCACTGAACCCACTGCACCCATGAACAAACTGAACCCACTGAACCCACTGCACACACTGAACCCACTGAACCCACTGAACCCACTGCACCCACTGAATCCACCGAACCCACTGCACCCACTGCACCCACTGAACCCACCGAACCCACTGAACCCACGGAACGCACTGCACCCACTCAACCCACTCAACCCACTGCACCCTCTGCACCCACTGAACCCACTGAACCCACAGAACCCACTGCACCCACTGCACCCACTGAACCCACTGAACCCACTGAACCGACTGCACCCACTGAACCCACTGCACCCACTGAACCCACTGAATCCACTGCATGCACTGAACCCACTGAACCCACTGAAACCACTGCACCCACTGAGCACAATGAACCCACTGAACACACTGCACACACTGAACCCACTGAACCCACTGAACCGACTGCACCCACTGAACCCACTGCACCCATTGAATCCACCGAACCCACTGCACCCACTGCACCCACTGAACCCACTCAACATACTGAACCCACGGAACCCACTGCACCCACTGAACCCACTGAACCCACTGCACCCTCTGCACACTCTGCACCCACGGAACCCACTGAACCCACTGAACTCACTGCACCCACTGCACCCACTGAACCCACGGCACACACTGAACCCACTGAACCCACTGAACCCACTGCACCCACTGAACCCACTGCACCCACTGAACCCACTGCATCCACTGAACCCACTGCACCCTCTGAACCCACTGAACCCACTGCACCCACTGAACCCACTGTTCCCACTGCACCCACTGAACCCACTGCACCCACTGAACCCACTGAACCCACTGCACCCACTGAACCCACAGAACCCATTGATGCCACGGCACCCACTGAATCCACTACACCCACTGCACCCACTGAACCCACTGCACCCACTGAACACATTGCACCAACTGCACCCACTGAACCCACTGCACCCACTGAATGCACTTCACCCACTGAACCCACTGCACGACTAAACCCACTGAAATCACTGCACCCACTGAACCCACTGCACCCACTGCAACACTGAACCCACTGAACCCACTGCACCCACTGAACCCACTACACCCACTGAATCCACTGAATGCACTGAACCCACTGCACCCACTGAACCTACTGCACCCACTGAACCAACTGAACCCACTGAACCCACTGCACCCACTGCAACACTGAACCCACTGCACCCACTGCAACATTGAACCCACTGAAGCCACTGCACCCACTGAACCCACTGAACCCACTTAACCCACTGCACCCACTGAACAAACTGAACCCACTGAACCCACTGTACACACTGAACCCACTGAACCCACTGCCCCCACTGAACCCACTGCACCCACTGAATCCACCAAACCCACTGCACCCACTGCACCCACGGAACACACTGCACCCACTGAACCCACTCAACACACTGCACCCTCTGCACCCACTGAACCCACTGAACCCACAGAACCCACTGCACCCACTGAACCCACTGCACCCACTGAACCCACTGCACCCACTGAACCCACTGAAACAACTGAACCCACTGACCCCACTGCACCCACTGAACCCACGGCACACACTGAACCCACTGAACCCACTGAACCCACTAAACCCACTGAACCCACTGCACCCACTACACCCACTGAACCCACTGCACCCACTGAACCCACTGAACCCACTGCACTTAATGAACCCACTGCACCCACTGAACCCACTGCACCCACTGAACCCACTGCAAACACTGAACCCACTGAACCCACTGAACCCACTGCACCCACTGAACCCACTGAACCCACTGCACGACTGAACCCACTGAACCCACGGCACCCACTGAACCCACTGAACCCACTGAACCCACTGAACCCACTGAACCCACTGAATCCACTGCAGCCACTGAACCCACTGCACCCACTTAACTCACTGAACCCACTGAACACACTGTACCCATTCAACCCACTTAACCCACTGAACCCACTGAACCCATTGCACTCACTGAACCCACTGAGCCCACTGAACCCTCTGCACCCACTGAACCCACTGAACCCACTGCACCCACTGAACCCACTGCACCCACTGAACCGACTGCACCCACTGAACGCACTAAACCCACTGAACCCACTGAATCCACTGCAGCCACTGAACCCACTGCACCCACTTAACTCACTGAACCCACTGAACACACTGTACCCATTCAACCCACTTAACCCACTGAACCCACTGAACCCATTGCACTCACTGAACCCACTGAGCCCACTGAACCCTCTGCACCCACTGAACCCACTGAACCCACTGCACCCACTGAACCCACTGCACCCACTGAACCGACTGCACCCACTGAACGCACTAAACCCACTGAAACCACTGAACCCACTGAACCCACTGAACCCACTGCACGCACTGAACACACTGCACCCACTGAACCCACTGAACCCACTGCACCCACTGAACCCACTGCACCCACTGAACCCTCTGAACACACTGCACACACTGCACCCACTAAACCCACTGAACCCACTGCACTCACTCAACCCACTGAGCCCACTGAACCGACTGCACCCACTGAACCCACTGCGCCCACTGAACCCACTGCACCCACTGAATCCACCAAACCCACTGCATCCACTGCACCCACTGAACCCACTGAACCCACTGCACCCACTGAACCCACTGCACCCACTGAACCCACTGAAACAACTGAACCCACTGAACCCACTGCACCCACTGAACCCACTAAACCCACTGAACCCACTGCACCCACTACACCCACTGAACCCACTGCACCCACTGAACCCACTGAACCCACTGCACTGAATGAACCCACTGCACACACTGAACCCACTGCACCCACTGAACCCACTGCAAACACTGAACCCACTGAACCCACTGAACCCACTGCACCCACTGAACCCACTGAACCCACTGCACGACTGAACCCACTGCACCCACTGAACCCACTGCAGCCACTGCAACACTGAAACCACTGAACCCACTGCACCCACTGAACCTACTGCACCCACTGAACCAACTGAACCCACTGAACCCACTGCACCCACTGCAACACTGAACCCACTGAAGCCACTGCACCCACTGAACCCACTGAACCCACTGCACCCACTGAACAAACTGAACCCAATGAACCCACTGCACACACTGAACCCACTGAACCCACTGCCCCCACTGAACCCACTGCACCCACTGAATCCACCGAACCCACTGCACCCACTGCACCCACTGAACTCACTGAACCCACTGAACCCACGGAACACACTGCACCCACTCAACCCACTCAACCCACTGCACCCTCTGCACCCACTGAACCCACTGAACCCACAGAACCCACTGCACCCACTGCATCCACTGAACCCACTGCACCCACTGCACCCACTGAACCCACTGCACCCACTGAACCCACTGAAACAACTGAACCCACTGAACCCACTACACCCACTGAACCCACGGCACACACTGAACCCACTGAACCCACTGAACCCACTGCACCCAATGAACCCACTGCACCCACTGAACCCACTGCATGCACTGAACCCACTGCACCCACTGAACCGACTGAACCCACTGAACACACTGCACCCACACCACCCACTGAACCAACTGCACCCACTGAACCCACTGAACCCACTGAACTGAATGAACCCACTGCACCCACTGAACCCACTGCAAACACTGAACCCACTGAAGCCACTGAACCCACTGCACCCACTGAACCCACTGAACCCACTGCACCCACTGAACCCACTGAACACACTGCAACCACTGCACCCACTGAACCCACTGAACCCACTGCACCCACTGCACCCAATGCGCCCACTGAACCCACTGAACCCACTGCACCCGCTGAACCCACTGCACCCACTGCACCCACTGCACCAACTGCACCCACTGAACCCACTGCACCCACTGAAGCCACTGCACCCACTGAACCCACTGAACCCACTGAACCCACTGAACTCAGTGAACCCACAGCACCCACTGAATCCACACAGCCCACTACACACACTGAACACACTGAAGCCACTGAACCCACTGCAACTACTGAACCCACTGCACCTACTGAACCCACTGAACCCACTGCACCCACTGAACCCACAGAGCCCACTGCACACACTGAACACACTGAAGCCACTGAACCCACTGCACCCACTGTACCCACAGAACCCACTGAACACACTGCACCCACTGAACCCACTGAACCCACTGAACCCAATGGAACCACTGAACCCACTGCACCCACTACCCCCACTGAACCCACTGCACCACTGCACCGACTGAACCCAGTGAACCCACTGCACCCACTGCACCACTGCACCCACTGCACTCTCTGCACCACGGCACCCAATGAACCCACTGAACCCACTGCACTCACTGAACCCACTGAGCCCACTGAACCGACTGCACCCACTGAACCCACTGCGCCCACTGAACCCACTGCACCCACTGAATCCACCAAACCCACTGCATCCACTGCACCCACTGAACCCACTGAACCCACTGCACCCACTGAAACCAATGCACCCACTGAACCCACTGAAACAACTGAACCCACTGAACCCACTGCACCCACTGAACAAACTGAACCCACTGAACCCACTGTACACACTGAACCCACTGAACCCACTGCCCCCACTGAACCCACTGCACCCACTGAATCCACCAAACCCACTGCACCCACTGCACCCACGGAACACACTGCACCCACTGAACCCACTCAACACACTGCACCCTCTGCACCCACTGAACCCACTGAACCCACAGAACCCACAGAACCCACTGCACCCACTGAACCCACTGCACCCACTGAACCCACTGCACCCACTGAACCCACTGAAACAACTATACCCACTGTCCCCACTGCACCCACTGAACCCACGGCACACACTGAACCCACTGAACCCACTGAACCCACTAAACCCACTGAACCCACTGCACCCACTACACCCACTGAACCCACTGCACCCACTGAACCCACTGAACCCACTGCACTTAATGAACCCACTGCACCCACTGAACCCACTGCACCCACTGAACCCACTGCAAACACTGAACCCACTGAACCCACTGAACCCACTGCACCCACTGAACCCACTGAACCCACTGCACGACTGAACCCACTGAACCCACTGCACCCACTGAACCCACTGCACCCACTGCAACACTGAACCCACTGAACCCACTGCACCCACTGAACCCACTGCACACACTGAATCCACTGAACCCACTGAACCCACTGCACCCACTGAACCCACTGCACACACTGAATCCACTGAACCCACTGAACCCACTGCACCCACTGCAACACTGAACCTACTGCAACCACTGCAACATTGAAACCACTGATGCCACTGCACCCACTGAACCCACTGCACCCACTGAACAAACTGAACCCACTGAACCCACTGCACACACTGAACCCACTGAACCCACTGAACCCACTGCACCCACTGAATCCACCGAACCCACTGCACCCACTGCACCCACTGAACCCACTGAACCCACTGAGCCCACGGAACACACTGCACCCACTCAAACCACTCAACCCACTGCACCCTCTGCACCCACTGAACCCACAGAACCCACTGCACCCACTGCACCCACTGAACCCACTGCACCCACTGCACCCACTGAACCCACTGCACCCACTGAACCCACTGAAACAACTGAACCCACTGAACTCACTACACCCACTGAACCCACGGCACACACTGAACCCACTGAACCCACTGCATCCAATGAACCCACTGCACCCACTGAACCCACTGCATGCACTGAACCCACTGCACCCACTGAACCTACTGAACACACTGCAACCACTGCACCCACTGAACCCACTGCAAACACTGAACCCACTGAACCCACTGCACCCACTGAACCCACTGGACCAACTGCACCCACTGCACCCACTTAACCCACTGAACACACTGCAACCACTGCACCCACTGAACCCACTGAACCCACTGCACCCACTGCACCCAATGCGCCCACTGAACCCACTCAACCCACTGCACCCGCTGAACCCACTGCACCCACTGCACCCACTGAACCCACTGCACCCACTGAACCTACTGAAACCACTGAAACCACTGCAGCCACTGAATCCCATGAACCCATGCACTCACCGAACCCACTGAGTCCACTGAATCCACTGCAACCACTGAACCCACTGAACCCACTGCACCCACTGAACCCACTGCACCCACTGAACGCACTAAACCCACTGAATGCACTAAACCCACTGAACCCACTGAACCCACTGAATCCACTGCACCCACTGAACCTACTGCACCCACTGAACCCACTGCACCCACTGAACCCACTGAATCCACTGCAGCCACTGAACCCACTGCACCCACTTAACTCACTGAACCCACTGAACACACTGTACCCATTCAACCCACTGAACCCACTGAACCCATTGCACTCACTGAACCCACTGAGCCCACTGAACCCTCTGCACCCACTGAACCCACTGAACCCACTGCACCCACTGAACCCACTGCACCCACTGAACCCACTGCACCCACTGAACGCACTAAACCCACTGAAACCACTGAACCCACTGAATCCACTGCACCCACTGAACCCACTGCACCCACTGAACCCACTGAACCCACTGAACCCACTGCACGCACTGAACACACTGCACCCACTGAACCCACTGAACCCACTGCACCCACTGAACCCACTGCACCCACTGAACCCTCTGAACACACTGAACACACTGCACCCACTAAACCCACTGAACCGACTGCACCCACTGAACCCACTGCGCCCACTGAACCCACTGCACCCACTGAATCCACCAAACCCACTGCATCCACTGCACCCACTGAACCCACTGAACCCACTGCACCCACTGAACCCACTGCACCCACTGAACCCACTGAAACAACTGAACCCACTGAACCCACTGCACCCACTGAACCCACTAAACCCACTGAACCCACTGCACCCACTACACCCACTGAACCCACTGCACCCACTTAACCCACTGAACCCACTGAACCCATTGCACTCACTGAACCCACTGAGCCCACTGAACCCTCTGCACCCACTGAACCCACTGAACCCACTGCACCCACTGAACCCACTGCACCCACTGAACCCACTGCACCCACTGAACGCACTAAACCCACTGAAACCACTGAACCCACTGAATCCACTGCACCCACTGAACCCACTGAACCCACTGAACCCACTGCACGCACTGAACACACTGCACCCACTGAACCCACTGAACCCACTGCACCCACTGAACCCACTGCACCCACTGAACCCTCTGAACACACTGAACACACTGCACCCACTAAACCCACTGAACCCACTGCACTCACTGAACCCACTGAGCCCACTGAACCGACTGCACCCACTGAACCCACTGCGCCCACTGAACCCACTGAACCCACTGCACTCACTGAACCCACTGAGCCCACTGAACCGACTGCACCCACTGAACCCACTGCGCCCACTGAACCCACTGCACCCACTGAATCCACCAAACCCACTGCATCCACTGCACCCACTGAACCCACTGAACCCACTGCACCCACTGAACCCACTGCACCCACTGAACCCACTGAAACAACTGAACCCACTGAACCCACTGCACCCACTGAACCCACTAAACCCACTGAACCCACTGCACCCACTACACCCACTGAACCCACTGCACCCACTGAACCCACTGAACCCACTGCACTGAATGAACCCACTGCACACACTGAACCCACTGCACCCACTGAACCCACTGCAAACACTGAACCCACTGAACCCACTGAACCCACTGCACCCACTGAACCCACTGAACCCACTGCACGACTGAACCCACTGCACCCACTGAACCCACTGCAGCCACTGCAACACTGAAACCACTGAACCCACTGCACCCACTGAACCTACTGCACCCACTGAACCAACTGAACCCACTGAACCCACTGCACCCACTGCAACACTGAACCCACTGAAGCCACTGCACCCACTGAACCCACTGAACCCACTGCACCCACTGAACAAACTGAACAAACTGAACCCACTGCACACACTGAACCCACTGAACCCACTGCCCCCACTGAACCCACTGCACCCACTGAATCCACCGAACCCACTGCACCCACTGCACCCACTGAACTCACTGAACCCACTGAACCCACGGAACACACTGCACCCACTCAACCCACTCAACCCACTGCACCCTCTGCACCCACTGAACCCACTGAACCCACAGAACCCACTGCACCCACTGCATCCACTGAACCCACTGCACCCACTGCACCCACTGAACCCACTGCACGACTGAACCCACTGCACCCACTGAACCCACTGCAGCCACTGCAACACTGAAACCACTGAACCCACTGCACCCACTGAACCTACTGCACCCACTGAACCAACTGAACCCACTGAACCCACTGCACCCACTGCAACACTGAACCCACTGAAGCCACTGCACCCACTGAACCCACTGAACCAACTGCACCCACTGAACAAACTGAACCCAATGAACCCACTGCACACACTGAACCCACTGAACCCACTGCCCCCACTGAACCCACTGCACCCACTGAATCCACCGAACCCACTGCACCCACTGCACCCACTGAACTCACTGAACCCACTGAACCCACGGAACACACTGCACCCACTCAACCCACTCAACCCACTGCACCCTCTGCACCCACTGAACCCACTGAACCCACAGAACCCACTGCACCCACTGCATCCACTGAACCCACTGCACCCACTGCACCCACTGAACCCACTGCACCCACTGAACCCACTGAAACAACTGAACCCACTGAACCCACTACACCCACTGAACCCACGGCACACACTGAACCCACTGAACCCACTGAACCCACTGCACCCAATGAACCCACTGCACCCACTGAACCCACTGCATGCACTGAACCCACTGCACCCACTGAACCGACTGAACCCACTGAACACACTGCACCCACACCACCCACTGAACCAACTGCACCCACTGAACCCACTGAACCCACTGAACTGAATGAACCCACTGCACCCACTGAACCCACTGCAAACACTGAACCCACTGAAACCACTGAACCCACTGCACCCACTGAACCCACTGAACCCACTGCACCCACTGAACCCACTGAACACACTGCAACCACTGCACCCACTGAACCCACTGAACCCACTGCACCCACTGCACCCACTGCACCCAATGCGCCCACTGAACCCACTGAACCCACTGCACCCGCTGAACCCACTGCACCCACTGCACCCACTGCACCAACTGCACCCACTGAACCCACTGCACCCACTGAAGCCACTGCACCCACTGAACCCACTGAACCCACTGAACCCACTGAACTCAGTGAACCCACAGCACCCACTGAACCCACACAGCCCACTACACACACTGAACACACTGAAGCCACTGAACCCACTGCAACTACTGAACCCACTGCACCTACTGAACCCACTGAACCCACTGCACCCACTGAACCCACAGAGCCCACTGCACACACTGAACACACTGAAGCCACTGAACCCACTGCACCCACTGTACCCACAGAACCCACTGAACACACTGCACCCACTGAACCCACTGAACCCACTGAACCCAATGGAACCACTGAACCCACTGCACCCACTACCCCCACTGAACCCACTGCACCACTGCACCGACTGAACCCAGTGAACCCACTGCACCCACTGCACCACTGCACCCACTGCACTCTCTGCACCACGGCACCCAATGAACCCACTGCACCCACTGCACCCACTGAACCCATTGAACACACTGCACCCACTGCACCCACTGAACCCACTGCACCCACTGAACCCACTGCACCCACTGAACCCTCTGAACACACTGAACACACTGCACCCACTAAACCCACTGAACCCACTGCACTCACTGAACCCACTGAGCCCACTGAACCGACTGCACCCACTGAATCCACCAAACCCACTGCATCCACTGCACCCACTGAACCCACTGAACCCACTGCACCCACTGAACCCACTGCACCCACTGAACCCACTGAAACAACTGAACCCACTGAACCCACTGCACCCACTGAACAAACTGAACCCACTGAACCCACTGTACACACTGAACCCACTGAACCCACTGCCCCCACTGAACCCACTGCACCCACTGAATCCACCAAACCCACTGCACCCACTGCACCCACGGAACACACTGCACCCACTGAACCCACTCAACACACTGCACCCTCTGCACCCACTGAACCCACTGAACCCACAGAACCCACTGCACCCACTGAACCCACTGCACCCACTGAACCCACTGCACCCACTGAACCCACTGAAACAACTATACCCACTGACCCCACTGCACCCACTGAACCCACGGCACACACTGAACCCACTGAACCCACTAAACCCACTGAACCCACTGCACCCACTACACCCACTGAACCCACTGCACCCACTGAACCCACTGAACCCACTGCACTTAATGAACCCACTGCACCCACTGAACCCACTGCACCCACTGAACCCACTGCAAACACTGAACCCACTGAACCCACTGAACCCACTGCACCCACTGAACCCACTGAACCCACTGCACGACTGAACCCACTGAACCCACTGCACCCACTGAACCCACTGCACCCACTGCAACACTGAACCCACTGAACCCACTGCACCCACTGAACCCACTGCACACACTGAATCCACTGAACCCACTGAACCCACTGCACACACTGAATCCACTGAACCCACTGCACCCACTGAACCCACTGAACCCACTGAATCCACTGCAGCCACTGAACCCACTGCACCCACTTAACTCACTGAACCCACTGAACACACTGTACCCATTCAACCCACTTAACCCACTGAACCCACTGAACCCATTGCACTCACTGAACCCACTGAGCCCACTGAACCCTCTGCACCCACTGAACCCACTGAACCCACTGCACCCACTGAACCCACTGCACCCACTGAACCGACTGCACCCACTGAACGCACTAAACCCACTGCAACACTGAACCCACTGAACCCACTGCACCCACTGAACCCACTGCACCCACTGAACCCACTGAACCCACTGAACCCACTGCACGCACTGAACACACTGCACCCACTGAACCCACTGAACCCACTGCACCCACTGAACCCATTGAACACACTGCACCCACTGCACCCACTGAACCCACTGCACCCACTGAACCCACTGCACCCACTGAACCCTCTGAACACACTGAACACACTGCACCCACTAAACCCACTGAACCCACTGCACTCACTGAACCCACTGAGCCCACTGAACCGACTGCACCCACTGAACCCACTGCGCCCACTGAACCCACTGCACCCACTGAATCCACCAAACCCACTGCATCCACTGCACCCACTGAACCCACTGAACCCACTGCACCCACTGAACCCACTGCACCCACTGAACCCACTGAAACAACTGAACCCACTGAACCCACTGCACCCACTGAACCCACTAAACCCACTGAACCCACTGCACCCACTACACCCACTGAACCCACTGCACCCACTGAACCCACTGAACCCACTGCACTGAATGAACCCACTGCACACACTGAACCCACTGCACCCACTGAACCCACTGCAAACACTGAACCCACTGAACCCACTGAACCCACTGCACCCACTGAACCCACTGAACCCACTGCACGACTGAACCCACTGCACCCACTGAACCCACTGCAGCCACTGCAACACTGAAACCACTGAACCCACTGCACCCACTGAACCTACTGCACCCACTGAACCAACTGAACCCACTGAACCCACTGCACCCACTGCAACACTGAACCCACTGAAGCCACTGCACCCACTGAACCCACTGAACCCACTGCACCCACTGAACAAACTGAACCCAATGAACCCACTGCACACACTGAACCCACTGAACCCACTGCCCCCACTGAACCCACTGCACCCACTCAACCCACTCAACCCACTGCACCCTCTGCACCCACTGAACCCACTGAACCCACAGAACCCACTGCACCCATTGCATCCACTGAACCCACTGCACCCACTGCACCCACTGAACCCACTGCACTCACTGAACCCACTGAAACAACTGAACCCACTGAACCCACTACACCCACTGAACCCACGGCACACACTGAACCCACTGAACCCACTGAACCCACTGCACCCAATGAACCCACTGCACCCACTGAACCCACTGCATGCACTGAACCCACTGCACCCACTGAACCGACTGAACCCACTGAACACACTGCACCCACACCACCCACTGAACCAACTGCACCCACTGAACCCACTGAACCCACTGAACTGAATGAACCCACTGCACCCACTGAACCCACTGCAAACACTGAACCCACTGAAACCACTGAACCCACTGCACCCACTGAACCCACTGAACCCACTGCACCCACTGAACCCACTGAACACACTGCAACCACTGCACCCACTGAACCCACTGAACCCACTGCACCCACTGCACCCAATGCGCCCACTGAACCCACTGAACCCACTGCACCCGCTGAACCCACTGCACCCACTGCACCCACTGCACCAACTGCACCCACTGAACCCACTGCACCCACTGAAGCCACTGCACCCACTGAACCCACTGAACCCACTGAACCCACTGAACTCAGTGAACCCACAGCACCCACTGAACCCACAGAGCCCTCTACACACACTGAACACACTGAAGCCACTGAACCCACTGCAACTACTGAACCCACTGCACCTACTGAACCCACTGAACCCACTGCACCCACTGAACCCACAGAGCCCACTGCACACACTGAACACACTGAAGCCACTGAACCCACTGCACCCACTGTACCCACAGAACCCACTGAACACACTGCACCCACTGAACCCACTGAACCCACTGAACCCAATGGAACCACTGAACCCACTGCACCCACTACCCCCACTGAACCCACTGCACCACTGCACCGACTGAACCCAGTGAACCCACTGCACCCACTGCACCACTGCACCCACTGCACTCTCTGCACCACGGCACCCAATGAACCCACTGCACCCACTGCACCCACTGAACCCATTGAACACACTGCACCCACTGCACCCACTGAACCCACTGCACCCACTGAACCCACTGCACCCACTGAACCCTCTGAACACACTGAACACACTGCACCCACTAAACCCACTGAACCCACTGCACTCACTGAACCCACTGAGCCCACTGAACCGACTGCACCCACTGAACCCACTGCGCCCACTGAACCCACTGCACCCACTGAATCCACCAAACCCACTGCATCCACTGCACCCACTGAACCCACTGAACCCACTGCACCCACTGAACCCACTGCACCCACTGAACCAACTGAACCCACTGAACCCACTGCACCCACTGAACCCACTAAACCCACTGAACCCACTGCACCCACTACACCCACTGAACCCACTGCACCCACTGAACCCACTGAACCCACTGCACTGAATGAACCCACTGCACACACTGAACCCACTGCACCCACTGAACCCACTGCAAACACTGAACCCACTGAACCCACTGAACCCACTGCACCCACTGAACCCACTGAACCCACTGCACGACTGAACCCACTGCACCCACTGAACCCACTGCAGCCACTGCAACACTGAAACCACTGAACCCACTGCACCCACTGAACCTACTGCACCCACTGAACCAACTGAACCCACTGAACCCACTGCACCCACTGCAACACTGAACCCACTGAAGCCACTGCACCCACTGAACCCACTGAACCCACTGCACCCACTGAACAAACTGAACCCACTGAACCCACTGCACACACTGAACCCACTGAACCCACTGCCCCCACTGAACCCACTGCACCCACTGAATCCACCGAACCCACTGCACCCACTGCACCCACTGAACTCACTGAACCCACTGAACCCACGGAACACACTGCACCCACTCAACCCACTCAACCCACTGCACCCTCTGCACCCACTGAACCCACTGAACCCACAGAACCCACTGCACCCACTGCATCCACTGAACCCACTGCACCCACTGCACCCACTGAACCCACTGCACCCACTGAACCCACTGAAACAACTGAACCCACTGAATTGTACATTCCTGTCTGGCGTAAAAATAAAAAGGGGAAGGTGGCTCAACCGTGGCTATCTAGGGAAATCAGGGATAGTATTAAAGCCAAGGAAGTGGCATACAAATTGGCCAGAAATAGCAGCGAACCTGGGGACTGGGAGAAATTTAGAACTCAGCAGAGGAGGACAAAGGGTTTGATTAGGACAGGGAAAATGGAGTACGAGAAGAAGCTTGCAGGGAACATTAAGGCGGATTGCAAAAGTTTCTATAGGTATGTAAAGAGAAAAAGGTTGGTGAAGACAAACGTAGGTCCCCTGCAGTCAGAATCAGGGGAAGTCATAACGGGGAACAAAGAAATGGCGGATCAATTGAACAAGTACTTTGGTTCGGTATTCACTAAGGAGGATACAAACAAACTTCCGGATATAAAAGGGGTCAGAGGGTCTAGTAAGGAAGAGGAACTGAGGGAAATCTTTATTAGTCGGGAAATTGTGTTGGGGAAATTGATGGGATTGAAGGCAGATAAATCCCCAGGGCCTGATGGCCTGCATCCTAGAGTACTTAAGGAGGTGGCCTTGGAAATAGCGGATGCATTGACAGTCATTTTCCAACATTCCATTGACTCTGGATCAGTTCCTATGGAGTGGAGGGTAGCCAATGTAACCCCACTTTTTAAAAAAGGAGGGAGAGAGAAAACAGGGAATTATAGACCGGTCAGCCTGACCTCAGTAGTGGGTAAAATGATGGAATCAATTATTAAGGATGTCATAGCAGTGCATCTGGAAAATGGTGACATGATAGGTCCAAGTCAGCATGGATTTGTGAAAGGGAAATCATGCTTGACAAATCTTCTGGAATTTTTTGAGGATGTTTCCAGTAAAGTGGACAAAGGAGAACCAGTTGATGTGGTATATTTGGACTTTCAGAAGGCTTTCGACAAGGTCCCACACAAGAGATTAATGTGCAAAGTTAAAGCACATGGGATTGGGGGTAGTGTGCTGACGTGGATTGAGAACTGGTTGTCAGACAGGAAGCAAAGAGTAGGAGTAAACGGGTACTTTTCAGAATGGCAGGCAGTGACTAGTGGAGTGCCGCAAGGTTCTGTGCTGGGGCCCCAGCTGTTTACATTGTACATTAATGATTTAGACGAGGGGATTAAATGCAGTATCTCCAAATTTGCGGATGATACTAAGTTGGGTGGCAGTGTGAGCTGCGAGGAGGATGCTATTAGGTTGCAGAGTGACTTGGATAGGTTAGGTGAGTGGGCAAATGCATGGCAGATGAAGTATAATGTGGATAAATGTGAGGTTATCCACTTTGGTGGTAAAAACAGAGAGACAGACTATTATCTGAATGGTGACAGATTAGGAAAAGGGAAGGTGCAACGAGACCTGGGTGTCATGGTACATCAGTCATTGAAGGTTGGCATGCAGGTACAGCAGGCGGTTAAGAAAGCAAATGGCATGTTGGCCTTCATAGCGAGGGGATTTGAATACAGGGGCAGGGAGGTGTTGCTACAGTTGTACAGGGCCTTGGTGAGGCCACACCTGGAGTATTGTGTACAGTTTTGGTCTCCTAACTTGAGGAAGGACATTCTTGCTATTGAGGGAGTGCAGCGAAGGTTCACCAGACTGATTCCCGGGATGGCGGGACTGACCTATCAAGAAAGATTGGATCAATTGGGCTTGTATTCACTGGAGTTCAGAAGAATGAGAGGGGACCTCATAGAAACATATAAAATTCTGACGGGTTTAGACAGGTTAGATGCAGAAAGAATGTTCCCAATGTTGGGGAGGTCCAGAACCAGGGGTCACAGTCTGAGGATAAGGGGTAAGCCATTTAGGACCGAGATGAGGAGAAACTTCTTCACCCAGAGAGTGGTGAACCTGTGGAATTCTCTACCACAGAAAGTAGTTGAGGCCAATTCACTAAATATATTCAAAAGGGAGTTAGATGAAGTCCTTACTACTCGGGGGATCAAGGGTTATGGCGAGAAAGCAGGAAGGGGGTACTGAAGTTTCATGTTCAGCCATGAACTCATTGAATGGCGGTGCAGGCTAGAAGGGCTGAATGGCCTGCTCCTGCACCTATTTTCTATGTTTCTATGTTTCTAACCCACTACACCCACTGAACCCACGGCACACACTGAACCCACTGAACCCACTGAACCCACTGCACCCAATGAACCCACTGCACCCACTGAACCCACTGAACACACTGCACCCACACCACCCACTGAACCAACTGCACCCACTGAACCCACTGAACCCACTGAACTGAATGAACCCACTGCACCCACTGAACCCACTGCAAACACTGAACCCACTGAAACCACTGAACCCACTGCACCCACTGAACCCACTGAACCCACTGCACCCACTGAACCCACTGAACACACTGCAACCACTGCACCCACTGAACCCACTGAACCCACTGCACCCACTGCACCCAATGCGCCCACTGAACCCACTGAACCCACTGCACCCGCTGAACCCACTGCACCCACTGCACCCACTGCACCAACTGCACCCACTGAACCCACTGCACCCACTGAAGCCACTGCACCCACTGAACCCACTGAACCCACTGAACCCACTGAACTCAGTGAACCCACAGCACCCACTGAACCCACAGAGCCCACTACACACACTGAACACACTGAAGCCACTGAACCCACTGCAACTACTGAACCCACTGCACCTACTGAACCCACTGAACCCACTGCACCCACTGAACCACAGAGCCCACTGCACACACTGAACACACTGAAGCCACTGAACCCACTGCACCCACTGTACCCACAGAACCCACTGAACACACTGCACCCACTGAACCCACTGAACCCACTGAACCCACTGAACCCAATGGAACCACTGAACCCACTGCACCCACTACCCCCACTGAACCCACTGCACCACTGCACCGACTGAACCCAGTGAACCCACTGCACCACTGCACCCACTGCACTCTCTGCACCACGGCACCCAATGAATCCACTGCACCCACTGCACCCACTGAACCCATTGAACACACTGCACCCACTGCACCCACTGAACACTCTGAACCCACTGAACTCACTGCACCCACTGAACCCACTGCACCCACTGAACCTACTGAACCCACTGAACCCACTGCACCCACTGAACCCACTGAAACCACTGAAACCACTGCACCCACTGAATCCCATGAACCCATGCACTCACTGAACCCACTGAGCCCAATGAACCCAATGCAACCACTGAACCCACTGAACCCACTGCACCCACTGAACCCACTGCACCCACTGAACCCACTGCACCCACTGAACGCACTAAACCCACTGAACCCACTGAACCCACTGAATCCACTGCACCCACTGAACCCACTGCACCCACTGAACCCACTGAACCCACTGAATCCACTGCAGCCACTGAACCCACTGCACCCACTTAACTCACTGCAAACACTGAACCCACTGAACCCACTGAACCCACTGCACCCACTGAACCCACTGAACCCACTGCACGACTGAACCCACTGAACCCACTGCACCCACTGAACCCACTGCACCCATTGCAACACTGAACCCACTGAACCCACTGCACCCACTGAACCCACTGCACACACTGAATCCACTGAACCCACTGAACCCACTGCACCCACTGAACCTACTGCACCCACTGAACCAACTGAACCCACTGAACCCACTGCACCCACTGCAACACTGAACCCACTGCACCCACTGCAACATTGAAACCACTGAAGCCACTGCACCCATTGAACCCACTGAACCCACTGAACCCACTGCACCCACTGAACAAACTGAACCCACTGAACCCACTGCACACACTGAACCCACTGAACCCACTGCCCCCACTGAACCCACTGCACCCACTGAATCCACCGAACCCACTGCACCCACTGCACCCACTGAACCCACTCAACCCACTGAACCCACGGAACACACTGCACCCACTCAACCCACTCAACCCACTGCACCCTCTGCACCCACTGAACTCACTGAACCCACAGAACCCACTGCACCCACTGCACCCACTGAACCCACTGCACCCACTGAACCCACTGAAACAACTGAACCCACTGAAGCCACTACACCCACTGAACCCACGGCACACACTGAACCCACTGAACCCACTGAACCCACTGCACCCAATGAACCCACTGCACCCACTGAACCCACTGCATGCACTGAACCCACTGCACCCACTGAACCGACTGAACCCACTGAACACACTGCACCCACACCACCCACTGAACCAACTGTACACACTGAACCCACTGCACCCTCTGAACCCACTGAACCCACTGAACCCACTGCACCCACTGAACCCACTAAACCCACTGAACCCACTGCACCCACTACACCCACTGAACCCACTGCACCCACTGAACCCACTGAAAACACTGCACTGAATGAACCCACTGCACCCACTGAACCCACTGCAAACACTGAACCCACTGAAACCACTGAACCCATTGCACCCACTGAACCCACTGAACCCACTGCACCCACTGAACCCACTGAACACACTGCAACCACTGCACCCACTGAACCCACTGAACCCACTGCACCCACTGCACCCAATGCGCCCACTGAACCCACTGAACCCACTGCACTCGCTGAACCCACTGCACCCACTGCACCCACTGAACCCACTGCACCAACTGCACCCACTGAACCCACTGCACCCACTGAAGCCACTGCACCCACTGAACCCACTGAATCCACTGAACCCACTGAACTCAGTGAACCCACAGCACCCACTGAACCCACAGAGCCCACTACACACACTGAACACACTGAAGCCACTGAACCCACTGCAACCACTGAACCCACTGCACCCACTGAACCCACTGAACCCACTGCACCCACTGAACCCACAGAGCCAACTGCACACACTGAACACACTGAAGCCACTGAACCCACTGCACCCACTGAACCCACAGAACCCACTGAACCCACTGCACCCACTGAACCCACTGAACCCACTGAAACCAATGGAACCACTGAACCCACTGCACCCACTGCCCCCACTGAACCCACTGCACCACTGCACCGACTGAACGGACTGAACCCAGTGAACCCACTGCACCCACTGCACCACTGCACCCACTGCACTCTCTGCACCACGGCACCCAATGAACCCACTGCACACACTGCACCCACTGAACCCATTGAACACACTGCATCCACTGCACCCACTGAACACTCTGAACCCACTGAACACACTGCACCCACTGAACCCACTGAACCCACTGCACCCACTGAACACACTGCACCATTGAACCCACTGAACCCACTACACCCACTGCACCCACTGAACCTACTGAACCCACTGAACCCACTGAACCCACTGCACCCACTGAACTCACTGAAACCACTAAAACCACTGCACCCACTGAATCCCATGAACCCATGCACTCACTGAACCCACTGAGCCCACTGAACCCACTGCAACCACTGAACCCACTGAACCCACTGCACCCACTGAACCCACTGCACCCACTAAACCCACTGCACCCACTGAACCCACTGAACCCGCTGAATCCACTGCACCCACTGAACCCACTGCACCCACTGAACCCACTGAACCCACTGAACCCACTGCATGCACTGAACACACTGCACCCACTGAACCCACTGCACCCACTGAACCCACTGCAACCACTGAACCCTCTGAACACACTGAACACACTGCACCCACTAAACCCACTGAACCCACTGCACCCACTACACCCACTGAACCCACTGCACCCACTGAACCCACTGAAAACACTGCACTGAATGAACCCACTGCACCCACTGAACCCACTGAACACACTGCACCCACACCACCCACTGAACCAACTGCACCCACTGAACCCACTGAACCCACTGAACCCACTGAACTGAATGAACCCACTGCACCCACTGCAAACACTGAACCCACTGAAACCACTGAACCCACTGCACCCACTGAACCCACTGAACCCACTGCACCCACTGAACCCACTGAACACACTGCAACCACTGCACCCACTGAACCCACTGAACCCACTGCACCCACTGCACCCAATGCGCCCACTGAACCCACTGAACCCACTGCACCCGCTGAACCCACTGCACCCACTGCACCAACTGCACCCACTGAACCCACTGCACCCACTGAAGCCACTGCACCCACTGAACCCACTGAACCCACTGAACCCACTGAACTCAGTGAACCCACAGCACCCACTGAACCCACACAGCCCACTACACACACTGAACACACTGAAGCCACTGAACCCACTGCAACTACTGAACCCACTGCACCTACTGAACCCACTGAACCCACTGCACCCACTGAACCCACAGAGCCCACTGCACACACTGAACACACTGAAGCCACTGAACCCACTGCACCCACTGTACCCACAGAACCCACTGAACACACTGCACCCACTGAACCCACTGAACCCACTGAACCCACTGAACCCAATGGAACCACTGAACCCACTGCACCCACTACCCCCACTGAACCCACTGCACCACTGCACCGACTGAACCCAGTGAACCCACTGCACCCACTGCACCACTGCACCCACTGCACTCTCTGCACCACGGCACCCAATGAACCCACTGCACCCACTGCACCCACTGAACCCATTGAACACACTGCACCCACTGCACCCACTGAACCCACTGCACCCACTGAACCCACTGCACCCACTGAACCCTCTGAACACACTGAACACACTGCACCCACTAAACCCACTGAACCCACTGCACTCACTGAACCCACTGAGCCCACTGAACCGACTGCACCCACTGAACCCACTGCGCCCACTGAACCCACTGCACACACTGAATCCACCAAACCCACTGCATCCACTGCACCCACTGAACCCACTGAACCCACTGCACCCACTGAACCCACTGCACCCACTGAACCCACTGAAACAACTGAACCCACTGAACCCACTGCACCCACTGAACCCACTAAACCCACTGAACCCACTGCACCCACTACACCCACTGAACCCACTGCACCCACTGAACCCACTGAACCCACTGCACTGAATGAACCCACTGCACACACTGAACCCACTGCACCCACTGAACCCACTGCAAACACTGAACCCACTGAACCCACTGAACCCACTGCACCCACTGAACCCACTGAACCCACTGCACGACTGAACCCACTGCACCCACTGAACCCACTGCAGCCACTGCAACACTGAAACCACTGAACCCACTGCACCCACTGAACCTACTGCACCCACTGAACCAACTGAACCCACTGAACCCACTGCACCCACTGAACAAACTGAACCCACTGAACCCACTGCACACACTGAACCCACTGAACCCACTGCCCCCACTGAACCCACTGCACCCACTGAATCCACCGAACCCACTGCACCCACTGCACCCACTGAACTCACTGAACCCACTGAACCCACGGAACACACTGCACCCACTCAACCCACTCAACCCACTGCACCCTCTGCACCCACTGAACCCACTGAACCCACAGAACCCACTGCACCCACTGCATCCACTGAACCCACTGCACCCACTGCACCCACTGAACCCACTGCACCCACTGAACCCACTGAAACAACTGAACCCACTGAACCCACTACACCCACTGAACCCACGGCACACACTGAACCCACTGCATGCACTGAACCCACTGCACCCACTGAACCGACTGAACCCACTGAACACACTGCACCCACACCACCCACTGAACCAACTGTACACACTGAACCCACTGCACCCTCTGAACCCACTGAACCCACTGAAGCCACTGCACCCACTGAACCCACTAAACCCACTGAACCGACTGCACCCACTACACCCACTGAACCCACTGCACCCACTGAACCCACTGCACCCACTGAACCCACTGAAACAACTGCACCCATTGCAACACTGAACCCACTGAACCCACTGCACCCACTGAACCCACTGCACACACTGAATCCACTAAACCCACTGAACTCACTGCACCCACTGAACCCACTAAACCCACTGAACCCACTGCACCCACTACACCCACTGAACCCACTGCACCCACTGAACCCACTGAAAACACTGCACTGAATGAACCCACTGCACCCACTGAACCCACTGCAAACACTGAACCCACTGAACCCACTGAACCCATTGCACCCACTGAACCCACTGAACCCACTGCACCCACTGAACCCACTGAACACACTGCAACCACTGCACCCACTGAACCCACTGAACCCACTGCACCCACTGCACCCAATGCGCCCACTGAACCCACTGAACCCACTGCACTCGCTGAACCCACTGCACCCACTGAACCCACTGCACCAACTGCACCCACTGAACCCACTGCACCCACTGAAGCCACTGCACCCACTGAACCCACTGAATCCACTGAACCCACTGAACTCAGTGAACCCACAGCACCCACTGAACCCACAGAGCCCACTACACACACTGAACACACTGAAGCCACTGAACCCACTGCAACCACTGAACCCACTGCACCCACTGAACCCACTGAACCCACTGCACCCACTGAACCCACAGAGCCAACTGCACACACTGAACACACTGAAGCCACTGAACCCACTGCACCCACTGAACCCACAGAACCCACTGAACCCACTGCACCCACTGAACCCACTGAACCCACTGAAACCAATGGAACCACTGAACCCACTGCACCCACTACCCCCACTGAACCCACTGCACCACTGCACCGACTGAACGGACTGAACCCAGTGAACCCACTGCACCCACTGCACCACTGCACCCACTGCACTCTCTGCACCACGGCACCCAATGAACCCACTGCACACACTGCACCCACTGAACCCATTGAACACACTGCATCCACTGCACCCACTGAACACTCTGAACCCACTGAACACACTGCACCCACTGAACCCACTGAACCCACTGCACCCACTGAACACACTGCACCACTGAACCCACTGAACCCACTACACCCACTGCACCCACTGAACCTACTGAACCCACTGAACCCACTGAACCCACTGCACCCACTGAACCCACTGAAACCACTAAAACCACTGCACCCACTGAATCCCATGAACCCATGCACTCACTGAACCCACTGAACCCACTGAGCCCACTGAACCCACTGCAACCACTGAACCCACTGAACCCACTGCACCCACTGAACCCACTGCACCCACTAAACCCACTGCACCCACTGAACCCACTGAACCCGCTGAATCCACTGCACCCACTGAACCCACTGCACCCACTGAACCCACTGAACCCACTGAACCCACTGCATGCACTGAACACACTGCACCCACTGAACCCACTGAACCCACTGCACCCACTGAACCCACTGCAACCACTGAACCCTCTGAACACACTGAACACACTGCACCCACTAAACCCACTGAACCCACTGCACCCACTACACCCACTGAACCCACTGCACCCACTGAACCCACTGAAAACACTGCACTGAATGAACCCACTGCACCCACTGAACCCACTGAACATACTGCACCCACACCACCCACTGAACCAACTGCACCCACTGAACCCACTGAACCCACTGAACCCACTGAACTGAATGAACCCACTGCACCCACTGCAAACACTGAACCCACTGAAACCACTGAACCCACTGCACCCACTGAACCCACTGAACACACTGCAACCACTGCACCCACTGAACCCACTGAACCCACTGCACCCACTGCACCCAATGCGCCCACTGAACCCACTGAACCCACTGCACCCGCTGAACCCACTGCACCCACTGCACCCACTGCACCAACTGCACCCACTGAACCCACTGCACCCACTGAAGCCACTGCACCCACTGAACCCACTGAACCCACTGAACCCACTGAACTCAGTGAACCCACAGCACCCACTGAACCCACAGAGCCCACTACACACACTGAACACACTGAAGCCACTGAACCCACTGCAACTACTGAACCCACTGCACCTACTGAACCCACTGAACCCACTGCACCCACTGAACCCACAGAGCCCACTGCACACACTGAACACACTGAAGCCACTGAACCCACTGCACCCACTGTACCCACAGAACCCACTGAACACACTGCACCCACTGAACCCACTGAACCCACTGAACCCACTGAACCCAATGGAACCACTGAACCCACTGCACCCACTACCCCCACTGAACCCACTGCACCACTGCACCGACTGAACCCAGTGAACCCACTGCACCCACTGCACCACTGCACCCACTGCACTCTCTGCACCACGGCACCCACTGCACCCACTGCACCCACTGCACCCACTGAACCCATTGAACACACTGCACCCACTGCACCCACTGAACCCACTGCACCCACTGAACCCACTGAACCCTCTGAACACACTGAACACACTGCACCCACTAAACCCACTGAACCCACTGCACTCACTGAACCCACTGAGCCCACTGAACCGACTGCACCCACTGAACCCACTGCGCCCACTGATCCCACTGCACACACTGAATCCACCAAACCCACTGCATCCACTGCACCCACTGAACCCACTGAACCCACTGCACCCACTGAACCCACTGCACCCACTGAACCCACTGAAACAACTGAACCCACTGAACCCACTGCACCCACTGAACCCACTAAACCCACTGAACCCACTGCACCCACTACACCCACTGAAACCACTGCACCCACTGAACCCACTGAACCCACTGCACTGAATGAACCCACTGCACACACTGAACCCACTGCACCCACTGAACCCACTGCAAACACTGAACCCACTGAACCCACTGCACCCACTGAACCCACTGAACCCACTGCACGACTGAACCCACTGCACCCACTGAACCCACTGCAGCCACTGCAACACTGAAACCACTGAACCCACTGCACCCACTGAACCTACTGCACCCACTGAACCAACTGAACCCACTGAACCCACTGCACCCACTGAACAAACTGAACCCACTGAACCCACTGCACACACTGAACCCACTGAACCCACTGCCCCCACTGAACCCACTGCACCCACTGAATCCACCGAACCCACTGCACCCACTGCACCCACTGAACTCACTGAACCCACTGAACCCACGGAACACACTGCACCCACTCAACCCACTCAACCCACTGCACCCTCTGCACCCACTGAACCCACTGAACCCACAGAACCCACTGCACCCACTGCATCCACTGAACCCACTGCACCCACTGCACCCACTGCACCCACTGAACCCACTGCACCCACTGAACCCACTGAAACAACTGAACCCACTGAACCCACTACACCCACTGAACCCACGGCACACACTGAACCCACTGAACCCACTGAACCCACTGCACCCAATGAACCCACTGCACCCACTGAACCCACTGCATGCACTGAACCCACTGCACCCACTGAACCGACTGAACCCACTGAACACACTGCAACCACACCACCCACTGAACCAACTGCACCCACTGAACCCACTGAACCCACTGAACTGAATGAACCCACTGTACCCACTGAACCCACTGCAAACACTGAACCCACTGAAACCACTGAACCCACTGCACCCACTGAACCCACTGCACCCACTGAACCCACTGAACACACTGCAACCACTGCACCCACTGAACCCACTGCACCCACTGCACCCACTGCACCCACTGCACCCACTGCACCAACTGCACCCACTGAACCCACTGCACCCACTGAAGCCACTGCACCCACTGAACCCACTGAACCCACTGAACCCACTGAACTCAGTGAACCCACAGCACCCACTGAACCCACAGAGCCCACTACACACACTGAACACACTGAAGCCACTGAACCCACTGCAACTACTGAACCCACTGCACCTACTGAACCCACTGAACCCACTGCACCCACTGAACCCACAGAGCCCACTGCACACACTGAACACACTGAAGCCACTGAACCCACTGCACCCACTGTACCCACAGAACCCACTGAACACACTGCACCCACTGAACCCACTGAACCCACTGAACCCACTGAACCCAATGGAACCACTGAACCCACTGCACCCACTACCCCCACTGAACCCACTGCACCACTGCACCGACTGAACCCAGTGAACCCACTGCACCCACTGCACCACTGCACCCACTGCACTCTCTGCACCACGGCACCCAATGAACCCACTGCACCCACTGCACCCACTGAACCCATTGAACACACTGCACCCACTGCACCCACTGAACACTCTGAACCCACTGAACACACTGCACCCACTGAACCCACTGCACCCACTGAACCTACTGAACCCACTGCACCCACTGCACCCACTGAACCCACTGAAACCACTGAAACCACTGCACCCACTGAATCCCATGAACCCATGCACTCACTGAACCCACTGAGCCCAATGAACCCAATGCAACCACTGAACCCACTGAACCCACTGCACCCACTGATCCCACTGCACCCACTCAACCCACTGCACCCACTGAACGCACTAAACCCACTGAACCCACTGAACCCACTGAATCCACTGCACCCACTGAACCCACTGCACCCACTGAACCCACTGAACCCACTGAATCCACTGTAGCCACTGAACCCACTGCACCCACTTAACTCACTGCAAACACTGAACCCACTGAACCCACTGAACCCACTGCACCCACTGAACCCACTGAACCCACTGCACGACTGAACCCACTGAACCCACTGCACCCACTGAACCCACTGCACCCATTGCAACACTGAACCCACTGAACCCACTGCACCCACTGAACCCACTGCACACACTGAATCCACTAAACCCACTGAACTCACTGCACCCACTGAACCCACTAAACCCACTGAACCCACTGCACCCACTACACCCACTGAACCCACTGCACCCACTGAACCCACTGAAAACACTGCACTGAATGAACCCACTGCACCCACTGAACCCACTGCAAACACTGAACCCACTGAAACCACTGAACCCATTGCACCCACTGAACCCACTGAACCCACTGAACCCACTGCACCCACTGAACCCACTGAACACACTGCAACCACTGCACCCACTGAACCCACTGAACCCACTGCACCCACTGCACCCAATGCGCCCACTGAACCCACTGAACCCACTGCACTCGCTGAACCCACTGCACCCACTGCACCCACTGAACCCACTGCACCAACTGCACCCACTGAACCCACTGCACCCACTGAAGCCACTGCACCCACTGAACCCACTGAACCCACTGAACCCACTGAACTCAGTGAACCCACAGCACCCACTGAACCCACAGAGCCCACTACACACACTGAACACACTGAAGCCACTGAACCCACTGCAACCACTGAACCCACTGCACCCACTGAACCCACTGAACCCACTGCACCCACTGAACCCACAGAGCCAACTGCACACACTGAACACACTGAAGCCACTGAACCCACTGCACCCACTGAACCCACAGAACCCACTGAACCCACTGCACCCACTGAACCCACTGAACCCACTGAAACCAATGGAACCACTGAACCCACTGCACCCACTGCCCCCACTGAACCCACTGCACCACTGCACCGACTGAACGGACTGAACCCAGTGAACCCACTGCACCCACTGCACCACTGCACCCACTGCACTCTCTGCACCACGGCACCCAATGAACCCACTGCACACACTGCACCCACTGAACCCATTGAACACACTGCATCCACTGCACCCACTGAACATTCTGAACCCACTGAACACACTGCACCCACTGAACCCACTGAACCCACTGCACCCACTGAACCCACTGCACCACTGAACCCACTGAACCCACTACACCCACTGCACCCACTGAACCCACTGAAACCACTGAAACCACTGCACCCACTGAATCCCATGAACCCATGCACTCACTGAACCCACTGAGCCCACTGAACCCACTGCAACCACTGAACCCACTGAACCCACTGCACCCACTGAACCCACTGCACCCACTAAACCTACTGCACCCACTGAACCCACTGAACCCACTGAATCCACTGCACCCACTGAACCCACTGCACCCACTGAACCCACTGCACCCACTGAACACACTGCACCACTGAACCCACTGAACCCACTACACCCACTGCACCCACTGAACCTACTGAACCCACTGAACCCACTGAACCCACTGCACCCACTGAACCCACTGAAACCACTGAAACCACTGCACCCACTGAATCCCATGAACCCATGCACTCACTGAACCCACTGAGCCCACTGAACCCACTGCAACCACTGAACCCACTGAACCCACTGCACCCACTGAACCCACTGCACCCACTAAACCTACTGCACCCACTGAACCCACTGAACCCACTGAATCCACTGCACCCACTGAACCCACTGCACCCACTGAACCCACTGAACCCACTGAACCCACTGCATGCACTGAACACACTGCACCCACTGAACCCACTGAACCCACTGCACCCACTGAACCCACTGCAACCACTGAACCCTCTGAACACACTGAACACACTGCACCCACTAAACCCACTGAACCCACTGCACCCACTACACCCACTGAACCCACTGCACCCACTGAACCCACTGAAAACACTGCACTGAATGAACCCACTGCACCCACTGAACCCACTGAACACACTGCACCCACACCACCCACTGAACCAACTGCACCCACTGAACCCACTGAACCCACTGAACCCACTGAACTGAATGAACCCACTGCACCCACTGCAAACACTGAACCCACTGAAACCACTGAACCCACTGCACCCACTGAACCCACTGAACACACTGCAACCACTGCACCCACTGAACCCACTGCACCCACTGCACCCACTGCACCAACTGCACCCACTGAACCCACTGCACCCACTGAAGCCACTGCACCCACTGAACCCACTGAACCCACTGAACCCACTGAACTCAGTGAACCCACAGCACCCACTGAACCCACAGAGCCCACTACACACACTGAACACACTGAAGCCACTGAACCCACTGCAACTACTGAACCCACTGCACCTACTGAACCCACTGAACCCACTGCACCCACTGAACCCACAGAGCCCACTGCACACACTGAACACACTGAAGCCACTGAACCCACTGAACCCATTGAACCCACTGAACCCAATGGAACCACTGAACCCACTGCACCCACTACCCCCACTGAACCCACTGCACCACTGCACCGACTGAACCCAGTGAACCCACTGCACCCACTGCACCACTGCACCCACTGCACTCTCTGCACCACGGCACCCAATGAACCCACTGCACCCACTGCACCCACTGAACCCATTGAACACACTGCACCCACTGCACCCACTGAACACTCTGAACCCACTGAACACACTGCACCCACTGAGCCCACTGCACCCACTGAACCTACTGAACCCACTGAACCCACTGCACCCACTGAACCCACTGAAACCACTGAAACCACTGCACCCACTGAATCCCATGAACCCATGCACTCACTGAACCCACTGAGCCCAATGAACCCAATGCAACCACTGAACCCACTGAACCCACTGCACCCACTGAACCCACTGCACCCACTGAACCCACTGCACCCACTGAACGCACTAAACCCACTGAAACCACTGAACCCACTGAATCCACTGCACCCACTGAACCCACTGCACCCACTGAACCCACTGAACCCACTGAATCCACTGCAGCCACTGAACCCACTGCACCCACTTAACTCACTGCAAACACTGAACCCACTGAACCCACTGAACCCACTGCACCCACTGAACCCACTGAACCCACTGCACGACTGAACCCACTGAACCCACTGCACCCACTGAACCCACTGCACCCATTGCAACACTGAACCCACTGAACCCACTGCACCCACTGAACCCACTGCACACACTGAATCCACTGAACCCACTGAACCTACTGCACCCACTGAACCTACTGCACCCACTGAACCAACTGAACCCACTGCACCCACTGCAACACTGAACCCACTGCACCCACTGCAACATTGAAACCACTGAAGCCACTGCACCCACTGAACCCACTGAACCCACTGAACCCACTGCACCCACTGAACAAACTGAACCCACTGAACCCACTGCACACACTGAACCCACTGAACCCACTGCCCCCACTGAACCCACTGCACCCACTGAATCCACCGAACCCACTGCACCCACTGCACCCACTGAACCACTCAACCCACTGAACCCACGGAACACACTGCACCCACTCAACTCACTCAACCCACTGCACCCTCTGCACCCACTGAACTCACTGAACCCACAGAACCCACTGCACCCACTGAACCCACTGCACCCACTGAACCCACTGAAACAACTGAACCCACTGAAGCCACTACACCCACTGAACCCACGGCACACACTGAACCCACTGAACCCACTGAACCCACTGCACCCAATGAACCCACTGCACCCACTGAACCCACTGCATGCACTGAACCCACTGAACCGACTGAACCCACTGAACACACTGCACCCACACCACCCACTGAACCAACTGTACACACTGAACCCACTGCACCCTCTGAACCCACTGAACCCACTGAACCCACTGCACCCACTGAACCCACTAAACCCACTGAACCCACTGCACCCACTACACCCACTGAACCCACTGCACCCACTCAACCCACTGAAAACACTGCACTGAATGAACCCACTGCACCCACTGAACCCACTGCAAACACTGAACCCACTGAAACCACTGAACCCACTGCACCCACTGAACCCACTGAACCCACTGCACCCACTGAACCCACTGAACACACTGCAACCACTGCACCCACTGAACCCACTGAACCCACTGCACCCACTGCACCCAATGCGCCCACTGAACCCACTGAACCCACTGCACTCGCTGAACCCACTGCACCCACTGCACCCACTGAACCCACTGCACCAACTGCACCCACTGAACCCACTGCACCCACTGAAGCCACTGCACCCACTGAACCCACTGAACCCACTGAACCCACTGAACTCAGTGAACCCACAGCACCCACTGAACCCACAGAGCCCACTACACACACTGAACACACTGAAGCCACTGAACCCACTGCACCCACTGAACCCACAGAACCCGCTGAACCCACTGCACCCACTGAACCCACTGAACCCACTGAACCCAATGGAACCACTGAACCCACTGCACCCACTGCCCCCACTGAACCCACTGCACCACTGCACCGACTGAACGGACTGAACCCAGTGAACCCACTGCACCCACTGCACCACTGCACCCACTGCACTCTCTGCACAACGGCACCCAATGAACCCACTGCACACACTGCACCCACTGAACCCATTGAACACACTGCATCCACTGCACCCACTGAACACTCTGAACCCACTGAACACACTGCACCCACTGAACCCACTGAACCCACTGCACCCACTGAACACACTGCACCACTGAACCCACTGAACCCACTACACTCACTGCACCCACTGAACCTACTGAACCCACTGAACCCACTGAACCCACTGCACCCACTGAACCCACTGAAACCACTGAAACCACTGCACCCACTGAATCCCATGAACCCATGCACTCACTGAACCCACTGAGCCCACTGAACCCACTGCAACCACTGAACCCACTGAACCCACTGCACCCACTGAACCCACTGCACCCACTAAACCCACTGCACCCACTGAACCCACTGAACCCACTGAATCCACTGCACCCACTGAACCCACTGCACCCACTGAACCCACTGAACCCACTGAACCCACTGCATGCACTGAACACACTGCACCCACTGAACCCACTGAACCCACTGCACCCACTGAACCCACTGCAAGCACTGAACCCTCTGAACACACTGAACACACTGCACCCACTAAACCCACTGAACCCACTGCACCCACTACACCCACTGAACCCACTGCACCCACTGAACCCACTGAAAACACTGCACTGAATGAACCCACTGCACCCACTGAACCCACTGCAAACACTGAACCCACTGAAACCACTGAAACCACTGAACCCACTGCACCCACTGAACCCACTGAACCCACTGCACCCACTGAACCCACTGAACACACTGCAACCACTGCACCCACTGAACCCACTGAACCCACTGCACCCACTGCACCCAATGCGCCCACTGAACCCACTGCACTCGCTGAACCCACTGCACCCACTGCACCCACTGAACCCACTGCACCAACTGCACCCACTGAACCCACTGCACCCACTGAAGCCACTGCACCCACTGAACCCACTGAACCCACTGAACCCACTGAACTCAGTGAGCCCACAGCACCCACTGAACCCACAGAGCCCACTACACACACTGAACACACTGAAGCCACTGAACCCACTGCAACCACTGAACCCACTGCACCCACTGAACCCACTGAACCCACTGCACCCACTGAACCCACAGAGCCCACTGCACACACTGAACACACTGAAGCCACTGAACCCACTGCACCCACTGAACCCACAAATCCCACTGAACCCACTGCACCCACTGAACCCACTGAACTCACTGAACCCAATGGAACCACTGAACCCACCGCACCCACTGCCCCCACTGAACCCAGTGCACCACTGCACCGACTGACCGGACTGAACCCAGTGAACCCACTGCACCCACTGCACCACTGCACCCACTGCACTCTCCGCACCACGGCACCCAATGAACCCACTGCACACACTGCACCCACTGAACCCATTGAACACACTGCATCCACTGCACCCACTGAACACTCTGAACCCACTGAACACACTGCACCCACTGAACCCACTGAACCCACTGCACCCACTGAACACACTGCACCACTGAACCCACTGAACACACTACACCCACTGCACCCACTGAACCTACTGAACCCACTGAACCCACTGAACCCACTGCACCCACTGAACCCACTGAAACCACTGAAACCACTGCACCCACTGAATCCCATGAACCCATGCACTCACTGAACCCACTGAGCCCACTGAACCCACTGCAACCACTGAACCCACTGAACCCACTGCACCCACTGAACCCACTGCACCCACTAAACCCACTGCACCCACTGAACCCACTGAACCCACTGAACCCACTGAATCCACATCACCCACTGAACCCACTGCACCCACTGAACCCACTGCATGCACTGAACACACTGCACCCACTGAACCCACTGAACCCACTGCACCCACTGAACCCACTGCAACCACTGAACCCTCTGAACACACTGAACACACTGCACCCACTAAACCCACTGAACCCACTGCACCCACTACACCCACTGAACCCACTGCACCCACTGAACCCACTGAAAACACTGCACTGAATGAACCCACTGCACCCACTGAACCCACTGCAAACACTGAACCCACTGAAACCACTGAAACCACTGAACCCACTGCACCCACTGAACCCACTGAACCCACTGCACCCACTGAACCCACTGAACACACTGCAACCACTGCACCCACTGAACCCACTGAACCCACTGCACCCACTACACCCAATGCGCCCACTGAACCCACTGCACTCGCTGAACCCACTGCACCCACTGCACCCACTGAACCCACTGCACCAACTGCACCCACTGAACCCACTGCACCCACTGAAGCCACTGCACCCACTGAACCCACTGAACCCACTGAACCCACTGAACTCAGTGAGCCCACAGCACACACTGAACCCACAGAGCCCACTACACACACTGAACACACTGAAGCCACTGAACCCACTGCAACCACTGAACCCACTGCACCCACTGAACCCACTGAACCCACTGCACCCACTGAACCCACAGAGCCCACTGCACACACTGAACACACTGAAGCCACTGAACCCACTGCACCCACTGAACCCACAGAACCCACTGAACCCACTGCACCCACTGAACCCACTGAACCCACTGAACCCAATGGAACCACTGAACCCACTGCACCCACTGCCCCCACTGAACCCAGTGCACCACTGCACCGACTGAACGGACTGAACCCAGTGAACCCACTGCACCCACTGCACCACTGCACCCACTGCACTCTCTGCACCACGGCACCCAATGAACCCACTGCACACACTGCACCCACTGAACCCATTGAACACACTGCACCCACTGCACCCACTGAACACTCTGAACCCACTGAACACACTGCACCCACTGAACCCACTGAACCCACTGAACACACTGCACCACTGAACCCACTGAACCCACTGCACCCACTGCACCCACTGAACCTACTGAACCCACTGAACCCACTGAACCCACTGCACCCACTGAACCCACTGAAACCACTGAAACCACTGCACCCACTGAATCCCATGAACCCATGCACTCACTGAACCCACTGAGCCCACTGAACCCACTGCAACCACTGAACCCACTGAACCCACTGCACCCACTGAACCCACTGCACCCACTAAACCCACTGCACCCACTGAACCCAATGCGCCCACTGAACCCACTGCACTCGCTGAACCCACTGCACCCACTGCACCCACTGAACCCACTGCACCAACTGCACCCACTGAACCCACTGCACCCACTGAAGCCACTGCACCCACTGAACCCACTGAACCCACTGAACCCACTGAACTCAGTGAGCCCACAGCACCCACTGAACCCACAGAGCCCACTACACACACTGAACACACTGAAGCCACTGAACCCACTGCAACCACTGAACCCACTGCACCCACTGAACCCACTGAACCCACTGCACCCACTGAACCCACAGAGCCCACTGCACACACTGAACACACTGAAGCCACTGAACCCACTGCACCCACTGAACCCACAAATCCCACTGAACCCACTGCACCCACTGAACCCACTGAACCCACTGAACCCAATGGAACCACTGAACCCACCGCACCCACTGCCCCCACTGAACCCAGTGCACCACTGCACCGACTGAACGGACTGAACCCAGTGAACCCACTGCACCCACTGCACCACTGCACCCACTGCACTCTCTGCACCACGGCACCCAATGAACCCACTGCACACACTGCACCCACTGAACCCATTGAACACACTGCATCCACTGAACCCACTGAACACACTGCAACCACTGCACCCACTGAACCCACTGAACCCACTGCACCCACTGCACCCAATGCGCCCACTGAACCCACTGCACTCGCTGAACCCACTGCACCCACTGCACCCACTGAACCCACTGCACCAACTGCACCCACTGCACCCACTGAACCCACTGCAAACACTGAACCCACTGAAACCACTGAAACCACTGAGCCCACAGCACCCACTGAACCCACAGAGCCCACTACACACACTGAACACACTGAAGCCACTGAACCCACTGCAACCACTGAACCCACTGCACCCACTGAACCCACTGAACCCACTGCACCCACTGAACCCACAGAGCCCACTGCACACACTGAACACACAGAAGCCACTGAACCCACTGCACCCACTGAACCCACAGAACCCACTGAACCCACTGCACCCACTGAACCCACTGAACCCACTGAACCCAATGGAACCACTGAACCCACTGCCCCCACTGAACCCAGTGCACCACTGCACCGACTGAACGGACTGAACCCAGTGAACCCACTGCACCCACTGCACCACTGCACCCACTGCACTCTCTGCACCACGGCACCCAATGAACCCACTGCACACACTGCACCCACTGAACCCATTGAACACACTGCACCCACTGCACCCACTGAACACTCTGAACCCACTGAACACACTGCACCCACTGAACCCACTGAACCCACTGCACCCACTGAACACACTGCACCACTGAACCCACTGAACCCACTGCACCCACTGCACCCACTGAACCTACTGAACCCACTGAACCCACTGAACCCACTGCACCCACTGAACCCACTGAAACCACTGAAACCACTGCACCCACTGAATCCCATGAACCCATGCACTCACTGAACCCACTGAGCCCACTGAACCCACTGCAACCACTGAACCCACTGAACCCACTGCACCCACTGAACCCACTGCACCCACTAAACCCACTGCACCCACTGAACCCAATGCGCCCACTGAACCCACTGCACTCGCTGAACCCACTGCACCCACTGCACCCACTGCACCCACTGAACCCACTGCACCAACTGCACCCACTGAACCCACTGCACCCACTGAAGCCACTGCACCCACTGAACCCACTGAACCCACTGAACCCACTGAACTCAGTGAGCCCACAGCACCCACTGAACCCACAGAGCCCACTACACACACTGAACACACTGAAGCCACTGAACCCACTGCAACCACTGAACCCACTGCACCCACTGAACCCACTGAACCCACTGCACCCACTGAACCCACAGAGCCCACTGCACACACTGAACACACTGAAGCCACTGAACCCACTGCACCCACTGAACCCACAAATCCCACTGAACCCACTGCACCCACTGAACCCACTGAACCCACTGAACCCAATGGAACCACTGAACCCACCGCACCCACTGCCCCCACTGAACCCAGTGCACCACTGCACCGACTGAACGGACTGAACCCAGTGAACCCACTGCACCCACTGCACCACTGCACCCACTGCACTCTCTGCACCACGGCACCCAATGAACCCACTGCACACACTGCACCCACTGAACCCATTGAACACACTGCATCCACTGAACCCACTGAACACACTGCAACCACTGCACCCACTGAACCCACTGAACCCACTGCACCCACTGCACCCAATGCGCCCACTGCACCCACTGCACCCAATGCGCCCACTGAACCCACTGCACTCGCTGAACCCACTGCACCCACTGCACCCACTGAACCCACTGCACCAACTGCACCCACTGCACCCACTGAACCCACTGCAAACACTGAACCCACTGAAACCACTGAAACCACTGAACCCACTGCACCCACTGAACCCACTGAACCCACTGCACCCACTGAACCCACTGAACACACTGCAACCACTGCACCCACTGAACCCACTGAACCCACTGCACCCACTGCACCCAATGCGCCCACTGAACCCACTGCACTCGCTGAACCCACTGCACCCACTGAACCCACTGCACCAACTGCACCCACTGAACCCACTGCACCCACTGAAGCCACTGCACCCACTGAAACCACTGAACCCACTGAACCCACTGAACTCAGTGAGCCCACAGCACCCACTGAACCCACAGAGCCCACTACACACACTGAACACACTGAAGCCACTGAACCCACTGCAACCACTGAACCCACTGCACCCACTGAACCCACTGAACCCACTGCACCCACTGAACCCACAGAGCCCACTGCACACACTGAACACACAGAAGCCACTGCAACCACTGCACCCACTGAACCCACAGAACCCACTGAACCCACTGCACCCACTGAACCCACAGAGCCCACTGCACACACTGAACACACTGAAGCCACTGAACCCACTGCACCCACTGAACCCACAAATCCCACTGAACCCACTGCACCCACTGAACCCACTGAACCCACTGAACCCAATGGAACCACTGAACCCACTGCACCCACTGCCCCCACTGAACCCAGTGCACCACTGCACCGACTGAACGGACTGAACCCAGTGAACCCACTGCACCCACTGCACCACTGCACCCACTGCACTCTCTGCACCACGGCACCCAATGAACCCACTGCACACACTGCACCCACTGAACCCATTGAACACACTGCACCCACTGCACCCACTGAACACTCTGAACCCACTGAACACACTGCACCCACTGAACCCACTGAACCCACTGCACCCACTGAACACACTGCACCACTGAACCCACTGAACCCACTGCACCCACTGCACCCACTGAACCTACTGAACCCACTGAACCCACTGAACCCACTGCACCCACTGAACCCACTGAAACCACTGAAACCACTGCACCCACTGAATCCCATGAACCCATGCACTCACTGAACCCACTGAGCCCACTGAACCCACTGCAACCACTGAACCCACTGAACCCACTGCACCCACTGAACCCACTGCACCCACTAAACCCACTGCACCCACTGAACCCAATGCGCCCACTGAACCCACTGCACTCGCTGAACCCACTGCACCCACTGCACCCACTGAACCCACTGCACCAACTGCACCCACTGAACCCACTGCACCCACTGAAGCCACTGCACCCACTGAACCCACTGAACCCACTGAACCCACTGAACTCAGTGAGCCCACAGCACCCACTGAACCCACAGAGCCCACTACACACACTGAACACACTGAACACACTGAAGCCACTGAACCCACTGCAACCACTGAACCCACTGAACCCACTGCACCCACTGAACCCACAGAGCCCACTGCACACACTGAACACACTGAAGCCACTGAACCCACTGCACCCACTGAACCCACAAATCCCACTGAACCCACTGCACCCACTGAACCCACTGAACCCACTGAACCCAATGGAACCACTGAACCCACCGCACCCACTGCCCCCACTGAACCCAGTGCACCACTGCACCGACTGAACGGACTGAACCCAGTGAACCCACTGCACCCACTGCACCACTGCACCCACTGCACTCTCTGCACCACGGCACCCAATGAACCCACTGCACACACTGCACCCACTGAACCCATTGAACACACTGCATCCACTGAACCCACTGAACACACTGCAACCACTGCACCCACTGAACCCACTGAACCCACTGCACCCACTGCACCCAATGCGCCCACTGAACCCACTGCACTCGCTGAACCCACTGCACCCACTGCACCCACTGAACCCACTGCACCAACTGCACCCACTGCACCCACTGAACCCACTGCAAACACTGAACCCACTGAAACCACTGAAACCACTGAACCCACTGCACCCACTGAACCCACTGAACCCACTGCACCCACTGAACCCACTGAACACACTGCAACCACTGCACCCACTGAACCCACTGAACCCACTGCACCCACTGCACCCAATGCGCCCACTGAACCCACTGCACTCGCTGAACCCACTGCACCCACTGCACCCACTGAACCCACTGCACCAACTGCACCCACTGAACCCACTGCACCCACTGAAGCCACTGCACCCACTGAAACCACTGAACCCACTGAACCCACTGAACTCAGTGAGCCCACAGCACCCACTGAACCCACAGAGCCCACTACACACACTGAACACACTGAAGCCACTGAACCCACTGCAACCACTGAACCCACTGCACCCACTGAACCCACTGAACCCACTGCACCCACTGAACCCACAGAGCCCACTGCACACACTGAACACACAGAAGCCACTGAACCCACTGCACCCACTGAACCCACAGAACCCACTGAACCCACTGCACCCACTGAACCCACTGAACCCACTGAACCCAATGGAACCACTGAACCCACTGCACCCACTGCCCCCACTGAACCCAGTGCACCACTGCACCGACTGAACGGACTGAACCCAGTGAACCCACTGCACCCACTGCACCACTGCACCCACTGCACTCTCTGCACCACGGCACCCAATGAACCCACTGCACACACTGCACCCACTGAACCCATTGAACACACTGCACCCACTGCACCCACTGAACACTCTGAACCCACTGAACACACTGCACCCACTGAACCCACTGAACCCACTGCACCCACTGAACACACTGCACCACTGAACCCACTGAACCCACTGCACCCACTGCACCCACTGAACCTACTGAACCCACTGAACCCACTGAACCCACTGCACCCACTGAACCCACTGAAACCACTGAAACCACTGCACCCACTGAATCCCATGAACCCATGCACTCACTGAACCCACTGAGCCCACTGAACCCACTGCAACCACTGAACCCACTGAACCCACTGCACCCACTGAACCCACTGCACCCACTAAACCCACTGCACCCACTGAACCCAATGCGCCCACTGAACCCACTGCACTCGCTGAACCCACTGCACCCACTGCACCCACTGAACCCACTGCACCAACTGCACCCACTGAACCCACTGCACCCACTGAAGCCACTGCACCCACTGAACCCACTGAACCCACTGAACCCACTGAACTCAGTGAGCCCACAGCACCCACTGAACCCACAGAGCCCACTACACACACTGAACACACTGAAGCCACTGAACCCACTGCAACCACTGAACCCACTGCACCCACTGAACCCACTGAACCCACTGCACCCACTGAACCCACAGAGCCCACTGCACACACTGAACACACTGAAGCCACTGAACCCACTGCACCCACTGAACCCACAAATCCCACTGAACCCACTGCACCCACTGAACCCACTGAACCCACTGAACCCAATGGAACCACTGAACCCACCGCACCCACTGCCCCCACTGAACCCAGTGCACCACTGCACCGACTGAACGGACTGAACCCAGTGAACCCACTGCACCCACTGCACCACTGCACCCACTGCACTCTCTGCACCACGGCACCCAATGAACCCACTGCACACACTGCACCCACTGAACCCATTGAACACACTGCATCCACTGCACCCACTGAACACTCTGAACCCACTGAACACACTGCACCCACTGAACCCACTGAACCCACTGCACCCACTGAACACACTGCACCACTGAACCCACTGAACACACTACACCCACTGCACCCACTGAACCTACTGAACCCACTGAACCCAGTGAACCCACTGCACCCACTGAACCCACTGAAACCACTGAAACCACTGCACCCACTGAATCCCATGAACCCATGCACTCACTGAACCCACTGAGCCCACTGAACCCACTGCAACCACTGAACCCACTGAACCCACTGCACCCACTGAACCCACTGCACCCACTAAACCCACTGCACCCACTGAACCCACTGAACCCACTGAATCCACTGCACCCACTGAACCCACTGCACCCACTGAACCCACTGAACCCACTGAACCCACTGCATGCACTGAACACACTGCACCCACTGAACCCACTGAACCCACTGCACCCACTGAACCCACTGCAAGCACTGAACCCTCTGAACACACTGAACACACTGCACCCACTAAACCCACTGAACCCACTGCACCCACTACACCCACTGAACCCACTGCACCCACTGAACCCACTGAAAACACTGCACTGAATGAACCCACTGCACCCACTGAACCCACTGCAAACACTGAACCCACTGAAACCACTGAACCCACTGCACCCACTGAACCCACTGAACCCACTGAACCCACTGAACACACTGCAACCACTGCACCCACTGAACCCACTGAACCCACTGCACCCACTGCACCCAATGCGCCCACTGAACCCACTGCACTCGCTGAACCCACTGCACCCACTGCACCCACTGAACCCACTGCACCAACTGCACCCACTGAACCCACTGCACCCACTGAAGCCACTGCACCCACTGAACCCACTGAACCCACTGAACCCACTGAACTCAGTGAGCCCACAGCACACACTGAACCCACAGAGCCCACTACACACACTGAACACACTGAAGCCACTGAACCCACTGCAACCACTGAACCCACTGCACCCACTGAACCCACTGAACCCACTGCACCCACTGAACCCACAGAGCCCACTGCACACACTGAACACACTGAAGCCACTGAACCCACTGCACCCACTGAACCCACAGAACCCACTGAACCCACTGCACCCACTGAACCCACTGAACCCACTGAACCCAATGGAACCACTGAACCCACTGCACCCACTGCCCCCACTGAACCCAGTGCACCACTGCACCGACTGAACGGACTGAACCCAGTGAACCCACTGCACCCACTGCACCACTGCACCCACTGCACTCTCTGCACCACGGCACCCAATGAACCCACTGCACACACTGCACCCACTGAACCCATTGAACACACTGCACCCACTGCACCCACTGAACACTCTGAACCCACTGAACACACTGCACCCACTGAACCCACTGAACCCACTGCACCCACTGAACACACTGCACCACTGAACCCACTGAACCCACTGCACCCACTGCACCCACTGAACCTACTGAACCCACTGAACCCACTGAACCCACTGCACCCACTGAACCCACTGAAACCACTGAAACCACTGCACCCACTGAATCCCATGAACCCATGCACTCACTGAACCCACTGAGCCCACTGAACCCACTGCAACCACTGAACCCACTGAACCCACTGCACCCACTGAACCCACTGCACCCACTAAACCCACTGCACCCACTGAACCCACTGAACCCACTGAATCCACTGCACCCACTGAACCCACTGCACCCACTGAACCCACTGAACCCACTGAATCCACTGCAGCCACTGAACCCACTGCACCCACTGAACTCACTGAACCCACTGAACACACTGTACCCATTCAACCCACTTAACCCACTGAACCCACTGCACCCACTGAACCCACTGAACCCACTGCACGCACTGAACACACTGCACCCACTGAACCCACTGAACCCACTGAATCCACTGCACCCACTGAACCCACTGCACCCACTGAACCCACTGAACCCACTGCAACCACTGACCCCACTGCACTCACTGCACCCATTGAACCCACTGCACCACTCCACCCACTGAACCCACTGCACCCACTGAACCCACTGCACCCACTGAACCCACTGAACCCACTGCACGCACTGAACACACTGCACCCACTGAACCCACTGAACCCACTGCTCCCACTGAACCCACTGCTCCCACTGAACTCACTGAACCCTCTGCACCCTCTGAACACACTGAACACACTGCACTCAATGAACCCACTGAGCCCACTGAACCCACTGCACCCACTGAAGCCACTGCGCCCACTGAACCCACTGCACCCACTGAAACCAGTGCACCCACTGAACCCACTGCACCGACTGCACCAATGCACCCACTGAAGCCACTGAACCCACTGCACCCACTGAACCCACAGAACCCTCTGAACTCACTGCACCCACTGAACCCACTGAACCCACTGAACCCACTGAACCCAATGAAACCACTAAACCCACTGCACCCACTGCCCCCACTGAACCCACTGCACCTCTGCACCCACTGCACCCACTGCACCCACTGAACCCATTGAACACACTGCACCCACTGCACCCACTGAACACTCTGAACCCACTGAACACACTGCACCCACTGAACCCACTGAACCCACTGCGCCCACTGAACACACTGCACCACTGAACCCACTGAACCCACTGCACCCACTGAACCCACTGAACCCACTGCACCCACTGAACCTACTGAACCCACTGAACCCACTGAACCCACTGCATCCACTGAACCCACTGAAACCACTGCACCCACTGAACCCACTGCACCCACTAAACCCACTGCACCCACTGAACCCACTGAACCCACTGAATCCACTGCACCCACTGAACCCACTGCACCCACTGAACCCACTGAACCCACTGAATCCACTGCAGCCACTGAACCCACTGCACCCACTGAACTCACTGAACCCACTGAACACACTGTACCCATTCAACCCACTTAACCCACTGAACCCACTGCACCCACTGAACCCACTGAACCCACTGCACGCACTGAACACACTGCACCCACTGAACCCACTGAACCCACTGAATCCACTGCACCCACTGAACCCACTGCACCCACTGAACCCACTGAACCCACTGCAACCACTGACCCCACTGCACTCACTGCACCCATTGAACCCACTGCACCACTCCACCCACTGAACCCACTGCACCCACTGAACCCACTGCACCCACTGAACCCACTGAACCCACTGCACGCACTGAACACACTGCACCCACTGAACCCACTGAACCCACTGCTCCCACTGAACCCACTGCTCCCACTGAACTCACTGAACCCTCTGCACCCTCTGAACACACTGAACACACTGCACACAATGAACCCACTGAGCCCACTGAACCCACTGCACCCACTGAAGCCACTGCGCCCACTGAACCCACTGCACCCACTGAAACCAGTGCACCCACTGAACCCACTGCACCGACTGCACCAATGCACCCACTGAAGCCACTGAACCCACTGCACCCACTGAACCCACAGAACCCTCTGAACTCACTGCACCCACTGAACCCACTGAACCCACTGAACCCAATGAAACCACTAAACCCACTGCACCCACTGCCCCCACTGAACCCACTGCACCTCTGCACCCACTGCACCCACTGCACCCACTGAACCCATTGAACACACTGCACCCACTGCACCCACTGAACACTCTGAACCCACTGAACACATGCACCCACTGAACCCACTGAACCCACTGCGCCCACTGAACACACTGCACCACTGAACCCACTGAACCCACTGCACCCACTGAACCCACTGCACCCACTGAACCTACTGAACCCACTGAACCCACTGAACCCACTGCATCCACTGAACCCACTGAAACCACTGAAACCACTGCACCCACTGAATCCCATGAACCCATGCACTCACTGAACCCACTGAGCCCACTGAACGCACTAAACCCACTGAACCCACTGAACCCACTGAATCCACTGCACCCACTGAACCCACTGCACCCACTGAACCCACTGAACCCACTGAACCCACTGAATTCACTGCAGCCACTGAACCCACTGCACCCACTTGACTCACTGAACCCACTGAACACACTGTACCCATTCAACCCACTTAACCAACTGAACCCACTGAACCCATTGCACTCACTGAACCCACTGAGCCCACTGAACCCTCTGCACCCACTGAACCCACTGAACCCACTGCACCCACTGAACCCACTGCACCCACTGAACCGACTGCACCCACTGAACGCACTAAACCCACTGAAACCACTGAACCCACTGAACCCACTGCACCCACTGAACCCACTGAACCCACTGCACGCACTGAACACACTGCACCCACTGAACCCACTGAACACACTGCACCCACTGAACCCACTGAACCCACTGCACCCACTGAACCCACTGCACCCACTGAACCCTCTGAACACACTGAACACACTGCACCCACTAAACCTACTGAACCCACTGCACTCACTGAACCCACTGAGCCCACTGAACCGACTGCACCCACTGAACCCACTGCACCCACTGCTCCCACTGAACCCACTGCTCCCACTGAACTCACTGAACCCTCTGCACCCTCTGAACACACTAAACACACTGCACCCACTAAACCCACTGCACTCAATGAACCCACTGAGCCCACTGAACCCACTGCACCCACTGAAGCCACTGCGCCCACTGAACCCACTGCACCCACTGAAACCAGTGCACCCACTGAAGCCACTGCACCGACTGCACCAATGCACCCAGTGAAGCCAATGAACCCACTGAACCCACTAAACCCACTGCACCCACTGAACCCACTGAACCCACTGCACCCACTGAACCCACTGCACCCACTGAACCCACTGCACCCACTGAAACCACTGCACACACTGAACACACTGAAGCCACTGAACCAACTGCACCCACTGAACCCACAGAACCCACTGAACCCACTGCACCCACTGAACCCACTGAACCCACTGAACCCAATGAAACCACTGAACCCACTGCAACCACTGCACCGACTGAACCCACTGAACCCAGTGAACCCACTGCACCACTGCACCCACTGCACTCTCTGCACCACGGCACCCAATGAACCCACTGCACCCACTGCACCCACTGAACCCATTGAACACACTGTACCCACTGCACCCACTGAACACACTGCACCACTGAACCCACTGAACCCACTGCACCCACTGAACCCACTGCACCCACTGAACCTACTGAACCCACTGAACCCACTGAACCCACTGCATCCACTGAACCCACTGAAACCACTGAAACCACTGCACCCACTGAATCCCATGAACCCATGCTCTCACTGAACCCACTGAGCCCACTGAACCCACTGCAACCACTGAACCCACTGAACCCACTGCACCCACTGAACCCACTGAACGCACTAAACCCACTGAACCCACTGAACCCACTGAATCCACTGCACCCACTGAACCCACTGCACCCACTGAACCCACTGAACCCACTGAACCCACTGAATCCACTGCAGCCACTGAACCCACTGCACCCACTTAACTCACTGAACCCACTGAACACACTGTACCCATTCAACCCACTTAACCCACTGAACCCACTGAACCCATTGCACTCACTGAACCCACTGAGCCCACTGAACCCTCTGCACCCACTAAACCCACTGAACCCACTGCACCCACTGAACCCACTGCACCCACTGAACCGACTGCACCCACTGAACGCACTAAACCCACTGAAACCACTGAACCCACTGAATCCACTGCACCCACTGAACCCACTGCACCCACTTAACCCACCTACCCACTGAACACACTGTACCCATTGAACCCACTTAACCCACTGAACCCACTGAACCCATGCACTCACTGAACCCACTGAGCCCACTGAACCCACTGCAACCACTGAACCCACTGAACCCACTGAACCCACTGAACCCACTGCACCCACTGAACACACTGCACCCACTTAACCCACCTACCCACTGAACACACTGTACCCATTGAACCCACTTAACCCACTGAACCCACTGAACCCATGCACCCACTGAACACACTGCACCCACTGAACCCACTGAACCCACTGCACTCACTGAACCTACTGCACCCACTGAACCCACTGAACCTACTGCACCCACTGAAACCACTGCACCCACTGAACGCACTGCACCCACTGAACACACTGAGCCCACTGCACCCACTGAACCCACTGCACCCATTGCACCCACTGAACCCACTGCACTCAATGCACCACTGCACCCACTGAACGCACTGCGCCCACTGAACCCACTGCACCACTGCACCCAATGAACCCACTGCATCCACTGCACCCACTGAAACCACAGCACCCACTGCACCACTGAACCCACTGAACCCACTGCACCCACTGCACCCACTGAACCCACTGCACCCACTGAATCCACTGCACCCACTGTACCCACTGCACCCACTGAACCCAGTGCACACACTGAACCCACTGAACCCACTGAACCCACTGCACCCACTGAACAAACTGAACCCACTCAACCCACTGAACCCACTGCACCCACTGACCCCACTGAACCCACTGCACCCACTGAACCCACTGCACCCACTGAACCCACTGAACCCACTGCACGCACTGAACACACTGCACCCACTGAACCCACTGAACCCACTGCTCCCACTGAACCCACTGCTCCCACTGAACTCACTGAACCCTCTGCACCCTCTGAACACACTGAACACACTGCACCCACTAAACCCACTGCACTCAATGAACCCACTGAGCCCACTGAACCCACTGCACCCACTGAAGCCACTGCGCCCACTGAACCCACTGCACCCACTGAAACCAGTGCACCCACTGAACCCACTGCACCGACTGCACCAATGCACCCAGTGAAGCCAATGAACCCACTGAACCCACTGCACCCACTGAACCCACTGAACCCACTGCACCCACTGAACCCACTGAACCCACTGCACCCACTGAACCCACAGAACCCACTGAACCCACTGCACCCACTGAACCCACTGAACCCACTGAACCCAATGAAACCACTGAACCCACTGCACCCACTGCCCCCACTGAACCCACTGCACCACTGCACCGACTGAACCCACTGAACCCAGTGAACCCACTGCACCCACTGCACCCACTGCACTCTCTGCACCACGGCACCCAATGAACCCACTGCACCCACTGCACCCACTGAACCCATTGAACACACTGCACCCACTGCACCCACTGAACACACTGCACCCACTGAACCCACTGAACCCACTGCACCCACTGAACACACTGCACCACTGAACCCACTGAACCCACTGCACCCACTGAACCCACTGCACCCACTGAACCTACTGAACCCACTGAACCCACTGAACCCACTGCATCCACTGAACCCACTGAAACCACTGAAACCACTGCACCCACTGAATCCCATGAACCCATGCACTCACTGAACCCACTGAGCCCACTGAACCCACTGCAACCACTGAACCCACTGAACCCACTGAACCCACTGAACCCACTGAATCCACTGCACCCACTGAACCCACTGCACCCACTGAACCCACTTAACCCACTGAACCCACTGAATCCACTGCAGCCACTGAACCCACTGCACCCACTTGACTCACTGAACCCACTGAACACACTGTACCCATTCAACCCACTTAACCCACTGAACCCACTGAACCCATTGCACTCACTGAACCCACTGAGCCCACTGAACCCTCTGCACCCACTGAACCCACTGAACCCACTGCACCCACTGAACCCACTGCACCCACTGAACCGACTGCACCCACTGAACGCACTAAACCCACTGAAACCACTGAACCCACTGAACCCACTGCACCCACTGAACCCACTGAACCCACTGCACGCACTGAACACACTGCACCCACTGAACCCACTGAACACACTGCACCCACTGAACCCACTGAACCCACTGCACCCACTGAACCCACTGCACCCACTGAACCCTCTGAACACACTGAACACACTGCACCCACTAAACCTACTGAACCCACTGCACTCACTGAACCCACTGAACCGACTGCACCCACTGAACCCACTGCACCCACTTCACCCATTGAACCCACTGCACCACTGCAACCACTGAACCTACTGCACCCACAGAACCCACTGCACCCACTGAACCCACTGAACCCACTGAACACACTGTACCCATTCAACCCACTTAACCCACTGAACCCACTGAACCCATTGCACTCACTGAACCCACTGAGCCCACTGAACCCTCTGCACCCACTGAACCCACTGAACGCACTGCACCCACTGAACCCACTGCACCCACTGAACCGACTGCACCCACTGAACGCACTAAACCCACTGAAACCACTGAACCCACTGAACCCACTGCACCCACTGAACCCACTGAACCCACTGCACGCACTGAACACACTGCACCCACTGAACCCACTGAACACACTGCACCCACTGAACCCACTGAACCCACTGCACCCACTGAACCCACTGCACCCACTGAACCCTCTGAACACACTGAACACACTGCACCCACTAAACCTACTGAACCCACTGCACTCACTGAACCCACTGAACCGACTGCACCCACTGAACCCACTGCACCCACTTCACCCATTGAACCCACTGCACCACTGCAACCACTGAACCTACTGCACCCACAGAACCCACTGCACCCACTGAACCCACTGAACCCACTGCACGCACTGAACACACTGCACCCACTGAACCCACTGAACCCACTTCTCCCACTGAACCCACTGCTCCCACTGAACTCACTGAACCCTCTGCACCCTTTGAACACACTGAACACACTGCACCCACTAAACCCACTGCACTCAATGAACCCACTGAGCCCACTGAACCCACTGCACCCACTGAAGCCACTGCGCCCACTGAACCCACTGCACCCACTGAAACCAGTGCACCCACTGAACCCACTGCACCGACTGCACCAATGCACCCAGTGAAGCCAATGAACCCACTGAACCCACTAAACCCACTGAACCCACTGAACCCACTGCACCCACTGAACCCACTGCACCCACTGAACCCACTGAACCCACTGCACCCACTGAACCCACTGCACCCACTGAAACCACTGCACACACTGAACACACTGAAGCCACTGAACCCACTGCACCCACTGAACCCACAGAACCCACTGAACCCACTGCACCCACTGAACCCACTGAACCCACTGAACCCAATGAAACCACTGAACCCACTGCACCCACTGCCCCCACTGAACCCACTGCACCACTGCACCGACTGAACCCACTGAACCCAGTGAACCCACTGCACCACTGCACCCACTGCGCTCTCTGCACCACGGCACCCAATGAACCCACTGCACCCACTGCACCCACTGAACCCATTGAACACACTGCACCCACTGCACCCACTGAACACACTGCACCACTGAACCCACTGAACCCACTGCACCCACTGAACCTACTGAACCCACTGAACCCACTGAACCCACTGCATCCACTGAACCCACTGAAACCACTGAAACCACTGCACCCACTGAATCCCATGAACCCATGCACTCACTGAACCCACTGAGCCCACTGAACCCACTGCAACCAATGAACCCACTGAACCCACTGCACCCACTGAACCCACTGCACCCACTGAACGCACTAAACCCACTGAACCCACTGAACCCACTGAATCCACTGCACCCACTGAACCCACTGCACCCACTGAACCCACTGAACCCACTGAACCCACTGAATCCACTGCAGCCACTGAACCCACTGCACCCACTTAACTCACTGAACCCACTTAACACACTGTACCCATTCAAGCCACTTAACCCACTGAACCCACTGAACCCATTGCACTCACTGAACCCACTGAGCCCACTGAACCCTCTGCACCCACTAAACCCACTGAACCCACTGCACCCACTGAACCCACTGCACCCACTGAACCCACTGCACCCACTGAACGCACTAAACCCACTGAAACCACTGAACCCACTGAATCCACTGCACCCACTGAACCCACTGCACCCACTGAACCCACTCAACCCACTGAACCCACTGCACGCACTGAACACACTGCACCCACTTAACCCACCTACCCACTGAACACACTGTACCCACTGAACCCACTGAACCCATGCACTCACTGAACCCACTGAGCCCACTGAACCCACTGCAACCACTGAACCCACTGAACCCACTGAACCCATTGCACCCACTGAACCCACTGAACCCACTGAACCCACTGCACCCACTGAACACACTGCACCCACTGAACACACTGCACCCAATTAACCCACCTACCCACTGATACACTGTACCCATTGAACCCACTTAACCCACTGAACCCACTGAACCCATGCAACCACTGAACACACTGCACCCACTGAACCCACTGAACCCACTGCACTCACTGAACCTACTGCACCCACTGAACCCACTGAACCTACTGCACCCACTGAAACCACTGAACCCACTGCACCCACTGAACCCACTGAACCCACTGAAACCACTGCACCCACTGAACCCACTGAACCCACTGCACCCACTGAACACTCTGCACCCACTGAACCCACTGAACTCACTGCACCCACTGAACGCACTACACCCACTGAACACACTGAGCCCACTGCACCCACTGAACCCACTGCACCCACTGCACCCACTGAACCCACTGCACCCAATGCACCACTGCACCCACTGAACGCACTGCGCCCACTGAACCCACTGCACCACTGCACCCAATGAACCCACTGCATCCACTGCACCCACTGAAACCACAGCACCCACTGCACCACTGAACCCACTGAACCCACTGCACCCACTGCACCCACTGCACCCACTGAACCCACTGCACCCACTGCACCCACTGCACCCATTGAACCCACTGCACCACTCCACCCACTGAACCCACTGCACCCACTGAACCCACTGCATCCACTGAACCCACTGAACCCACTGCACGCACTGAACACACTGCACCCACTGAACCCACTGAACCCACTGCTCCCACTGAACTCACTGAACACTCTGCACCCTCTGAACACACTGAACACACTGCACCCACTAAACCCACTGCACTCAATGAACCCACTGAGCCCACTGAACCCACTGCACCCACTGCGCCCACTGAACCCACTGCACCCACTGAAACCAGTGCACCCACTGAACCCACTGCACCGACTGCACCAATGCACCCAGTGAAGCCAATGAACCCACTGAACCCACTGAACCCACTGCACCCACTGAACCCACTGAACCCACTGCACCCACTGAACCCACTGAACCCACTGCACCCACTGAACCCACAGAACCCACTGAACCCACTGCACCCACTGAACCCACTGAACCCACTGAACCCAATGAAACCACTGAACCCACTGCACCCACTGCCCCCACTGAACCCACTGCACCACTGCACCGACTGAACCCACTGAACCCAGTGAACCCACTGCACCCACTGCACCCACTGCACTCTCTGCACCACGGCACCCAATGAACCCACTGCACCCACTGCACCCACTGAACCCATTGAACACACTGCACCCACTGCACCCACTGAACACACTGCACCCACTGAACCCACTGAACCCACTGCACCCACTGAACACACTGCACCACTGAACCCACTGAACCCACTGCACCCACTGAACCCACTGCACCCACTGAACCTACTGAACCCACTGCACCCACTGAACCCACTGAACCCACTGCACCCACTGAACCCACAGAACCCACTGAACCCACTGCACCCACTGAACCCACTGCATCCACTGAACCCACTGCACCCACTGAATCCCATGAACCCATGCACTCACTGAACCCACTGAGCCCACTGAACCCACTGCAACCACTGAACCCACTGAACCCACTGCACCCACTGAACCCACTGCACCCACTGAACCCACTGCACCCACTGAACCCACTGAACCCACTGAACCCACTGAATCCACTGCAGCCACTGAACCCACTGCACCCACTTAACTCACTGAACCCACTGAACACACTGTACCCATTCAACCCACTTAACCCACTGAACCCACTGAACCCATTGCACTCACTGAACCCACTGAGCCCACTGAACCCTCTGCACCCACTGAACCCACTGAACCCACTGCACCCACTGAACCCACTGCACCCACTGAACCGACTGCACCCACTGAACGCCCTAAACCCACTGAAACCACTGCACGCACTGAACACACTGCACCCACTGAACCCACTGAACCCACTGCACCCACTGCACACACTGAACACACTGCACCCAATAAACCTACTGAACCCACTGCACTCACTGAACCCACTGAGCCCACTGAACCGACTGCATCCATTGAACCCACTGCACCCACTGCACCCATTGAACCCACTGCACCACCGCACCCACTGAACCGACTGCACCCACTGAACCCACTGCACCCACTGAACCCACTGAACCCACTGCACGCACTGAACACACTGCACCCACTGAACCCACTGAACCCACTGCTCCCACTGAACCCACTGCTCCCACTGAACTCACTGAACCCTCTGCACCCTCTGAACACACTGAACACACTGCACCCACTAAACCCACTGCACTCAATGAACCCACTAAGCCCACTGAACCCACAGCACCCACTGAAGCCACTGCGCCCACTGAACCCACTGCACCCACTGAAACCAGTGCACCCACTGAACCCACTGCACCGACTGCACCAATGCACCCAGTGAAGCCAATGAACCCACTGAACCCACTGAACCCAATGCACACACTGAACCCACTGAACCCACTGCACCCACTGAACCCACTAAACCCACTGCACCCACTGAACCCACTGCACCCACTGAAACCACTGCACACACTGAACACACTGAAGCCACTGAACCCACTGCACCCACTAAACCCACAGAAGCCACTGAACCCACTGCACCCACTGAACCCACTGAACCCACTGAACCCAATGAAACCACTGAACCCACTGCACCCACTGAACACACTGCACCACTGAACCCATGCACTCACTGAACCCACTGAGCCCACTGAACCCACTGCAACCACTGAACCCACTGAACCCACTGCACCCACTGAACCCACTGCACCCACTGACCGCACTAAACCCACTGAACCCACTGAATCCACTGCACCCACTGAACCCACTCCACCCACTGAACCCACTGATCCCACTGAACCCACTGAATCCACTGCAGCCACTGAACCCACTGCACCCACTTAACTCACTGAACCCACTGAACACACTGTACCCATTCAACCCACTTAACCCACTGAACCCACTGAACCCATTGCACTCACTGAACCCACTGAGCCCACTGAACCCTCTGCACCCACTGAATCCACTGAACACACTGCACCCACTGAACCCACTGAACCCACTGAACCCACTGCACGCACTGAACACACTGCACCCACTGAACCCACTGAACCCACTGCACTCACTGAACCCACTGCACCCACTGAACCCTCTGAACACACTGAACACACTGCACCCACTAAACCTACTGAACCCACTGCACTCACTGAACCCACTGAGCCCACTGAACCGACTGCACCCACTGAACCCACTGCGCCCACTGCACCCACTGAAACCAGTGCACCCGCTGAACCCACTGCACCCACTGCATCAATGCACCCAGTGAACCCACTGAACCCACTGAACCCAATGAACCCACTGCACCCACTGAACCCACTGCACCCACTGAACCCACTGAACCCACTGCACCCACTGAACCCACTGAACTCACTGCACCCACTGAACCCACTGAACCCATGCACTCACTGAACCCACTGAGCCCACTGAACCCACTGCAACCACTAAACGCACTGAACCCACTGAACCCACTGCACCCACTGAACCCACTGCACCCACTGAACGCACTAAACCCACTGAACCCACTGAACCCACTGAACCCACTGCACCCACTGAACCCACTGCACCCACTGAACCCACTAAACCCACTGAATCCACTGCACCCATTCCACCACTGAACCCACTGCACCCACTGAACCCACTGCACCCACTGAAACCACTGCACCCACTGAACCCACTGAACCCACTGCACCCACTGAACCCACTGAACCCATGCACCAACTGCACCCACTGAACCCACTGAAGCCACTGCACCCAGTGAATCCACTGAACCCACTGAACCCACTGAACCCACTGAACCTTCTGCACCCACTGAACCCACTGAGCCCACTGAACCCACTGCAACCACTGATCCCACTGACCCCACTGCACCCACTGAACCCACTGCACCCACTGAACCCACTGCAAACACTGAACCCACTGAACCCACTGAACCCACTGCACCCACTGAACCCACTGAACTCACTGCACCCACTGAACCCACTGAACACACTGCAACCACTGCACCCACTGAATCCACTGAACCCACTGCACCCACTGCACCACTGAACCCACTGAACCCACTGAACCCACTGCACCCACTGCACCCAATGCGCCCACTGAACCCACTGAACCCACTGAACCCACTGCACCCACTGAACCCACTGAACCCACTGCACGCACTGAACACACTGCACCCACTGAACCCACTGCTCCCACTGAACCCACAGCTCCCACTGAACCCACTGAACCCTCTGCACCCTCTGAACACACTGAACACACTGCACCCACTAAACCCACTGCACTCAATGAACCCACTGAGCCCACTGAACCCACTGCACCCACTGAAGCCACTGCGCCCACTGAACCCACTGCACCCACTGAAAACAGTGCACCCACTGAACCCACTGCACCGACTGCACCAATGCACCCAGTGAAGCCACTGAACCCACTGAACCCACTGAACCCACTGCACCCACTGAACCCACTGAACCCACTGCACCCACTGAACCCACTGAACCCACTGCACCCACTGAACCCACTGCACCCACTGAACCCACTGCACCCACTGAAACCACTGCACCCACTGAACCCACTGAACCCACTGCACCCACTGAACCCACTGAACCCATGCACCAACTGCACCCACTGAACCCACTGAACCCACTGCACCCACTGAACACACTGCACCACTGAACCGACTGAACCCACTGCACCCACTGAACCCACTGCACCCACTGAACCCACTGCACCCACTGAACCGACTGAACCCACTGAACCCACTGAACCCACTGCACCCACTGAACCCACTGAAACCACTGAACCCACTGAACCCACTGAGCCCACTGAACCCACTGCAACCACTGATCCCACTGACCCCACTGCACCCACTGAACCCACTGCACCCACTGAACCCACTGCAAACACTGAACCCACTGAACCCACTGAACCCACTGCACCCACTGAACACACTGAACTCACTGCACCCACTGAACCCACTCAACACACTGCAACCACTGCACCCACTGAATCCACTGAACCCACTGCACCCACTGCACCACTGAACCCACTGAACCCACTGAACCCACTGCACCCACTGCACCCAATGCGCCCACTGAACCCACTGAACCCACTGAACCCACTGCACCCACTGAACCCACTGCACCAACTGCACCCACTGAACCCACTGCACCCACTGAAGCCACTGCACCCACTGAACCCACTGCACCCACTGAACCCACTGAACCCACTGAACTCAGTGAACCCACAGCACCCACTGAACCCACAGAGCCCAATACACACACTGAACACACTGAAGCCACTGAACCCACTGCAACCACTGAAACCACTGCACCCACTGAACCCACTGAACCCACTGCACCCACTGAACCCACTGCACCAACTGCACCCACTGAACCCACTGCACCCACTGAAGCCACTGCACCCACTGAAGCCACTGCACCCACTGAACCCACTGAACTCAGTGAACCCACAGCACCCACTGAACCCACAGAGCCCAATACACACACTGAACACACTGAAGCCACTGAACCCACTGCAACCACTGAAACCACTGCACCCACTGAACACACTGAAGCCACTGAACCCACTGGACCCACTGAACCCACAGAACCCACTGAACCCACTGCACCCACTGAACCCACTGAACCCACTGAACCCAATGAAACCACTGAACCCACTGCACCCACTGCCCCCACTGAACCCACTGCACCACTGCACCGACTGAACCCACTGAACCCAGTGAACCCACTGCACCCACTGCACCACTGCACCCACTGCATTCTCTGCACCACGGCACCCAATGAACCCACTGCACCCACTGCACCCACTTAACCCACTGAACACACTGCACCCACTGCACCCACTGAACACTCTGAACCCACTGAACACACTGCACCCACTGAACCCAGTGAACCCACTGCACCCACTGAACCCACTGCACCCACTGAACCTACTGAACCCACTGAACCCACTGAACCCACTGCACCCACTGAAACCACTGAAACCACTGCACCCACTGAATCCCATGAACCCATGCACTCACTGAACCCACTGAGCCCACTGAACCCACTGCAACCACTGAACCCACTGAACCCACTGAGCCCACTGAACCCACTGCAACCACTGAACCCACTGCACCCACTGAACCCACTGAACCCACTGCACCCACTGAACGCACTAAATCCACTGAACCCACTGAACCCACTGAATCCACTGCACCCACTGCACCCACTGAACCCACTGAACCCACTGAACCCACTGAATCCACTGCAGCCACTGAACCCACTTAACTCACTGAACCCACTGAACACACTGTACCCATTCAACCCACTTAACCCACTGAACCCACTGAACCCATTGCACTCACTGAACTCACTGAGCCCACTGAACCCTCTGCACCCACTGAACCCACTGCACCCACTGCACCCACTGAACCCGTTGAACACACTGCACCCACTGCACCCACTGAATCCCATGAACCCATGCACTCACTGAACCCACTGAGCCCACTGAACCCACTGCAACCACTGATCCCACTGACCCCACTGCACCCACTGAACCCACTGCACCCACTGAACCCACTGCAAACACTGAACCCACTGAACCCACTGAACCCACTGCACCCACTGAACCCACTGAACTCACTGCACCCACTGAACCCACTGAACACACTGCAACCACTGCACCCACTGAATCCACTGAACCCACTGCACCCACTGCACCACTGAACCCACTGAACCCACTGAACCCACTGCACCCACTGCACCCAATGCGCCCACTGAACCCACTGAACCCACTGAACCCACTGCACCCACTGAACCCACTGAACCCACTGCACGCACTGAACACACTGCACCCACTGAACCCACTGAACCCACTGCTCCCACTGAACCCACAGCTCCCACTGAACCCACTGAACCCTCTGCACCCTCTGAACACACTGAACACACTGCACCCACTAAACCCACTGCACTCAATGAACCCACTGAGCCCACTGAACCCACTGCACCCACTGAAGCCACTGCGCCCACTGAACCCACTGCACCCACTGAAAACAGTGCACCCACTGAACCCACTGCACCAACTGCACCAATGCACCCAGTGAAGCCACTGAACCCACTGAACCCACTGAACCCACTGCACCCACTGAACCCACTGAACCCACTGCACCCACTGAACCCACTGAACCCACTGCACCCACTGAACCCACTGCACCCACTGAACCCACTGCACCCACTGAAACCACTGCACCCACTGAACCCACTGAACCCACTGCACCCACTGAACCCACTGAACCCATGCACCAACTGCACCCACTGAACCCACTGAACCCACTGCACCCACTGAACACACTGCACCACTGAACCGACTGAACCCACTGCACCCACTGAACCCACTGCACCCACTGAACCTACTGAACCCACTGAACCCACTGAACCCACTGCACCCACTGAACCCACTGAAACCACTGAAACCACTGCACCCACTGAATCCCATGAACCCATGCACTCACTGAACCCACTGAGCCCACTGAACCCACTGCAACCACTGATCCCACTGACCCCACTGCACCCACTGAACCCACTGCACCCACTGAACCCACTGCAAACACTGAACCCACTGAACCCACTGAACCCACTGCACCCACTGAACCCACTGAACTCACTGCACCCACTGAACCCACTCAACACACTGCAACCACTGCACCCACTGAATCCACTGAACCCACTGCACCCACTGCACCACTGAACCCACTGAACCCACTGAACCCACTGCACCCACTGCACCCAATGCGCCCACTGAACCCACTGAACCCACTGAACCCACTGCACCCACTGAACCCACTGCACCAACTGCACCCACTGAACCCACTGCACCCACTGAAGCCACTGCACCCACTGAACACACTGCACCCACTGAACCCACTGAACCCACTGAACTCAGTGAACCCACAGCACCCACTGAACCCACAGAGCCCAATACACACACTGAACACACTGAAGCCACTGAACCCACTGCAACCACTGAAACCACTGCACCCACTGAACCCACTGAACCCACTGCACCCACTGAACCCACTGAACCCACTGCACCCACTGAACCCACTGCACCAACTGCACCCACTGAACCCACTGCACCCACTGAAGCCACTGCACCCACTGAACCCACTGCACCCACTGAACCCACTGAACCCACTGAACTCAGTGAACCCACAGCACCCACTGAACCCACAGAGCCCAATACACACACTGAACACACTGAAGCCACTGAACCCACTGCAACCACTGAAACCACTGCACCCACTGAACACACTGAAGCCACTGAACCCACTGGACCCACTGAACCCACAGAACCCACTGAACCCACTGCACCCACTGAACCCACTGAACCCACTGAACCCAATGAAACCACTGAACCCACTGCACCCACTGCCCCCACTGAACCCACTGCACCACTGCACCGACTGAACCCACTGAACCCAGTGAACCCACTGCACCCACTGCACCACTGCACCCACTGCATTCTCTGCACCACGGCACCCAATGAACCCACTGCACCCACTGCACCCACTTAACCCACTGAACACACTGCACCCACTGCACCCACTGAACACTCTGAACCCACTGAACACACTGCACCCACTGAACCCAGTGAACCCACTGCACCCACTGAACCCACTGCACCCACTGAACCTACTGAACCCACTGAACCCACTGAACCCACTGCACCCACTGAAACCACTGAAACCACTGCACCCACTGAATCCCATGAACCCATGCACTCACTGAACCCACTGAGCCCACTGAACCCACTGCAACCACTGAACCCACTGAACCCACTGAGCCCACTGAACCCACTGCAACCACTGAACCCACTGCACCCACTGAACCCACTGAACCCACTGCACCCACTGAACCCACTGAACCCACTGCACGCACTGAACACACTGCACCCACTGAACCCACTGAACCCACTGCTCCCACTGAACCCACAGCTCCCACTGAACCCTCTGCACCCTCTGAACACACTGAACACACTGCACCCACTAAACCCACTGCACTCAATGAACCCACTGAGCCCACTGAACCCACTGCACCCACTGAAGCCACTGCGCCCACTGAACCCACTGCACCCACTGAAAACAGTGCACCCACTGAACCCACTGCACCGACTGCACCAATGCACCCAGTGAAGCCACTGAACCCACTGAACCCACTGAACCCACTGCACCCACTGAACCCACTGCACCCACTGAACCCACTGAACCCACTGCACCCACTGAACCCACTGCACCCACTGAACCCACTGCACCCACTGAAACCACTGCACCCACTGAACCCACTGAACCCACTGCACCCACTGAACCCACTGAACCCATGCACCAACTGCACCCACTGAACCCACTGAACCCACTGCACCCACTGAACACACTGCACCACTGAACCGACTGAACCCACTGCACCCACTGAACCCACTGCACCCACTGAACCGACTGAACCCACTGAACCCACTGAACCCACTGCACCCACTGCACCCACTGAACCCACTGAAACCACTGAACCCACTGAACCCACTGAGCCCACTGAACCCACTGCAACCACTGATCCCACTGACCCCACTGCACCCACTGAACCCACTGCACCCACTGAACCCACTGCAAACACTGAACCCACTGAACCCACTGAACCCACTGCACCCACTGAACACACTGAACTCACTGCACCCACTGAACCCACTCAACACACTGCAACCACTGCACCCACTGAATCCACTGAACCCACTGCACCCACTGCACCACTGAACCCACTGAACCCACTGAACCCACTGCACCCACTGCACCCAATGCGCCCACTGAACCCACTGAACCCACTGAACCCACTGCACCCACTGAACCCACTGCACCAACTGCACCCACTGAACCCACTGCACCCACTGAAGCCACTGCACCCACTGAACCCACTGCACCCACTGAACCCACTGAACCCACTGAACTCAGTGAACCCACAGCACCCACTGAACCCACAGAGCCCAATACACACACTGAACACACTGAAGCCACTGAACCCACTGCAACCACTGAAACCACTGCACCCACTGAACCCACTGAACCCACTGCACCCACTGAACCCACTGCACCAACTGCACCCACTGAACCCACTGCACCCACTGAATCCACTGCAGCCACTGAACCCACTTAACTCACTGAACCCACTGAACACACTGTACCCATTCAACCCACTTAACCCACTGAACCCACTGAACCCATTGCACTCACTGAACTCACTGAGCCCACTGAACCCTCTGCACCCACTGAACCCACTGCACCCACTGCACCCACTGAACCCGTTGAACACACTGCACCCACTGCACCCACTGAATCCCATGAACCCATGCACTCACTGAACCCACTGAGCCCACTGAACCCACTGCAACCACTGATCCCACTGACCCCACTGCACCCACTGAACCCACTGAACCCACTGCACCCACTGAACGCACTAAATCCACTGAACCCACTGAACCCACTGAATCCACTGCACCCACTGCACCCACTGAACCCACTGACCCCACTGCACCCACTGAACCCACTGCACCCACTGAAGCCACTGCACCCACTGAACACACTGCACCCACTGAACCCACTGAACCCACTGAACTCAGTGAACCCACAGCACCCACTGAACCCACAGAGCCCAATACACACACTGAACACACTGAAGCCACTGAACCCACTGCAACCACTGAAACCACTGCACCCACTGAACCCACTGAACCCACTGCACCCACTGAACCCACTGAACCCACTGCACCCACTGAACCCACTGCACCAACTGCACCCACTGAACCCACTGCACCCACTGAAGCCACTGCACCCACTGAACCCACTGCACCCACTGAACCCACTGAACCCACTGAACTCAGTGAACCCACAGCACCCACTGAACCCACAGAGCCCAATACACACACTGAACACACTGAAGCCACTGAACCCACTGCAACCACTGAAACCACTGCACCCACTGAACACACTGAAGCCACTGAACCCACTGGACCCACTGAACCCACAGAACCCACTGAACCCACTGCACCCACTGAACCCACTGAACCCACTGAACCCAATGAAACCACTGAACCCACTGCACCCACTGCCCCCACTGAACCCACTGCACCACTGCACCGACTGAACCCACTGAACCCAGTGAACCCACTGCACCCACTGCACCACTGCACCCACTGCATTCTCTGCACCACGGCACCCAATGAACCCACTGCACCCACTGCACCCACTTAACCCACTGAACACACTGCACCCACTGCACCCACTGAACACTCTGAACCCACTGAACACACTGCACCCACTGAACCCAGTGAACCCACTGCACCCACTGAACCCACTGCACCCACTGAACCTACTGAACCCACTGAACCCACTGAACCCACTGCACCCACTGAAACCACTGAAACCACTGCACCCACTGAATCCCATGAACCCATGCACTCACTGAACCCACTGAGCCCACTGAACCCACTGCAACCACTGAACCCACTGAACCCACTGAGCCCACTGAACCCACTGCAACCACTGAACCCACTGCACCCACTGAACCCACTGAACCCACTGCACCCACTGAACCCACTGAACCCACTGCACGCACTGAACACACTGCACCCACTGAACCCACTGAACCCACTGCTCCCACTGAACCCACAGCTCCCACTGAACCCTCTGCACCCTCTGAACACACTGAACACACTGCACCCACTAAACCCACTGCACTCAATGAACCCACTGAGCCCACTGAACCCACTGCACCCACTGAAGCCACTGCGCCCACTGAACCCACTGCACCCACTGAAAACAGTGCACCCACTGAACCCACTGCACCGACTGCACCAATGCACCCAGTGAAGCCACTGAACCCACTGAACCCACTGAACCCACTGCACCCACTGAACCCACTGAACCCACTGCACCCACTGAACCCACTGAACCCACTGCACCCACTGAACCCACTGCACCCACTGAACCCACTGCACCCACTGAAACCACTGCACCCACTGAACCCACTGAACCCACTGCACCCACTGAACCCACTGAACCCATGCACCAACTGCACCCACTGAACCCACTGAACCCACTGCACCCACTGAACACACTGCACCACTGAACCGACTGAACCCACTGCACCCACTGAACCCACTGCACCCACTGAACCGACTGAACCCACTGAACCCACTGAACCCACTGCACCCACTGCACCCACTGAACCCACTGAAACCACTGAACCCACTGAACCCACTGAGCCCACTGAACCCACTGCAACCACTGATCCCACTGACCCCACTGCACCCACTGAACCCACTGCACCCACTGAACCCACTGCAAACACTGAACCCACTGAACCCACTGAACCCACTGCACCCACTGAACACACTGAACTCACTGCACCCACTGAACCCACTCAACACACTGCAACCACTGCACCCACTGAATCCACTGAACCCACTGCACCCACTGCACCACTGAACCCACTGAACCCACTGAACCCACTGCACCCACTGCACCCACTGCACCCAATGCGCCCACTGAACCCACTGAACCCACTGAACCCACTGCACCCACTGAACCCACTGCACCAACTGCACCCACTGAACCCACTGCACCCACTGAAGCCACTGCACCCACTGAACCCACTGCACCCACTGAACCCACTGAACCCACTGAACTCAGTGAACCCACAGCACCCACTGAACCCACAGAGCCCAATACACACACTGAACACACTGAAGCCACTGAACCCACTGCAACCACTGAAACCACTGCACCCACTGAACCCACTGAACCCACTGCACCCACTGAACCAACTGCACCCACTGAACCCACTGCACCCACTGAATCCACTGCAGCCACTGAACCCACTTAACTCACTGAACCCACTGAACACACTGTACCCATTCAACCCACTTAACCCACTGAACCCACTGAACCCATTGCACTCACTGAACTCACTGAGCCCACTGAACCCTCTGCACCCACTGAACCCACTGCACCCACTGCACCCACTGAACCCGTTGAACACACTGCACCCACTGCACCCACTGAATCCCATGAACCCATGCACTCACTGAACCCACTGAGCCCACTGAACCCACTGCAACCACTGATCCCACTGACCCCACTGCACCCACTGAACCCACTGAACCCACTGCACCCACTGAACGCACTAAATCCACTGAACCCACTGAACCCACTGAATCCACTGCACCCACTGCACCCACTGAACCCACTGAACCCACTGAATCCACTGCAGCCACTGAACCCACTTAACTCACTGAACCCACTGAACACACTGTACCCATTCAACCCACTTAACCCACTGAACCCACTGAACCCATTGCACTCACTGAACTCACTGAGCCCACTGAACCCTCTGCACCCACTGAACCCACTGCACCCACTGCACCCACTGAACCCGTTGAACACACTGCACCCACTGCACCCACTGAATCCCATGAACCCATGCACTCACTGAACCCACTGAGCCCACTGAACCCACTGCAACCACTGATCCCACTGACCCCACTGCACCCACTGAACCCACTGCACCCACTGAACCCACTGCAAACACTGAACCCACTGAACCCACTGAACCCACTGCACCCACTGAACCCACTGAACTCACTGCACCCACTGAACCCACTGAACACACTGCAACCACTGCACCCACTGAATCCACTGAACCCACTGCACCCACTGCACCACTGAACCCACTGAACCCACTGAACCCACTGCACCCACTGCACCCAATGCGCCCACTGAACCCACTGAACCCACTGAACCCACTGCACCCACTGAACCCACTGAACCCACTGCACGCACTGAACACACTGCACCCACTGAACCCACTGAACCCACTGCTCCCACTGAACCCACAGCTCCCACTGAACCCACTGAACCCTCTGCACCCTCTGAACACACTGAACACACTGCACCCACTAAACCCACTGCACTCAATGAACCCACTGAGCCCACTGAACCCACTGCACCCACTGAAGCCACTGCGCCCACTGAACCCACTGCACCCACTGAAAACAGTGCACCCACTGAACCCACTGCACCAACTGCACCAATGCACCCAGTGAAGCCACTGAACCCACTGAACCCACTGAACCCACTGCACCCACTGAACCCACTGAACCCACTGCACCCACTGAACCCACTGAACCCACTGCACCCACTGAACCCACTGCACCCACTGAACCCACTGCACCCACTGAAACCACTGCACCCACTGAACCCACTGAACCCACTGCACCCACTGAACCCACTGAACCCATGCACCAACTGCACCCACTGAACCCACTGAACCCACTGCACCCACTGAACACACTGCACCACTGAACCGACTGAACCCACTGCACCCACTGAACCCACTGCACCCACTGAACCTACTGAACCCACTGAACCCACTGAACCCACTGCACCCACTGAACCCACTGAAACCACTGAAACCACTGCACCCACTGAATCCCATGAACCCATGCACTCACTGAACCCACTGAGCCCACTGAACCCACTGCAACCACTGATCCCACTGACCCCACTGCACCCACTGAACCCACTGCACCCACTGAACCCACTGCAAACACTGAACCCACTGAACCCACTGAACCCACTGCACCCACTGAACCCACTGAACTCACTGCACCCACTGAACCCACTCAACACACTGCAACCACTGCACCCACTGAATCCACTGAACCCACTGCACCCACTGCACCACTGAACCCACTGAACCCACTGAACCCACTGCACCCACTGCACCCAATGCGCCCACTGAACCCACTGAACCCACTGAACCCACTGCACCCACTGAACCCACTGCACCAACTGCACCCACTGAACCCACTGCACCCACTGAAGCCACTGCACCCACTGAACACACTGCACCCACTGAACCCACTGAACCCACTGAACTCAGTGAACCCACAGCACCCACTGAACCCACAGAGCCCAATACACACACTGAACACACTGAAGCCACTGAACCCACTGCAACCACTGAAACCACTGAACCCACTGAACCCACTGAACCCACTGCACCCACTGAACCCACTGAACCCACTGCACCCACTGAACCCACTGCACCAACTGCACCCACTGAACCCACTGCACCCACTGAAGCCACTGCACCCACTGAACCCACTGCACCCACTGAACCCACTGAACCCACTGAACTCAGTGAACCCACAGCACCCACTGAACCCACAGAGCCCAATACACACACTGAACACACTGAAGCCACTGAACCCACTGCAACCACTGAAACCACTGCACCCACTGAACACACTGAAGCCACTGAACCCACTGGACCCACTGAACCCACAGAACCCACTGAACCCACTGCACCCACTGAACCCACTGAACCCACTGAACCCAATGAAACCACTGAACCCACTGCACCCACTGCCCCCACTGAACCCACTGCACCACTGCACCGACTGAACCCACTGAACCCAGTGAACCCACTGCACCCACTGCACCACTGCACCCACTGCATTCTCTGCACCACGGCACCCAATGAACCCACTGCACCCACTGCACCCACTTAACCCACTGAACACACTGCACCCACTGCACCCACTGAACACTCTGAACCCACTGAACACACTGCACCCACTGAACCCAGTGAACCCACTGCACCCACTGAACCCACTGCACCCACTGAACCTACTGAACCCACTGAACCCACTGAACCCACTGCACCCACTGAAACCACTGAAACCACTGCACCCACTGAATCCCATGAACCCATGCACTCACTGAACCCACTGAGCCCACTGAACCCACTGCAACCACTGAACCCACTGAACCCACTGAGCCCACTGAACCCACTGCAACCACTGAACCCACTGCACCCACTGAACCCACAGAACCCACTGCACCCACTGAAAGCACTAAATCCACTCAACCCACTGAACCCACTGAATCCACTGCACCCACTGCACCCACTGAACCCACTGAACCCACTGAACCCACTGAATCCACTGCAGCCACTGAACCCACTTAACTCACTGAACCCACTGAACACACTGTACCCATTCAACCCACTTAACCCACTGAACCCACTGAACCCATTGCACTCACTGAACCCACTGAGCCCACTGAACCCTCTGCACCCACTGAACCCACTGCACCCACTGCACCCACTGAACCCGTTGAACACACTGCACCCACTGCACCCACTGAACACTCTGAACCCACTGAACACTCTGAACCCACTGAACACACTGCACCCACTGAACCCACTGAACCCACTGAACACACTGCACCACTGAACCCACTGAACCCACTGCACCCACTGAACCCACTGCACCCACTGAACCTACTGAACCCACTGAACCCACTGAACCCACTGCACCCACTGAACCCACTGAAACCACTGAAACCACTGAATCCCATGAACCCATGCACTCACTGAACCCACTGAGCCCACTGAACCCACTGCAACCACTGAACCCACTGAACCCACTGCACCCACTGAACCCACTGCACCCACTGAACCCACTGCACCCACTGAACGCACTAAACCCACTGAACCCACTGAACCCACTGAATCCACTGCATCCACTGAACCCACTGCACCCACTGAACCCACTGAACCCACTGAATCCACTGCAGCCACTGAACCCACTGCACCCACTTAACTCACTGAACCCACTGAACACACTGTACCCATTCAACCCACTTAACCCACTGAATCCACTGAACCCACTGCACCCACTGAACCCACTGCACCCACTGAACCGACTGCACCCACTGAACGCACTAAACCCACTGAAACCACTGAACCCACTGAATCCACTGCACCCACTGAACCCACTGCACCCACTGAACCCACTGAACCCACTGAACCCACTGCACGCACTGAACACACTGCACCCACTGAACCCACTGATCCCACTGCACCCACTGAACCCACTGCACCCACTGAACCCTCTGAACACACTGAACACACTGTACCCACTAAACCCACTGAACCCACTGCACTCACTGAACCCACTGAGCCCACTGAACCGACTGCACCCACTGAACCCACTGCACCCACTGAAACCAGTGCACCCGCTGAACCCACTGCACCCACTGAATCAATGCACCCAGTGAACCCACTGAACCCACTGCACCCACTGAACCCACTGAACCCACTGCACCCACTGAACCCACTGCACCCACTGAACCCACTGAACCCACTGCACCAACTGAACCCACTGAACTCACTGAACCCACTGCACCCACTGAACCCACTGAATCCACTGCAGCCACAGAACCCACAGCACCCACTTAACCCACCTACCCACTGAACACACTTTACCCATTGAACCCACTTAACCCACTGAACCCACTGAACCCACTGAACCCATGCACTCACTGAACCCACTGAGCCCACTGAACCCACTGCAACCACTAAACCCACTGAACCCACTGAATCCACTGCAGCCACAGAACCCACAGCACCCACTTAACCCACCTACCCACTGAACACACTGTACCTATTGAACCCACTTAACCCACTGAACCCACTGAACCCATGCACTCACTGAACCCACTGAGCCCACTGAACCCACTGCAACCACTGAACCCACTGAACCCACTGAACCCATTGCACCCACTGAACCCACTGAACCCACTGAACCCACTGAACCCACTGCACCCACTGAACACACTGCACCCACTGAACACACTGCACCCACTTACCCACTGAACACAATGTACCCATTGAACCCACTTAACCCACTGAACCCACTGAACCCATGCACTCACTGAACCCACTGAGTCCACTGAACCCACTGCAACCACTGAACCCACTGAACCCACTGAACCCATTGCACCCACTGAACCCACTGCACCCACTGAACCCACTGAACCCACTGCACCCACTGAACACACTGCACCCACTGAACCCACTGAACCCACTGCACTCACTGAACCTACTGCACCCACTGAACCCACTGAGCCCACTGCACCCACTGAACCGACTGCACCCACTGAAACCAGTGCACCCACTGAAGCCACTGCACCCAGTGAAACCACTGAACCCACTGAACCCACTGAACCCACTGAACCTACTGCACCCACTGAACCCACTGCACCCACTGAACCCACTAAACCCACTGAAACCACTGCACCCACTGAACCCACTGAACCCACTGCACCCACTGAACCCACTGAACCCACTGAACCCACTGCACCCACTGAACACACTGCACCCACTGAACCCACTGAACCCACTGCAGCCACTGCACCCACTGCATCCACTGAACCCACTGCACCCAATGCACCACTGCACCCACTGAACGCACTGCGCCCACTGCAACCACTGAACCCACTGAACAAACTGAACCCACTGAACCCACTGAACCCACTGAACCCAATGAACCCACTGCATCCACTGCACCCACTGAAACCACAGCACCCACTGCACCACTGAACCCACTGAACCCACTGCACCCACTGCACCCACTGCACACACTGAACCCACTGCACACACTGAACCCACTGCACCCACTGAATCCATTGCACCCACTGTACCCACTGCACCCACTGAACCCAGTGCACCCACTGAACCCACTGAACCCACTGAACCCACTGCACCCACTGAACAAACTGAACCCACTGAACCCACTGAACCCGCTGCACCCACTGACACCACTGCACCCACTGCACCCATTGAACCCACTGCACCACTGCACCAACTGAACCCACTGCACCCACTGAACCCACTGCACCCACTGAACCCACTGAACCCACTGCACGCACTGAACACACTGCACCCACTGAACCCACTGCTCCCACTGAACCCACTGCAGCCACTGAACTCACTGAACCCTCTGCACCCTCTGAACACACTGAACACACTGCACCCACTAAACCCACTGCACTCAATGAACCCACTGAGCCCACTGAACCCACTGCACCCACTGAAGCCACTGCGCCCGCTGAACCCACTGCACCCACTGAAACCAGTGCACCCACTGAACCCACTGCACCGACTGCACCAATGCACCCAGTGAAGCCAATGAACCCACTGAACCAACTGAACCCACTGCACCTACTGAACCCACTGCACCCACTGAACCCACTGAACCCACTGCACCCACTGAACCCACTGAACCCACTGCACCCACTGAACCCACTGCACCCACTGAAACCACTGCACACACTGAACACACTGAAGCCACTGAACCCACTGCACCCACTGAACCCACAGAACCCACTGAACCCACTGCACCCACTGAACCCGCTGAACCCACTGAACCCACTGAACCCATTGAACCCACTGCACCCACTGCCCCCACTGAACCCACTGCACCACTGCACCGACTGAACCCACTGAACCCAGTGAACCCACTGCACTCTCTGCACCACGGCACCCAATGAATCCACTGCACCCACTGCACCCACTGAACCCATTGAACACACTGCACCCACTGAACCCACTGAACCCACTGCACCCTCTGAACACACTGCACCACTGAACCCACTGAACCCACTGCACCCACTGAACCCACTGCACCCACTGCATCCACTGAACCCACTGAACCCACTGAAACCACTGCACCCACTGAATCCCATGAACCCATAAACTCACTGAACCCACTGAGCCCACTGAACCCACTGCAACCACTGAACGCACTGAACCCACTGCACCCACTGAACCCACTTCACCCACTGAACGCACTAAACCCACTGGACCCACTGAACCCACTGAATCCACTGCACCCACTGAACCCACTGCACCCACTGAACCCACTGAACCCACTGAACCCACTGAATCCACTGTAGCCACTGAACCCACTGCACACACTTAACTCACTGAACCGACTGAACACACTGTACCCATTCAACCCACTTAACCTACTCTACCCACTGAACCCATTGCACTCACTGAACCCACTGAGCCCACTGAACCCTCTGCACCCACTGAACCCACTGAACCCACTGCACCCACTGACCCCACTGCACCCACTGAACCGACTGCACCCACTGAACGCACTAAACCCACTGAAACCACTGAACCCACTGAATCCACTGCACCCACTGAACCCACTGCACCCACTGAACCCACTGAACCCACTGAACCCACTGCACGCACTGAACACACTGCACCCACTGAACCCACTGAACCCACTGAACCCACTGCACCCACTGAACCCACTGCACCCATTGAACCCTCTGAACACACTGAACACACTGCACCCACTAAACCCACTGAACCCACTGAACACACTGAGCCCACTGAACCGACTGCACCCACTGAACCCACTGCGCCCACTGAACCCACTGCACCCACTGAAACCAGTGCACCTGCTGAACCCACTGCACCCACTGCATCAATTCACCCAGTGAACCCACTGAACCCACTGAAGCCACTGCACCCACTGAACCCACTCAACCCACTGAACCCACTGCACCCACTGAACCCACTGAACCCACTGCACCCAATGGACCCACTGAACTCACTGCACCCACTGCACCCACTGAACCCACTGAACCCATGCACTCACTGAACCCACTGAGCCCACTGCACCCACTGCACCCACTGCATCCACTGAACCCACTGCACCCAATGCACCACTGCACCCACTGAACGCACTGCGCCAACTGCACCCACTGAACCCACTGCACCACTGCACCCAATGAACCCACTGCATCCACTGCACCCACTGAAACCACAGCACCCACTGCACCACTGAACCCACTGAACCCACTGCACCCACTGCACCCACTGCACCCACTGAACCCACTGCACCCACTGAATCCACTGCACCCACTGTACCCACTGCACCCACTGAACCCAGTGCACCCACTGAACCCACTGAACCCACTGAACCCACTGCACCCACTGAACAAACTGAACCCGCTGAACCCACTGAACCCACTGCACCCACTGACCCCACTGCACCCACTGCACCCATTGAACCCACTGCACCACTGCACCCACTGAACCCACTGCACCCACTGAACCCACTGCACGCACTCAACACACTGCACCCACTGAACCCACTGAACCCACTGCTCCCACTGAACCCACTGCTCCCACTGAACCCACTGAACCCTCTGCACCCTCTGAACACACTGAACACACTGCACCCACTAAACCCACTGCACTCAATGAACCCACTGAGCCCACTGAACCCACTGCACCCACTGAAGCCACTGCGCCCACTGAACCCACTGCACCCACTGAAACCAGTGCACCCACTGAACCCACTGCACCGACTGCACCAATGCACCCAGTGAAGCCACTGAACCCACTGAACCCACTGAACCCACTGCACCCACTGAACCCACTGAACCCACTGCACCCACTGAACCCACTGCACCCACTGAACCCACTGCACCCACTGAAACCACTGCACCCACTGAACTCACTGAACCCACTGAACCCACTGAACCCATGCACCAACTGCACCCACTGAACCCACTGAACCCACTGCACCCACTGAACACACTGCACCACTGAACCGACTGAACCCACTGCACCCACTGAACCCACTGCACCCACTGAACCTACTGAACCCACTGAACCCACTGAACCCACTGCACCCACTGAACCCACTGAAACCACTGAAACCACTGCACCCACTGAATCCCATGAACCCATGCTCTCACTGAACCCACTGAGCCCACTGAACCCACTGCAACCACTGAACCCACTGACCCCACTGCACCCACTGAACCCACTGCACCCACTGAACCCACTGCAAACACTGAACCCACTGAACCCATTGAACCCACTGCACCCACTGCACCCACTGAACCCACTGCACCCACTGAACACACTGCAACCACTGCACCACTGAACCCACTGAACACACTGAACCCACTGCACCCACTGCACCCAATGCGCCCACTGAACCAACTGAACCCACTGCACCCACTGAACCCACTGCACCAACTGCACCCACTGAACCCACTGCACCCACTGAAGCCACTGCACCCACTGAACCCACTGCACCCACTGAACCCACTGAACCCACTGAACTCAGTGAACCCACAGCACCCACTGAACCCACAGAGCCCACTACACACACTGAACACACTGAAGCCACTGAACCCACTGCAACCATTGAACCCACTGCACCCACTGAACCCACTGAACCCACTGCACCCACTGAACCCACAGAGCCCACTGCACACACTGAACACACTGAAGCCACTGAACCCACTGCACCCACTGAACCCACAGAACCCACTGCACCCACTGAACCCACTGAACCCAATGAAACCACTGAACCCACTGCACCCACTGCCCCCACTGAACCCACTGCACCACTGCACCGACTGAACGGACTGAACCCAGTGAACCCACTGCACCCACTGCACCACTGCACCCAATGCATTCTCTGCACCACGGCACCCAATGAACCCACTGCACCCACTGCACCCACTGAACACTCTGAACCCACTGAACACACTGCACCCACTGAACCCACTGAACCCACTGCACCCACTGAACCCAATGCACCCACTGAACATACTGAACCCACTGAACCCACTGAACCCACTGCACCACTGAACCCACTGAAACCACTGAAACCACTGCACCCACTGAATCCCATGAACCCATGCACTCACTGAACCCACTGAGCCCACTGAACCCACTGCAACCACTGAACCCACTGAACCCACTGAGCCCACTGCAACCACTGAACCCACTGAACCCACTGCACCCACGGAACCCACTACACCCACTGAACCCACTGCACCCACTGAACGCACTAAACCCACTGAACCCACTGAACCCACTGAATCCACTGCACCCACTGCACCCACTGAACCCACTGAACCCACTGAATCCACTGCAGCCACTGAACCCACTGCACCCACTTAACTCACTGAACCCACTGAACACACTGTACCCATTCAACCCATTTAACCCACTGTACCCACTGAACCCACTGAGCCCACTGAACCCACTGCAACCACTGAACCCACTGAACCCACTGCACCCACTGAACCCACTGCACCCACTGCACCCACTGAACCCACTGCACCCACTGAACCCACTGCACCCACTGAACCGACTGCACCCACTGAACGCACTAAACCCACTGAAACCACTGAACCCACTGAATCCACTGCACCCACTGAACCCACTGCACCCACTGAACCCACTGAACCCACTGAACCCACTGCACGCACTGAACACACTGCACCCACTGAACCCACTGAACCCACTGCACCCACTGAACCCACTGCACCCATTGAACCCTCTGAACACACTGAACACACTGCACCCACTAAACCCACTGAACCCACTGAACCCACTGAGCCCACTGAACCGACTGCACCCACTGAACCCACTGCGCCCACTGAACCCACTGCACCCACTGAAACCAGTGCACCCGCTGAACCCACTGCACCCACTGCATCAATTCACCCAGTGAACCCACTGAACCCACTGAACCCACTGAACCCACTGCACCCACTGAACCCACTCAACCCACTGAACCCACTGCACCCACTGAACCCACTGAACCCACTGCACCCAATGAACCCACTGAACTCACTGCACCCACTGAACCCACTGAACCCATGCACTCACTGAACCCACTGAGCCCACTGCACCCACTGCACCCACTGCATCCACTGAACCCACTACACCCAATGCACCACTGCACCCACTGAACGCACTGCGCCAACTGCACCCACTGAACCCACTGCACCACTGCACCCAATGAACCCACTGCATCCACTGCACCCACTGAAACCACAGCACCCACTGCACCACTGAACCCACTGAACCCACTGCACCCACTGCACCCACTGCACCCACTGAACCCACTGCACCCACTGAATCCACTGCACCCACTGTACCCACTGCACCCACTGAACCCAGTGCACCCACTGAACCCACTGAACCCACTGAACCCACTGCACCCACTGAACAAACTGAACCCACTGAACCCACTGAACCCACTGCACCCACTGACCCCACTGCACCCACTGCACCCATTGAACCCACTGCACCACTGCACCCACTGAACCCACTGCACCCACTGAACCCACTGCACCCACTGAACCCACTGCACGCACTCAACACACTGCACCCACTGAACCCACTGAACCCACTGCTCCCACTGAACCCACTGCTCCCACTGAACCCACTGCTCCCACTGAACCCACTGAACCCTCTGCACCCACTAAACCCACTGCACTCAATGAACCCACTGCACCCACTGAAACCAGTGCACCCACTGAACCCACTGCACCGACTGCACCAATGCACCCAGTGAAGCCACTGAACCCACTGAACCCACTGAACCCACTGCACCCACTGAACCCACTGAACCCACTGCACCCACTGAACCCACTGCACCCACTGAACCCACTGCACCCACTGAAACCACTGCACCCACTGAACTCACTGAACCCACTGAACCCACTGAACCCATGCACCAACTGCACCCACTGAACCCACTGAACCCACTGCACCCACTGAACACACTGCACCACTGAACCGACTGAACCCACTGCACCCACTGAACCCACTGCACCCACTGAACCTACTGAACCCACTGAACCCACTGAACCCACTGCACCCACTGAACCCACTGAAACCACTGAAACCACTGCACCCACTGAATCCCATGAACCCATGCTCTCACTGAACCCACTGAGCCCACTGAACCCACTGCAACCACTGAACCCACTGACCCCACTGCACCCACTGAACCCACTGCACCCACTGAACCCACTGCAAACACTGAACCCACTGAACCCATTGAACCCACTGCACCCACTGCACCCACTGAACCCACTGCACCCACTGAACCCACTGAACACACTGCAACCACTGCACCACTGAACCCACTGAACACACTGAACCCACTGCACCCACTGCACCCAATGCGCCCACTGAACCAACTGAACCCACTGCACCCACTGAACCCACTGCACCAACTGCACCCACTGAACCCACTGCACCCACTGAAGCCACTGCACCCACTGAACCCACTGCACCCACTGAACCCACTGAACCCACTGAACTCAGTGAACCCACAGCACCCACTGAACCCACAGAGCCCACTACACACACTGAACACACTGAAGCCACTGAACCCACTGCAACCATTGAACCCACTGCACCCACTGAACCCACTGAACCCACTGCACCCACTGAACCCACAGAGCCCACTGCACACACTGAACACACTGAAGCCACTGAACCCACTGCACCCACTGAACCCACAGAACCCACTGCACCCACTGAACCCACTGAACCCACTGAACCCAATGAAACCACTGAACCCACTGCACCCACTGCCTCCACTGAACCCACTGCACCACTGCACCGACTGAACCCACTGAACCCAGTGAACCCACTGCACCCTCTGCACCACTGCACCCAATGCATTCTCTGCACCACGGCACCCAATGAACCCACTGCACCCACTGCACCCACTGAACACTCTGAACCCACTGAACACACTGCACCCACTGAACCCACTGAACCCACTGCACCCACTGAACCCAATGCACCCACTGAACATACTGAACCCACTGAACCCACTGAACCCACTGCACCACTGAACCCACTGAAACCACTGAAACCACTGCACCCACTGAATCCCATGAACCCATGCACTCACTGAACCCACTGAGCCCACTGAACCCACTGCAATCACTGAACCCACTGAACCCACTGAGCCCACTGCAATCACTGAACCCACTGAACCCACTGAGCCCACTGCAACCACTGAACCCACTGCACCCACGGAACCCACTACACCCACTGAACCCACTGCACCCACTGAACGCACTAAACCCACTGAACCCACTGAACCCACTGAATCCACTGCACCCACTGCACCCACTGAACCCACTGAACCCACTGAATCCACTGCAGCCACTGAACCCACTGCACCCACTTAACTCACTGAACCCACTGAACACACTGTACCCATTCAACCCACTGAACCCACTGTACCCACTGAACCCACTGCAACCACTGAACCCACTGAACCCACTGAGCCCACTGAACCCACTGCAACCACTGAACCCACTGAACCCACTGCACCCACTGAACCCACTGCACCCACTGAACCCACTGCACCCACTGAACGCACTGAACCCACTGAACCCGATGAACCCACTGAATCCACTGCAGCCACTGAACCCACTGAACCCACTGCACCCACTTAACTCACTCAACCCACTGAACACACTGTACCCATTCAACCCACTTAACCCACTGAACCCACTGAACCCATTGCACTCACTGAACCCACTGAGCCTACTGAACCCTCTGCACCCACTGAGCCCACTGAACCCACTGCAACGACTAAACCCACTGAACCCACTGCACCCACTGAACCCACTGCACCCACTGAACCCACTGCACCCACTGAACGCACTAAACCCACTGAACCCACTGAACCCACTGAATCCACTGCAACCACTGAACCCACGGCACCCACTAAACCCACTGAACCCACTGAATCCACTGCAGCCACAGACCCCCCGGCACCCACTTAACCCAGCTACCCACTGAACACACTGTACCCATTGAACCCACTTAACCCACTGAACCCACTGAACCCATGCACTCACTGAACCCACTGAGCCCACTGAACCCACTGCAACCACTGAACCCACTGAACCCACTGAACCCACTGCACCCACTGAACACACTGCACCCACTGAACCCACTGAACCCACTGAACACACTGCACCCACTGAACCCACTGAACTCACTGCACTCACTGAACCTACTGCACCCACTGAACCCACTGAGCCCACTGCACCCACTGAACCCACTGCTCCCACTGAAACCAGTGCACCCACTGAAGCCACTGCACCCACTGCACCAATGCACCCAGTGAAACCACTGAACCCACTGAACCCACTGAACCCACTGAACCTACTGCACTCACTGAAACCACTGAACCCACTGCACCCACTGAACCCACTGCACCCACTGAACCCACTGAACCCACTGCACCCACTGAACCCACTGAACCCACTGCACCCACTGAACGCACTGCACCCATTGAACACACTGAGCCCACTGCACCCACTGAACCCACTGCACCCACTGCACCCACTGCATCCACTGAACCCACTGCACCCAATGCACCACTGCACCCACTGAACGCACTGCGCCCACTGCACCCACTGAACCCACTGCACCACTGCACCCAATGAACCCACTGCATCCACTGCACCCACTGAATCCACTGCACCCACTGAACCCACTGCACCCACTGAACCCACTGAACCCACTGAACCCACTGCACTCACTGAACCCACTGCACCGACTGAACCCACTCCACCCACTGAACCGACTGAACCCACTGAATCCACTGCACCCACTGAACCCACTGAACCCACTGAATCCACTGCATCCACTGAACCCACTGCACCCACTGAACCCACTGAACCCACTGAATCCACTGCACCCACTGAACCCACTGCACCGACTGAACCCACTCCACCCACTGAACCGACTGAACCCGACTGCACCCGCTGAACACACTGAGCCCACTGAACCCACTGCACCCACTGAACCCACTGAACCAACTGCACCCACTGAACCCACTGCACCCACTGAAACCAGTGCACCCACTGAACCCACTGCAGCCACTGCACCAATGCATGCAGTGAAACCACTGAACCCACTGAACCCACTGAACCCACTGCACCCACTGAACCCACTGAACCCACTGAACCCACTGCACCCACTGAACCCACTGAACCCACTGCACCCACTGAACCCACTGCACCCATGCACTCACTGAACCCACTGAGCCCACTGAACCCACTGAACCCACTGAACCCACTGCACCCACTGAACCCACTGAACGCACTAAACCCATTGAACCCACTGAACCCACTGAATCCACTGCACACACTGAACCCACTGAACCCACTGAACCCACTGAACCCACTGCATGCACTGAACACACTGCACCCACTGAACCCACTGAACCCACTGCACCCACTGAATCCACTGAACCCACTGAACCCACTGAGCCCACTGAACCCACTGAACCCACTGAACCCACTGCACCCACTGAACCCACTGCACCCTCTGAACACACTGAACACACTGCACCCACTGAACCCACTGAACCCACTGCACCCACTGAACCCACTGCACTCACTGAACGCACTAAACCCACTGAACCCACTGAATCCACTGCACCCACTGAACCCACTGAACCCACTGAATCCACTGCAGCCACTGAACCCACTGCACCCACTTAACCCACTTCACCCACTGAACCTACTGAACCCACTGCACCCTCTGAACACACTGAACCCACTGCACCCACTGCACCAATGCACCCAGTGAAACCACTGAACCCACTGTACCCACTGCACCCGCTGAAACCACTGAACCCACTGCACCCACTGAAACCACTGAACCCACTGCACCCACTGAACCCACTAAACCCACTGCACCCACAGAACCCACTGAACCCATTGAAACCACTGCACCCACTGAACCCACTGAACCCACTGCACCCACTGAACCCACAGAACCCACTGCACCCACTGAACCCACTGAACCCACTGAATCCACTGCACCCACTGAACATACTGAACCCACTGAATCCACTGAACCCACTGAATCCACTGAACCTCCTGAACCCACTGCACCCTCTGAACACACTGAACCCACTGCACCCACTGCACCAATGCACCCAGTGAAATCACTGAACCCACTGAACCCACTGCACCCGCTGAAACCACTGAACCCACTGCACCCACTGAACCCACTGAACCCACTGCACCCACTGAACCCACTGAACCCACTGCACCCACAGAACCCACTGAACCCATTGAAACCACTGCACCCACTGAACCCACTGCACCCACTGAACCCACTGAAACCACTGAACCCACTGAATCCACTGCAGCCTCTGAACCCATTGCACCCACTTAACCCACTGAACCCACTGAACCCACTGCACCCACTGAACCCACTGAACCCACTGCACCCACTGAACCCACTGAATCCACTGCAGCATCTGAACCCATTGCACCCACTTAACCCACTGAACCCACTGAACACACTGTACCCATTCAACCCACTTAACCCACTGAACCCACTGAACCCATTGCACTCATTGAACCCACTGAGCCCACTGAACCCACTGAACCCACTGAACCCACTGCACCCACTGAACACACTGCACCCATGCACTCACTGAACCCACTGAGCCCACTGAACCCACTGCAACCACTGAACCCACTGAACCCACTGAACCCACTGCACCCACTGAACCCACTGCACCCACTGAACGCACTTAACCCACTGAACCCACTGAACCCACTGAATCCACTGCACCCACTGAACCCACTGCACCCACTGAACCCACTGAACCCACTGAACGCACTGCACGCACTGAACACACTGCACCCACTGAACCCACTGAACCCACTGCACCACTGAACCCACTGCACCCACTGAACCCACTGCACGCTCTGAACTCACTGAGCCCACTGCACCCACTAAAGCCACTGAACCCACTGAACCCACTGAACGCACTGCACGCACTGAACACACTGCACCCACTGAACCCACTGAACCCACTGCACCACTGAACCCACTGCACCCACTGAACCCACTGAACCCACTGCACGCTCTGAACTCACTGAGCCCACTGCACCCACTAAAGCCACTGAACCCACTGCACCCACTGAACCCACTGCACCCACTGAACGCACAGAGCCCACTGCACAAACTGAACACAATGAAGCCACTGAACCCACTGCAACCACTGCACCCACTGAACCCACTGCACCCACTGAACCCACTGAATCCACTGAATCCACTGAATCCACTGAACCCACTGAATCCACTGCAGCCAGTGAACCCACTGCACCCACTTAACCCACTGAACACACTGTACCCATTCAACCCACTTAACCCACTGAACTCACTGAGCCCACTGAACCCTCTGCACCCACTGAACCCACTGAAACCACTGCACCCACTGAACCCACTGCACCCACTGAACACACTGCACCCACTGAACCCACTGAACTCACTGCATCCACTGAACCCACTGAACCCACTGTACCCACTGCACCCTCTGAACCCACTGCACCCACTGAACCCTCTGCACCCACTGAACCCACTGCACCACTGCACCCAATGAACCTACTGCATCCACTGCACCCACTGAACCCACTGAACCCACTGCAGCCACTAAACCCATTGCACCCACTTAACCCACTGAACACACTGTACCCATTTAACCCACTTAACCCACTGAACCCAATGAACCCATTGCACTCACTGAACCCACTGAGCCCACTGAACCCTCTGCACCCACTGAACCTACTGAACCCACTGCACCCACTGAACCCACTGCCCCCATGCACTCACTGAACTCACTGAGCCCACTGAACCCACTGCAACCACTGAACCCACTCAACCCACTGCACCCACTGAACCCACTGCACCCACTGAACCCACTGAACCCAGTGAACGCACTGAACCCACTGAACCCACTGAATCCACTGAATCCACTGCACCCACTGAACCCACTGCACCCACTGAACCCACTGAACCCACTGAACCCACTGCACTCACTGAACACACTGCACCCACTGAACCCACTGAACCCACTGCACCCACTGAACCCACTCCACCCACTGAACCCACTGAACCCACTGCACCCGCTGAACACACTGAGCCCACTGAACCCACTGCACCCACTGAACCCACTGAACCAACTGCACCCACTGAACCTACTGCACTCGCTCAAACCACTGAACCCACTGCACCCACTGAACCCACTGAACCCACTGCACCCACTGAACCCACTGAACCCACTGCACCCACAGAACCCACTGAACCCATTGAAACCACTGCACCCACTGAACCCACTGCACCCACTGAACCCACTGAAACCACTGAACCCACTGAATCCACTGCAGCCTCTGAACCCATTGCACCCACTTAACCCACTGAACCCACTGAACCCACTGCACCCACTGAACCCACTGAACCCACTGCACCCACTGAACCCACTGAACCCACTGAATCCACTGCAGCATCTGAACCCATTGCACCCACTTAACCCACTGAACCCACTGAACACACTGTACCCATTCAACCCACTTAACCCACTGAACCCACTGAACCCATTGCACTCATTGAACCCACTGAGCCCACTGAACCCTCTGCACCCACTGAACCCACTGAACCCACTGCACCCACTGAACACACTGCACCCATGCACTCACTGAACCCACTGAGCCCACTGAACCCACTGCAACCACTGAACCCACTGAACCCACTGCACCCACTGAACCCACTGCACCCACTGAACGCACTTAACCCACTGAACCCACTGAACCTACTGAATCTACTGCACCCACTGAACCCACTGCACCCACTGAACCCACTGAACCCACTGAACGCACTGCACGCACTGAACACACTGCACCCACTGAACCCACTGAACCCACTGCACCACTGAACCCACTGCACCCACTAAAGCCACTGAACCCACTGAACCCACTGAACGCACTGCACGCACTGAACACACTGCACCCACTGAACCCACTGAACCCACTGCACCACTGAACCCACTGCACCCACTGAACCCACTGAACCCACTGCACGCTCTGAACTCACTGAGCCCACTGCACCCACTAAAGCCACTGAACCCACTGCACCCACTGAACCCACTGCACCCACTGAACGCACAGAGCCCACTGCACAAACTGAACATAATGAAGCCACTGAACCCACTGCAACCACTGAAACCACTGCACCCACTGAACCCACTGCGCCCACTGAACCCACTGAATCCACTGAACCCACTGAATCCACTGAACCCACTGAATCCACTGCAGCCAGTGAACCCACTGCACCCACTTAACCCACTGAACACACTGTACCCATTCAACCCACTTAACCCACTGAACTCACTGAGCCCACTGAACCCTCTGCACCCACTGAACCCACTGAACCCACTGCACCCACTGAACACACTGCACCCACTGAACCCACTGAACTCACTGCATCCACTGAACCCACTGAACCCACTGTACCCACTGCACCCTCTGAACCCACTGCACCCACTGAACCCTCTGCACCCACTGAACCCACTGCACCACTGCACCCAATGAACCCACTGCATCCACTGCACCCACTGAAACCACAGCACCCACTGCACCACTGCACCCACTGAACCCACTGAACCCACTGCAGCCACTAAACCCATTGCACCCACTTAACCCACTGAACACACTGTACCCATTCAACCCACTTAACCCACTGAACCCAATGAACCCATTGCACTCACTGAACCCACTGAGCCCACTGAACCCTCTGCACCCACTGAACCTACTGAACCCACTGCACCCACTGAACCCACTGCCCCCATGCACTCACTGAACTCACTGAGCCCACTGAACCCACTGCAACCACTGAACCCACTCAACCCACTGCACCCACTGAACCCACTGCACCCACTGAACTCACTGAACCCAGTGAACGCACTGAACCCACTGAACCCACTGAATCCACTGAATCCACTGCACCCACTGAACCCACTGCACCCACTGAACCCACTGAACCCACTGAACCCACTGCACTCACTGAACACACTGCACCCACTGAACCCACTGAACCCACTGCACCCACTGAACCCACTCCACCCACTGAACCCACTGAACCCACTGCACCCGCTGAACACACTGAGCCCACTGAACCCACTGCACCCACTGAACCCACTGAACCAACTGCACCCACTGAACCCACTGCACCCACTGAAACCAGTGCACCCACTGAACCCACTGCAGCCACTGCACCAATGCATGCAGTGAAACCACTGAACCCACTGAACCCATTGAACCCACTGAACCCAATGCACCCACTGAAACCACTGAACCCACTGAACCCACTGAACCCACTGCACCCACTGAACCCACTGAACCCACTGCACCCACTGAACCCACTGCACCCATGCACTCACTGAACCCACTGAGCCCACTGAACCCACTGCAACCACTGAACCCACTGAACCCACTGAACCCACTGCACCCACTGAACCCACTGAACGCACTAACCCCATTGAACCCACTAAACCCACTGAATCCACTGCACACACTGAACCCACTGAACCCACTGAACCCACTGCATGCACTGAACACACTGCATCCACTGAACCCACTGAACCCACTGAACCCACTGCACCCACTGAATCCACTGAACCCACTGAACCCACTGAGCCCACTGAACCCACTGAACCCACTGAACCCACTGCACCCACTGAACCCACTGCACCCTCTGAACACACTGAACACACTGCACCCACTGAACCCACTGCACCCACTGAACCCACTGCACTCACTGAACGCACTAAACCCACTGAACCCACTGAATCCACTGCACCCACTGAACCCACTGAACCCACTGAATCCACTGCAGCCACTGAACCCACTGCACCCACTTAACCCACTTCACCCACTGAACCTACTGAACCCACTGCACCCTCTGAACACACTGAACGCACTGCACCCACTGCACCAATGCACCCAGTGAAACCACTGAACCCACAGTACCCACTGCACCCGCTGAAACCACTGAACCCACTGCACCCACTGAACCCACTGAACCCACTGCACCCACTGAACCCACTGAACCCACTGCACCCACAGAACCCACTGAACCCATTGAAACCACTGCACCCACTGAACACACTGAAACCACTGAACCCACTGAATCCACTGCAGCCTCTGAACCCATTGCACCCACTTAACACACTGAACCCACTGCACCCACTGAACCCACTGCACCCACTGAACCCACTGAACCCATTGAACCCACTGAACCCACTGAATCCACTGCACCCACTGAACATACTGAACCCACTGATTCCACTGAACCCACTGAATCCACTGAACCTACTGAACCCACTGCACCCTCTGAACACACTGAACCCACTGCACCCACTGCACCAATGCACCCAGTGAAATCACTGAAGCCACTGAACCCACTGCACCCGCTGAAACCACTGAACCCACTGCACCCACTGAACCCACTGAACCCACTGCACGCTCTGAACTCACTGAGCCCACTGCACCCACTAAAGCCACTGAACCCACTGCGCCCACTGAACCCACTGCACCCACTGAACGCACAGAGCCCACTGCACAAACTGAACACAATGAAGCCACTGAACCCACTGCAACCACTGAAACCACTGCACCCACTGAACCCACTGCACCCACTGAACCCACTGAATCCACTGAACCCACTGAATCCACTGAACCTACTGAACCCACTGCACCCTCTGAACACACTGAACCCACTGCACCCACTGCACCAATGCACCCAGTGAAATCACTGAAGCCACTGAACCCACTGCACCCGCTGAAACCACTGAACCCACTGCACCCACTGAACCCACTGAACCCACTGCACGCTCTGAACTCACTGAGCCCACTGCACCCACTAAAGCCACTGAACCCACTGCACCCACTGAACCCACTGCACCCACTGAACGCACAGAGCCCACTGCACAAACTGAACACAATGAAGCCACTGAACCCACTGCAACCACTGAAACCACTGCACCCACTGAACCCACTGCACCCACTGAACCCACTGAATCCACTGAACCCACTGAATCCACTGAACCCACTGAATCCACTGCAGCCAGTGAACCCACTGCACCCACTTAACCCACTGAACACACTAACCCACTTAACCCACTGAACTCACTGAGCCCACTGAACCCTCTACACCCACTGAACCCACTGAAACCACTGCACCCACTGAACCCACTGCACCCACTGAACACACTGCACCCACTGAACCCACTGAACTCACTGCATCCACTGAACCCACTGAACCCACTGTACCCACTGCACCCTCTGAACCCACTGCACCCACTGAACCCTCTGCACCCACTGAACCCACTGCACCACTGCACCCAATGAACCCACTGCATCCACTGCACCCACTGAAACCACAGCACCCACTGCACCACTGCACCCACTGAACCCACTGAACCCACTGCAGCCACTAAACCCATTGCACCCACTTAACCCACTGAACACACTGTACCCATTCAACCCACTTAACCCACTGAACCCAATGAACCCATTGCACTCACTGAACCCACTGAGCCCACTGAACCCTCTGCACCCACTGAACCTACTGAACCCACTGCAGCCACTGAAACCACTGCCCCCATGCACTCACTGAACTCACTGAGCCCACTGAACCAACTGCAACCACTGAACCCACTCAACCCACTGCACCCACTGAACCCACTGCACCCACTGAACCCACTGAACCCAGTGAACGCACTGAACCCACTGAACCCACTGAATCCACTGAATCCACTGCACCCACTGAACCCACTGCACCCACTGAACCCACTGAACCCACTGCACTCACTGAACACACTGCACCCACTGAACCCACTGAACCCACAGCACCCACTGAACCCACTCCACCCACTGAACCCACTGAACCCACTGCACCCGCTGAACACACTGAGCCCACTGAACCCACTGCACCCACTGAACCCACTGAACCAACTGCACCCACTGAACCCACTGCACCCACTGAAACCAGTGCACCCACTGAACCCACTGCAGCCACTGCACCAATGCATGCAGTGAAACCACTGAACCCACTGAACCCACTGAACCCAATGCACCCACTGAACCCACTGCACCCATGCACTCACTGAACCCACTGAGCCCACTGAACCCACTGCAACCACTGAACCCACTGAACCCACTGAACCCACTGCACCCACTGAACCCACTGAACGCACTAAACCCATTGAACCCACTGAACCCACTGAATCCACTGCACACACTGAACCCACTGAACCCACTGAACCCACTGCATGCACTGAACACACTGCACCCACTGAACCCACTGAACCCACTGCACCCACTGAATCCACTGAACCCACTGAACCCACTGAGCCCACTGAACCCACTGAACCCACTGAACCCACTGCACCCACTGAACCCACTGCACCCTCTGAACACACTGAACACACTGCACCCACTGAACCCACTGCACCCACTGAACCCACTGCACTCACTGAACGCACTAAACCCACTGAACCCACTGAATCCACTGCACCCACTGAACCCACTGAACCCACTGAACCCAGTGAACGCACTGAACCCACTGAACCCACTGAATCCACTGAATCCACTGCACCCACTGAACCCACTGCACCCAATGAACCCACTGAACCCACTGAACCCACTGCACTCACTGAACACACTGCACCCACTGAACCCACTGAACCCACTGCACCCACTGAACCCACTCCACCCACTGAACCCACTGAACCCACTGCACCCGCTGAACACACTGAACCCACTGCACCCACTGAACCCACTGAACCCACTGCACCCACTGAACCCACTGCACCCATGCACTCACTGAACCCACTGAGCCCACTGAACCCACTGCAACCACTGAACCCACTGAACCCACTGAACCCACTGCACCCACTGAACCCACTGAACGCACTAAACCCATTGAACCCACTGAACCCACTGAATCCACTGCACACACTGAACCCACTGAACCCACTGAACCCACTGCATGCACTGAACACACTGCACCCACTGAACCCACTGAACCCACTGAACCCACTGCACCCACTGAATCCACTGAACCCACTGAACCCACTGCACCCACTGAACCCACTGAACCAACTGCACCCACTGAACACACTGCACCCACTGAAACCAGTGCACCCACTGAACCCACTGCAGCCACTGCACCAATGCATGCAGTGAAACCACTGAACCCACTGAACCCATTGAACCCACTGAACCCAATGCACACACTGAAACCACTGAACCCACTGAACCCACTGCACCCACTGAACCCACTGAACCCACTGCACCCACTGAACCCACTGCACCCATGCACTCACTGAACCCACTGAGCCCACTGAACCCACTGCAACCACTGAACCCACTGAACCCACGGAACCCACTGAACCCACTGCACCCACTGAACCCACTGCAACCACTGAACCCACTGAACCCACTGAACCCACTGAACCCACTGCACCCACTGAACCCACTGCACCCTCTGAACACACTGAACACACTGCACCCACTGAACCCACTGCACCCACTGAACCCACTGCACTCACTGAACGCACTAAACCCACTGAACCCACTGAATCCACTGCACCCATTGAACCCACTGAACCCACTGAATCCACTGCAGCCACTGAACCCACTGCACCCACTTAACCCACTTCACCCACTGAACCTACTGAACCCACTGCACCCTCTGAACACACTGAACCCAATGCACCCACTGTACCAATGCACCCAGTGAAACCACTGAACCCACAGTACCCACTGCACCCGCTGAAACCACTGAACCAACTGCACCCACTGAACCCACTGAACCCACTGCACCCACTGAACCCACTGAACCCACTGCACCCACTGAACCCACTGAATCCACTGAACCCACTGAATCCACTGAACCCACTGAATCCACTGCAGCCAGTGAACCCACTGCACCCACTTAACCCACTGAACACACTGTACCCATTCAACCCACTTAACCCACTGAACTCACTGAGCCCACTGAACCCTCTGCACCCACTGAACCCACTGAAACCACTGCACCCACTGAACCCACTGCACCCACTGAACACACTGCACCCACTGAACCCACTGAACTCACTGCATCCACTGAACCCACTGAACCCACTGCACCCTCTGAACCCACTGCACCCACTGAACCCTCTGCACCCACTGAACCCACTGCACCACCGCACCCAATGAACCCACTGCATCCACTGCACCCACTGAAACCACAGCACCCACTGCACCACTGCACCCACTGAACCCACTGAACCCAATGCACCCACTGAAACCACTGAACCCACTGAACCCACTGAACCCACTGCACCCACTGAACCCACTGAACCCACTGCACCCACTGAACCCACTGCACCCATGCACTCACTGAACCCACTGAGCCCACTGAACCCACTGCAACCACTGAACCCACTGAACCCACTGAACCCACTGCACCCACTGAACCCACTGAACGCACTAAACCCATTGAACCCACTGAACCCACTGAATCCACTGCACACACTGAACCCACTGAACCCACTGAACCCACTGCATGCACTGAACACACTGCACCCACTGAACCCACTGAACCCACTGCACCCACTGAATCCACTGAACCCACTGAACCCACTGAGCCCACTGAACCCACTGAACCCACTGAACCCACTGCACCCACTGAACCCACTGCACCCTCTGAACACACTGAACACACTGCACCCACTGAACCCACTGCACCCACTGAACCCACTGCACTCACTGAACGCACTAAACCCACTGAACCCACTGAACCCACTGAATCCACTGCACCCACTGAACCCACTGAACCTACTGCACCCACTGCACCAATGCACCCAGTGAAACCACTGAACCCACTGTACCCACTGCACCCGCTGAAACCACTGAACCCACTGAACCCACTGAACCCACTGAACCCACTGCACCCACTGAACCCACTGAACCCACTGCACCCACTGCACCCACAGAACCCACTGAACCCATTGAAACCACTGCACACACTGAACCCACTGAACCCACTGAAACCACTGAACCCACTGAATCCACTGCAGCCTCTGAACCCATTGCACCCACTTAACCCACTGAACCCACTGCACCCACTGAACCCACTGAACCCACTGCACCCACTGAACCCACTGAACCCACTGAATGCACTGCACCCACTCAACATACTGAACCCACTGAATCCACTGAACCCACTGAATCCACTGAACCTACTGAACCCACTGCACCCACTGAACCCACTGAAACCACTGAACCCACTGAATCCACTGCAGCCTCTGAACCCATTGCACCCACTTAACCCACTGAACCCACTGTACCCACTGCACCCACTGCACCAATGCACCCAGTGAAATCACTGAACCCACTGAACCCGCTGAAACCACTGAACCCACTGCACCCACTGAACCCACTGAACCCACTGCACCCACTGAACCCACTGAACCCACTGCACCCACAGAACCCACTGAACCCATTGAAACCACTGCACCCACTGAACCCACTGCACCCACTGAACCCACTGAAACCACTGAACCCACTGAATCCACTGCAGCCTCTGAACCCATTGCACCCACTTAACCCACTGAACCCACTGAACCCACTGCACCCACTGAACCCACTGAACCCACTGCGCCCACTGAACCCACTGAACCCACTGAATCCACTGCACCCACTGAACCCACTGCACCCACTGAACCCACTGAAACCACTGAACCCACTGAATCCACTGCACCCACTGAACCCACTGAACCTACTGCACCCACTGCACCAATGCACCCAGTGAAACCACTGAACCCACTGTACCCACTGCACCCGCTGAAACCACTGAACCCACTGAACCCACTGAACCCACTGAACCCACTGCACCCACTGAACCCACTGAACCCACTGCACCCACAGAACCCACTGAACCCATTGAAACCACTGCACACACTGAACCCACTGAACCCACTGAAACCACTGAACCCACTGAATCCACTGCAGCCTCTGAACCCATTGCACCCACTTAACCCACTGAACCCACTGAACCCACTGCACCCACTGAACCCACTGAACCCACTGCACCAACTGAACCCACTGAACCCACTGAATGCACTGCACCCACTCAACATACTGAACCCACTGAATCCACTGAACCCACTGAATCCACTGAACCTACTGAACCCACTGCACCCACTGAACCCACTGAAACCACTGAACCCACTGAATCCACTGCAGCCTCTGAACCCATTGCACCCACTTAACCCACTGAACCCACTGTACCCACTGCACCCACTGCACCAATGCACCCAGTGAAATCACTGAACCCACTGAACCCGCTGAAACCACTGAACCCACTGCACCCACTGAACCCACTGAACCCACTGCACCCACTGAACCCACTGAACCCACTGCACCCACAGAACCCACTGAACCCATTGAAACCACTGCACCCACTGAACCCACTGCACCCACTGAACCCACTGAAACCACTGAACCCACTGAATCCACTGCAGCCTCTGAACCCATTGCACCCACTTAACCCACTGAACCCACTGAACCCACTGCACCCACTGAACCCACTGAACCCACTGCGCCCACTGAACCCACTGAACCCACTGAATCCACTGCACCCACTGAACCCACTGCACCCACTGAACCCACTGAAACCACTGAACCCACTGAATCCACTGCACCCACTGAACCCACTGAACCTACTGCACCCACTGCACCAATGCACCCAGTGAAACCACTGAACCCACTGTACCCACTGCACCCGCTGAAACCACTGAACCCACTGAACCCACTGAACCCACTGAACCCACTGCACCCACTGAACCCACTGAACCCACTGCACCCACAGAACCCACTGAACCCATTGAAACCACTGCACACACTGAACCCACTGAACCCACTGAAACCACTGAACCCACTGAATCCACTGCAGCCTCTGAACCCATTGCACCCACTTAACCCACTGAACCCACTGAACCCACTGCACCCACTGAACCCACTGAACCCACTGCACCAACTGAACCCACTGAACCCACTGAATGCACTGCACCCACTCAACATACTGAACCCACTGAATCCACTGAACCCACTGAATCCACTGAACCTACTGAACCCACTGCACCCACTGAACCCACTGAAACCACTGAACCCACTGAATCCACTGCAGCCTCTGAACCCATTGCACCCACTTAACCCACTGAACCCACTGTACCCACTGCACCCACTGCACCAATGCACCCAGTGAAATCACTGAACCCACTGAACCCGCTGAAACCACTGAACCCACTGCACCCACTGAACCCACTGAACCCACTGCACCCACTGAACCCACTGAACCCACTGCACCCACAGAACCCACTGAACCCATTGAAACCACTGCACCCACTGAACCCACTGCACCCACTGAACCCACTGAAACCACTGAACCCACTGAATCCACTGCAGCCTCTGAACCCATTGCACCCACTTAACCCACTGAACCCACTGAACCCACTGCACCCACTGAACCCACTGAACCCACTGCGCCCACTGAACCCACTGAACCCACTGAATCCACTGCACCCACTGAACCCACTGCACCCACTGAACCCACTGAACCCACTGCACCCACTGAATCCACCGAACCCACTGCACCCACTGCACCCACTGAACCCACTGAACCCACTGAACCCACGGAACACACTGCACCCACTCAACCCACTCAACCCACTGCACCCTCTGCACCCACTGAACCCACTGAACCCACAGAACCCACTGCACCCACTGCACCTACTGAACCCACTGCACCCACTGCACCCACTGAACCCACTGCACCCACTGAACCCACTGAAACCACTGAACCCACTGAATCCACTGCAGCCTCTGAACCCATTGCACCCACTTAACCCACTGAACCCACTGAACCCACTGCACCCACTGAACCCGCTGAACCCACTGCGCCCACTGAACCCACTGAACCCACTGAATCCACTGCACCCACTGAACCCACTGCACCCACTGAACCCAATGAAACCACTGAACCCACTGAATCCACTGCAGCATCTGAACCCATTGCACCCACTTGACCCACTGAACCCACTGAACACACTGTACCCATTCAACCCACTTAACCCACTGAACCCACTGAACCCATTGCACTCATTGAACCCACTGAGCCCTCTGCACCCACTGAACCCACTGAACCCACTGCACCCACTGAACACACTGCACCCATGCACTCACTGAACCCACTGCACCCACTGAACCCACTGCACCCACTGAACCCACTGCACCCACTGCACCCACTAAACCCACTGAACCCACTGAACCCACTGAATCCACTGCACCCACTGAACCCACTGCACCCACTGAACCCACTGAACCCACTGAACGCACTGCACGCACTGAACACACTGCACCCACTGAACCCACTGAACCCACTGCACCACTGAACCCACTGCACCCACTGAACCCACTGAACCCACTGCACGCTCTGAACTCACTGAGCCCACTGCACCCACTAAAGCCACTGAACCCACTGCACCCACTGTACCCATTCAACCCACTTAACCCACTGAACTCACTGAGCCCACTGAACCCTCTGCACCCACTGAACCCACTGAAACCACTGCACCCACTGAACCCACTGCACCCACTGAACCCACTGAACTCACTGCATCCACTGAACCCACTGAACCCACTGTACCCACTGCACCCTCTGAACCCACTGCACCCACTGAACCCTCTGCACCCACTGAACCCACTGAACACACTGCACCCACTGAACCCACTGCACCCACTGAACCCACTGCACCCACTGAACCCACTGAACCCACTGAACCCATTGCACTCATTGAACCCACTGAGCCCACTGAACCCTCTGCACCCACTGCACACACTGAACACACTGCACCCATGCACTCACTGAACCCACTGAGCCCACTGAACCCACTGCAACCACTGAACCCATTGAACCCACTGCACCCACTGAACCCACTGCACCCACTGAACGCACTTAACCCACTGAACCCACTGAACCCACTGAATCCACTGCACCCACTGAACCCACTGCACCCACTGAACCCACTGAACGCACTGCACGCACTGAACACACTGCACCCACTGAACCCACTGAACCCACTGCACCACTGAACCCACTGCACCCACTGAACCCACTGAACCCACTGCACGCTCTGAACTCACTGAGCCCACTGCACCCACTAAAGCCACTGAACCCACTGAACCCACTGAACGCACTGCACGCACTGAACACACTGCACCCACTGAACCCACTGAACCCACTGCACCACTGAACCCACTGCACCCACTGAACCCACTGAACCCACTGCACGCTCTGAACTCACTGAGCCCACTGCACCCACTAAAGCCACTGAACCCACTGCACCCACTGAACCCACTGCACCCACTGAACGCACAGAGCCCACTGCACAAACTGAACACAATGAAGCCACTGAACCCACTGCAACCACTGAAACCACTGCACCCACTGAACCCACTGAACCCACTGAATCCACTGAACCCACTGAATCCACTGAACCCACTGAATCCACTGCAGCCAGTGAACCCACTGCACCCACTTAACCCACTGAACACACTGTACCCATTCAACCCACTTAACCCACTGAACTCACTGAGCCCACTGAACCCTCTGCACCCACTGAACCCACTGAAACCACTGCACCCACTGAACCCACTGCACCCACTGAAACCACTGAACTCACTGCATCCACTGAACCCACTGAACCCACTGTACCCACTGCACCCTCTGAACCCACTGCACCCACTGAACCCTCTGCACCCACTGAACCCACTGAACACACTGCACCCACTGAACCCACTGCACCCACTGAACCCACTTAAACCACTGAAACCACTGAACCCACTGAATCCACTGCAACCTCTGAACCCATTGCACCCACTAAACCCACTGATCCCACTGAACCCACTGCAGCCTCTGAACCCACTTAACCCACTTCACCCACTGAACACACTGTACCCATTGAACCCACTTAACCCACTGAACCCACTGAACACATGCACTCACTGAACCCACTGAGCCCACTGAACCCACTGCACCCACTGAACCCACTGAACCCACTGAACGCACTGCACGCACTGAACACACTGCACCCACTGAACCCACTGAACCCACTGCACCACTGAACCCACTGCACCCACTGAACCCACTGAACCCACTGCACGCTCTGAACTCACTGAGCCCACTGCACCCACTAAAGCCACTGAACCCACTGAACCCACTGAACGCACTGCACGCACTGAACACACTGCACCCACTGAACCCACTGAACCCACTGCACCACTGAACCCACTGCACCCACTGAACCCACTGAACCCACTGCACGCTCTGAACTCACTGAGCCCACTGCACCCACTAAAGCCACTGAACCCACTGCACCCACTGAACCCACTGCACCCACTGAACGCACAGAGCCCACTGCACAAACTGAACACAATGAAGCCACTGAACCCACTGCAACCACTGAAACCACTGCACCCACTGAACCCACTGCACCCACTGAACCCACTGAATCCACTGAACCCACTGAATCCACTGAACCCACTGAATCCACTGCAGCCAGTGAACCCACTGCACCCACTTAACCCACTGAACACACTGTACCCATTCAACCCACTTAACCCACTGAACTCACTGAGCCCACTGAACCCTCTGCACCCACTGAACCCACTGAAACCACTGCACCCACTGAACCCACTGCACCCACTGAAACCACTGAACTCACTGCATCCACTGAACCCACTGAACCCACTGTACCCACTGCACCCTCTGAACCCACTGCACCCACTGAACCCTCTGCACCCACTGAACCCACTGAACACACTGCACCCACTGAACCCACTGCACCCACTGAACCCACTTAAACCACTGAAACCACTGAACCCACTGAATCCACTGCAACCTCTGAACCCATTGCACCCACTAAACCCACTGATCCCACTGAACCCACTGCAGCCTCTGAACCCACTTAACCCACTTCACCCACTGAACACACTGTACCCATTGAACCCACTTAACCCACTGAACCCACTGAACACATGCACTCACTGAACCCACTGAGCCCACTGAACCAACTGCAACCACTGAACCCACTGAACACATTGCACCCACTGCACCCACTGCACCCACTTAACCCACTTCACCCACTGAACCCACTGAACCCACTGCACCCTCTGAACACACTGAACCCACTGCACCAATGCACCCAGTGAAACCACTGAACCCACTGAACCCACTGCACCCGCTGAAACCACTGAACCCACTGCACCCACTGAACCCACTGAACCCACAGAACCCACTGAACCCATTGAAACCACTGAACCCACTGAATCCACTGCACCCACTGAACCCACTGCACCCACTGAACCCACTGAACCCACTGAACGCACTGCACGCACTGAACACACTGCACCCTCTGAACCCACTGAACCCACTGCACCCACTGAACCCACTGAACCCACTGCACGCTCTGAACTCACTGAGCCCACTGCACCCACTGAAGCCACTGAACCCACTGCACCCACTGAACCCACTGCACCCACTGAACGCACAGAGCCCACTGCACAAACTGAACACACTGAAGCCACTGAACCCACTGCAACCACTGAAACCACTGCACCCACTGAACCCACTGCACCCACTGAACCCACTGAACCCACTGAATCCACTGAACCCACTGAACCCACTGAATCCACTGCACCCACTGAACATACTGAACCTACTGAATCCACTGAACCCACTGAATCGACTGCAGCCAGTGAACCCACTGCACCCACTTAACCCACTGAACACACTACCCATTCAACCCACTTAACCCACTGAACTCACTGAGCCCACTGAAACCTCTGCACCCACTGAACCCACTGAAACCACTGCTCCCACTGAACCCACTGCACCCACTGAACACACTGCACCCACTGAACCCACTGAACTCACTGCATCCACTGAACCCACTGAACCCACTGTACCCACTGCACCCTCTGAACCCACTGCACCTACTGAACCCTCTGCACCCACTGAACCCACTGAACACACTGCACCCACTGAACCCACTGCACCCACTGAACCCACTGCACCCACTGAACCCACTGAAATTACTGAAACCACTGAACCCACTGAACCCACTGCACCACTGAACCCACTGCACCCACTGAACCCACTGAACCCACTGCACGCTCTGAACTCACTGAGCCCACTGCACCCACTAAAGCCACTGAACCCACTGCACCCACTGAACCCACTGCACCCACTGAACGCACAGAGCCCACTGCACAAACTGAACACAATGAAGCCACTGAACCCACTGCAACCACTGAAACCACTGCACCCACTGAACCCACTGCACCCACTGAACCCACTGAATCCACTGAACCCACTGAATCCACTGAACCCACTGAATCCACTGCAGTCAGTGAACCCACTGCACCCACTTAACCCACTGAACACACTGTACCCATTCAACCCACTTAACCCACTGAACTCACTGAGCCCACTGAACCCTCTGCACCCACTGAACCCACTGAAACCACTGCACCCACTGAACCCACTGCACCCACTGAAACCACTGAACTCACTGCATCCACTGAACCCACTGAACCCACTGTACCCACTGCACCCTCTGAACCCACTGCACCCACTGAACCCTCTGCACCCACTGAACCCACTGAACACACTGCACCCACTGAACCCACTGCACCCACTGAACCCACTTAAACCACTGAAACCACTGAACCCACTGAATCCACTGCAACCTCTGAACCCATTGCACCCACTAAACCCACTGATCCCACTGAACCCACTGCAGCCTCTGAACCCACTTAACCCACTTCACCCACTGAACACACTGTACCCATTGAACCCACTTAACCCACTGAACCCACTGAACACATGCACTCACTGAACCCACTGAGCCCACTGAACCCACTGCACCCACTGAACCCACTGAACCCACTGAACGCACTGCACGCACTGAACACACTGCACCCACTGAACCCACTGAACCCACTGCACCACTGAACCCACTGCACCCACTGAACCCACTGAACCCACTGCACGCTCTGAACTCACTGAGCCCACTGCACCCACTAAAGCCACTGAACCCACTGAACCCACTGAACGCACTGCACGCACTGAACACACTGCACCCACTGAACCCACTGAACCCACTGCACCACTGAACCCACTGCACCCACTGAACCCACTGAACCCACTGCACGCTCTGAACTCACTGAGCCCACTGCACCCACTAAAGCCACTGAACCCACTGCACCCACTGAACCCACTGCACCCACTGAACGCACAGAGCCCACTGCACAAACTGAACACAATGAAGCCACTGAACCCACTGCAACCACTGAAACCACTGCACCCACTGAACCCACTGCACCCACTGAACCCACTGAATCCACTGAACCCACTGAATCCACTGAACCCACTGAATCCACTGCAGCCAGTGAACCCACTGCACCCACTTAACCCACTGAACACACTGTACCCATTCAACCCACTTAACCCACTGAACTCACTGAGCCCACTGAACCCTCTGCACCCACTGAACCCACTGAAACCACTGCACCCACTGAACCCACTGCACCCACTGAAACCACTGAACTCACTGCATCCACTGAACCCACTGAACCCACTGTACCCACTGCACCCTCTGAACCCACTGCACCCACTGAACCCTCTGCACCCACTGAACCCACTGAACACACTGCACCCACTGAACCCACTGCACCCACTGAACCCACTTAAACCACTGAAACCACTGAACCCACTGAATCCACTGCAACCTCTGAACCCATTGCACCCACTAAACCCACTGATCCCACTGAACCCACTGCAGCCTCTGAACCCACTTAACCCACTTCACCCACTGAACACACTGTACCCATTGAACCCACTTAACCCACTGAACCCACTGAACACATGCACTCACTGAACCCACTGAGCCCACTGAACCAACTGCAACCACTGAACCCACTGAACACATTGCACCCACTGCACCCACTGCACCCACTTAACCCACTTCACCCACTGAACCCACTGAACCCACTGCACCCTCTGAACACACTGAACCCACTGCACCAATGCACCCAGTGAAACCACTGAACCCACTGAACCCACTGCACCCGCTGAAACCACTGAACCCACTGCACCCACTGAACCCACTGAACCCACAGAACCCACTGAACCCATTGAAACCACTGAACCCACTGAATCCACTGCACCCACTGAACCCACTGCACCCACTGAACCCACTGAACCCACTGAACGCACTGCACGCACTGAACACACTGCACCCTCTGAACCCACTGAACCCACTGCACCCACTGAACCCACTGAACCCACTGCACGCTCTGAACTCACTGAGCCCACTGCACCCACTGAAGCCACTGAACCCACTGCACCCACTGAACCCACTGCACCCACTGAACGCACAGAGCCCACTGCACAAACTGAACACACTGAAGCCACTGAACCCACTGCAACCACTGAAACCACTGCACCCACTGAACCCACTGCACCCACTGAACCCACTGAACCCACTGAATCCACTGAACCCACTGAACCCACTGAATCCACTGCACCCACTGAACATACTGAACCTACTGAATCCACTGAACCCACTGAATCGACTGCAGCCAGTGAACCCACTGCACCCACTTAACCCACTGAACACACTACCCATTCAACCCACTTAACCCACTGAACTCACTGAGCCCACTGAAACCTCTGCACCCACTGAACCCACTGAAACCACTGCTCCCACTGAACCCACTGCACCCACTGAACACACTGCACCCACTGAACCCACTGAACTCACTGCATCCACTGAACCCACTGAACCCACTGTACCCACTGCACCCTCTGAACCCACTGCACCTACTGAACCCTCTGCACCCACTGAACCCACTGAACACACTGCACCCACTGAACCCACTGCACCCACTGAACCCACTGCACCCACTGAACCCACTGAAATTACTGAAACCACTGAACCCACTGAATCCACTGCAACCTCTGAACCCATTGTACCCACTTAACCCACTGAACCCACTGAACCCACTGAATCCACTGCAGCCTCTGAACCCACTGCACCCACTGAACACACTGTACCCATTGAACCCACTTAACCCACTGAACCCACTGAACACATGCACTCACTGAACCCACTGAGACCACTGAACCCACTGCAACCACTGAACCTACTGAACCCACTGCACCCTCTGAACACACTGAACCCACTGCACCCACTGCACCAATGCACCCAGTGAAATCACTGAAGCCACTGAACCCACTGCACCCGCTGAAACCACTGAACCCACTGCACCCACTGAACCCACTGAACCCACTGCACGCTCTGAACTCACTGAGCCCACTGCACCCAGTAAAGCCACTGAACCCACTGCACCCACTGAACCCACTGCACCAACTGAACGCACAGAGCCCACTGCACAAACTGAACACAATGAAGCCACTGAACCCACTGCAACCACTGAAACCACTGCACCCACTGAACCCACTGCACCCACTGAACCCACTGAATCCACTGAACCCACTGAATCCACTGAACCCACTGAATCCACTGCAGCCAGTGAACCCACTGCACCCACTTAACCCACTGAACACACTGTACCCATTCAACCCACTTAACCTACTGAACTCACTGAGCCCACTGAACCCTCTGCACCCACTGAACCCACTGAAACCACTGCACCCACAGAACCCACTGCACCCACTGAACCCACTGAACTCACTGCATCCACTGAACCCACTGAACCCACTGTACCCACTGCACCCTCTGAACCCACTGCACCCACTGAACCCTCTGCACCCACTGAACCCACTGAACACACTGCACCCACTGAACCCACTGCACCCACTGAACCCACTGCACCCACTGAACCCACTGAAACCACTGAAACCACTGAACCCACTGAATCCACTGCAACCTCTGAACCCATTGCCCCCACTAAACCCACTGAACCCACTGAACCCACTGCAGCCTCTGAACCCACTTAACCCACTTCACCCACTGAACACACTGTACCCATTGAACCCACTTAACCCACTGAACCCACTGAACACATGCACTCACTGAACCCACTGAGCCCACTGAACCCACTGCAGCCTCTGAACCCACTGCACCCACTGAACACACTGTACCCATTGAACCCACTTAACCCACTGAACCCACTGAACACATGCACTCACTGAAACCACTGAGCCCACTGAACCCACTGCAACCACTGAACCCACTGAACCCACTGAACACATTGCACCCACTGCACCCACTGCACCCACTTAACCCACTTCACCCACTGAACCTACTGAACCCACTGCATCCTCTGAACACACTGAACCCACTGCACCAATGCACCCAAAGAAACCACTGAACCCACTGAACCCACTGCACCCGCTGAAACCACTGAACCCACTGCACCCACTGAACCCACTGAACCCACAGAACCCACTGAACCCATTGAAACCACTGCACCCAATGAACCCACTGCACCCACTGAACCCACTGAAACCACTGAACCCACTGAATCCACTGCAGCCTCTGAACCCATTGCACCCACTTAACCCACTGAACCCACTGAACCCACTGCACCCACTGAACCCACTGAACCCACTGCACCCACTGAACCCACTGAACCCACTGAATCCACTGCACCCACTGAACCCACTGCACCCACTGAACCCACTGAAACCACTGAACCCACTGAATCCACTGCAGCATCTGAACCCATTGCACCCACTTAACCCACTGAACCCACTGAACACACTGTACCCATTCAACCCACTTAACCCACTGAACCCACTGAACCCATTGCACTCATTGAACCCACTGAGCCCACTGAACCCTCTGCACCCACTGAACCCACTGAACCCACTGCACCCACTGAACACACTGCACCCATGCACTCACTGAACCCACTGAGCCCACTGAACCCACTGCAACCACTGAACCCACTGAACCCACTGCACCCACTGAACCCACTGCACCCACTGAACGCACTAAACCCACTGAACCCACTGAACCCACTGAATCCACTGCACCCACTGAACCCACTGCACCCACTGAACCCACTGAACCCACTGAACGCACTGCACGTACTGAACCCACTGCACAAACTGAACACACTGAAGCCACTGAACCCACTGCAACCACTGAAACCACTGCACCCACTGAACCCACTGCACCCACTGAACCCACTGAACCCACTGAATCCACTGAACCCACTGAATCCACTGCAGCCTCTGAACCCATTGCACCTACTTAACCCACTGAACCCACTGAACCCACTGAACCCACTGCACCCACTGAACATACTGAACCCACTGAATCCACTGAACCCACTGAATCCACTGCAGCCAGTGAACCCACTGCACCCACTTAACCCACTGAACACACTGTACCCATTCAACCCACTTAACCCACTGAACTCACTGAGCCAACTGAAACCTCTGCACCCACTGAACCCACTGAAACCACTGCTCCCACTGAACCCACTGCACCCACTGAACACACTGCACCCACTGAACCCACTGAACTCACTGCATCCACTGAACCCACTGAACCCACTGTACCCACTGCACCCTCTGAACCCACTGCACCCACTGAACCCTCTGCACCCACTGAACCCACTGAACACACTGCACCCACTGAACCCACTGAACTCACTGCACCCACTGAACGCACTACACCCACTGAACACACTGAGCCCACTGCACCCACTGAACCCACTGCACCCACTGCACCCACTGAACCCACTGCACCCAATGCACCACTGCACCCACTGAACGCACTGCGCCCACTGAACCCACTGCACCACTGCACCCAATGAACCCACTGCATCCACTGCACCCACTGAAACCACAGCACCCACTGCACCACTGAACCCACTGAACCCACTGCACCCACTGCACCCACTGCACCCACTGAACCCACTGCACCCACTGCACCCACTGCACCCATTGAACCCACTGCACCACTCCACCCACTGAACCCACTGCACCCACTGAACCCACTGCATCCACTGAACCCACTGAACCCACTGCACGCACTGAACACACTGCACCCACTGAACCCACTGAACCCACTGCTCCCACTGAACTCACTGAACACTCTGCACCCTCTGAACACACTGAACACACTGCACCCACTAAACCCACTGCACTCAATGAACCCACTGAGCCCACTGAACCCACTGCACCCACTGCGCCCACTGAACCCACTGCACCCACTGAAACCAGTGCACCCACTGAACCCACTGCACCGACTGCACCAATGCACCCAGTGAAGCCAATGAACCCACTGAACCCACTGAACCCACTGCACCCACTGAACCCACTGAACCCACTGCACCCACTGAACCCACTGAACCCACTGCACCCACTGAACCCACAGAACCCACTGAACCCACTGCACCCACTGAACCCACTGAACCCACTGAACCCAATGAAACCACTGAACCCACTGCACCCACTGCCCCCACTGAACCCACTGCACCACTGCACCGACTGAACCCACTGAACCCAGTGAACCCACTGCACCCACTGCACCCACTGCACTCTCTGCACCACGGCACCCAATGAACCCACTGCACCCACTGCACCCACTGAACCCATTGAACACACTGCACCCACTGCACCCACTGAACACACTGCACCCACTGAACCCACTGAACCCACTGCACCCACTGAACACACTGCACCACTGAACCCACTGAACCCACTGCACCCACTGAACCCACTGCACCCACTGAACCTACTGAACCCACTGCACCCACTGAACCCACTGAACCCACTGCACCCACTGAACCCACAGAACCCACTGAACCCACTGCACCCACTGAACCCACTGCATCCACTGAACCCACTGCACCCACTGAATCCCATGAACCCATGCACTCACTGAACCCACTGAGCCCACTGAACCCACTGCAACCACTGAACCCACTGAACCCACTGCACCCACTGAACCCACTGCACCCACTGAACCCACTGCACCCACTGAACCCACTGAACCCACTGAACCCACTGAATCCACTGCAGCCACTGAACCCACTGCACCCACTTAACTCACTGAACCCACTGAACACACTGTACCCATTCAACCCACTTAACCCACTGAACCCACTGAACCCATTGCACTCACTGAACCCACTGAGCCCACTGAACCCTCTGCACCCACTGAACCCACTGAACCCACTGCACCCACTGAACCCACTGCACCCACTGAACCGACTGCACCCACTGAACGCCCTAAACCCACTGAAACCACTGCACGCACTGAACACACTGCACCCACTGAACCCACTGAACCCACTGCACCCACTGCACACACTGAACACACTGCACCCAATAAACCTACTGAACCCACTGCACTCACTGAACCCACTGAGCCCACTGAACCGACTGCATCCATTGAACCCACTGCACCCACTGCACCCATTGAACCCACTGCACCACCGCACCCACTGAACCGACTGCACCCACTGAACCCACTGCACCCACTGAACCCACTGAACCCACTGCACGCACTGAACACACTGCACCCACTGAACCCACTGAACCCACTGCTCCCACTGAACCCACTGCTCCCACTGAACTCACTGAACCCTCTGCACCCTCTGAACACACTGAACACACTGCACCCACTAAACCCACTGCACTCAATGAACCCACTAAGCCCACTGAACCCACAGCACCCACTGAAGCCACTGCGCCCACTGAACCCACTGCACCCACTGAAACCAGTGCACCCACTGAACCCACTGCACCGACTGCACCAATGCACCCAGTGAAGCCAATGAACCCACTGAACCCACTGAACCCAATGCACACACTGAACCCACTGAACCCACTGCACCCACTGAACCCACTAAACCCACTGCACCCACTGAACCCACTGCACCCACTGAAACCACTGCACACACTGAACACACTGAAGCCACTGAACCCACTGCACCCACTAAACCCACAGAAGCCACTGAACCCACTGCACCCACTGAACCCACTGAACCCACTGAACCCAATGAAACCACTGAACCCACTGCACCCACTGAACACACTGCACCACTGAACCCATGCACTCACTGAACCCACTGAGCCCACTGAACCCACTGCAACCACTGAACCCACTGAACCCACTGCACCCACTGAACCCACTGCACCCACTGACCGCACTAAACCCACTGAACCCACTGAATCCACTGCACCCACTGAACCCACTCCACCCACTGAACCCACTGATCCCACTGAACCCACTGAATCCACTGCAGCCACTGAACCCACTGCACCCACTTAACTCACTGAACCCACTGAACACACTGTACCCATTCAACCCACTTAACCCACTGAACCCACTGAACCCATTGCACTCACTGAACCCACTGAGCCCACTGAACCCTCTGCACCCACTGAATCCACTGAACACACTGCACCCACTGAACCCACTGAACCCACTGAACCCACTGCACGCACTGAACACACTGCACCCACTGAACCCACTGAACCCACTGCACTCACTGAACCCACTGCACCCACTGAACCCTCTGAACACACTGAACACACTGCACCCACTAAACCTACTGAACCCACTGCACTCACTGAACCCACTGAGCCCACTGAACCGACTGCACCCACTGAACCCACTGCGCCCACTGCACCCACTGAAACCAGTGCACCCGCTGAACCCACTGCACCCACTGCATCAATGCACCCAGTGAACCCACTGAACCCACTGAACCCAATGAACCCACTGCACCCACTGAACCCACTGCACCCACTGAACCCACTGAACCCACTGCACCCACTGAACCCACTGAACTCACTGCACCCACTGAACCCACTGAACCCATGCACTCACTGAACCCACTGAGCCCACTGAACCCACTGCAACCACTAAACGCACTGAACCCACTGAACCCACTGCACCCACTGAACCCACTGCACCCACTGAACGCACTAAACCCACTGAACCCACTGAACCCACTGAACCCACTGCACCCACTGAACCCACTGCACCCACTGAACCCACTAAACCCACTGAATCCACTGCACCCATTCCACCACTGAACCCACTGCACCCACTGAACCCACTGCACCCACTGAAACCACTGCACCCACTGAACCCACTGAACCCACTGCACCCACTGAACCCACTGAACCCATGCACCAACTGCACCCACTGAACCCACTGAAGCCACTGCACCCAGTGAATCCACTGAACCCACTGAACCCACTGAACCCACTGAACCTTCTGCACCCACTGAACCCACTGAGCCCACTGAACCCACTGCAACCACTGATCCCACTGACCCCACTGCACCCACTGAACCCACTGCACCCACTGAACCCACTGCAAACACTGAACCCACTGAACCCACTGAACCCACTGCACCCACTGAACCCACTGAACTCACTGCACCCACTGAACCCACTGAACACACTGCAACCACTGCACCCACTGAATCCACTGAACCCACTGCACCCACTGCACCACTGAACCCACTGAACCCACTGAACCCACTGCACCCACTGCACCCAATGCGCCCACTGAACCCACTGAACCCACTGAACCCACTGCACCCACTGAACCCACTGAACCCACTGCACGCACTGAACACACTGCACCCACTGAACCCACTGCTCCCACTGAACCCACAGCTCCCACTGAACCCACTGAACCCTCTGCACCCTCTGAACACACTGAACACACTGCACCCACTAAACCCACTGCACTCAATGAACCCACTGAGCCCACTGAACCCACTGCACCCACTGAAGCCACTGCGCCCACTGAACCCACTGCACCCACTGAAAACAGTGCACCCACTGAACCCACTGCACCGACTGCACCAATGCACCCAGTGAAGCCACTGAACCCACTGAACCCACTGAACCCACTGCACCCACTGAACCCACTGAACCCACTGCACCCACTGAACCCACTGAACCCACTGCACCCACTGAACCCACTGCACCCACTGAACCCACTGCACCCACTGAAACCACTGCACCCACTGAACCCACTGAACCCACTGCACCCACTGAACCCACTGAACCCATGCACCAACTGCACCCACTGAACCCACTGAACCCACTGCACCCACTGAACACACTGCACCACTGAACCGACTGAACCCACTGCACCCACTGAACCCACTGCACCCACTGAACCCACTGCACCCACTGAACCGACTGAACCCACTGAACCCACTGAACCCACTGCACCCACTGAACCCACTGAAACCACTGAACCCACTGAACCCACTGAGCCCACTGAACCCACTGCAACCACTGATCCCACTGACCCCACTGCACCCACTGAACCCACTGCACCCACTGAACCCACTGCAAACACTGAACCCACTGAACCCACTGAACCCACTGCACCCACTGAACACACTGAACTCACTGCACCCACTGAACCCACTCAACACACTGCAACCACTGCACCCACTGAATCCACTGAACCCACTGCACCCACTGCACCACTGAACCCACTGAACCCACTGAACCCACTGCACCCACTGCACCCAATGCGCCCACTGAACCCACTGAACCCACTGAACCCACTGCACCCACTGAACCCACTGCACCAACTGCACCCACTGAACCCACTGCACCCACTGAAGCCACTGCACCCACTGAACCCACTGCACCCACTGAACCCACTGAACCCACTGAACTCAGTGAACCCACAGCACCCACTGAACCCACAGAGCCCAATACACACACTGAACACACTGAAGCCACTGAACCCACTGCAACCACTGAAACCACTGCACCCACTGAACCCACTGAACCCACTGCACCCACTGAACCCACTGCACCAACTGCACCCACTGAACCCACTGCACCCACTGAAGCCACTGCACCCACTGAAGCCACTGCACCCACTGAACCCACTGAACTCAGTGAACCCACAGCACCCACTGAACCCACAGAGCCCAATACACACACTGAACACACTGAAGCCACTGAACCCACTGCAACCACTGAAACCACTGCACCCACTGAACACACTGAAGCCACTGAACCCACTGGACCCACTGAACCCACAGAACCCACTGAACCCACTGCACCCACTGAACCCACTGAACCCACTGAACCCAATGAAACCACTGAACCCACTGCACCCACTGCCCCCACTGAACCCACTGCACCACTGCACCGACTGAACCCACTGAACCCAGTGAACCCACTGCACCCACTGCACCACTGCACCCACTGCATTCTCTGCACCACGGCACCCAATGAACCCACTGCACCCACTGCACCCACTTAACCCACTGAACACACTGCACCCACTGCACCCACTGAACACTCTGAACCCACTGAACACACTGCACCCACTGAACCCAGTGAACCCACTGCACCCACTGAACCCACTGCACCCACTGAACCTACTGAACCCACTGAACCCACTGAACCCACTGCACCCACTGAAACCACTGAAACCACTGCACCCACTGAATCCCATGAACCCATGCACTCACTGAACCCACTGAGCCCACTGAACCCACTGCAACCACTGAACCCACTGAACCCACTGAGCCCACTGAACCCACTGCAACCACTGAACCCACTGCACCCACTGAACCCACTGAACCCACTGCACCCACTGAACGCACTAAATCCACTGAACCCACTGAACCCACTGAATCCACTGCACCCACTGCACCCACTGAACCCACTGAACCCACTGAACCCACTGAATCCACTGCAGCCACTGAACCCACTTAACTCACTGAACCCACTGAACACACTGTACCCATTCAACCCACTTAACCCACTGAACCCACTGAACCCATTGCACTCACTGAACTCACTGAGCCCACTGAACCCTCTGCACCCACTGAACCCACTGCACCCACTGCACCCACTGAACCCGTTGAACACACTGCACCCACTGCACCCACTGAATCCCATGAACCCATGCACTCACTGAACCCACTGAGCCCACTGAACCCACTGCAACCACTGATCCCACTGACCCCACTGCACCCACTGAACCCACTGCACCCACTGAACCCACTGCAAACACTGAACCCACTGAACCCACTGAACCCACTGCACCCACTGAACCCACTGAACTCACTGCACCCACTGAACCCACTGAACACACTGCAACCACTGCACCCACTGAATCCACTGAACCCACTGCACCCACTGCACCACTGAACCCACTGAACCCACTGAACCCACTGCACCCACTGCACCCAATGCGCCCACTGAACCCACTGAACCCACTGAACCCACTGCACCCACTGAACCCACTGAACCCACTGCACGCACTGAACACACTGCACCCACTGAACCCACTGAACCCACTGCTCCCACTGAACCCACAGCTCCCACTGAACCCACTGAACCCTCTGCACCCTCTGAACACACTGAACACACTGCACCCACTAAACCCACTGCACTCAATGAACCCACTGAGCCCACTGAACCCACTGCACCCACTGAAGCCACTGCGCCCACTGAACCCACTGCACCCACTGAAAACAGTGCACCCACTGAACCCACTGCACCAACTGCACCAATGCACCCAGTGAAGCCACTGAACCCACTGAACCCACTGAACCCACTGCACCCACTGAACCCACTGAACCCACTGCACCCACTGAACCCACTGAACCCACTGCACCCACTGAACCCACTGCACCCACTGAACCCACTGCACCCACTGAAACCACTGCACCCACTGAACCCACTGAACCCACTGCACCCACTGAACCCACTGAACCCATGCACCAACTGCACCCACTGAACCCACTGAACCCACTGCACCCACTGAACACACTGCACCACTGAACCGACTGAACCCACTGCACCCACTGAACCCACTGCACCCACTGAACCTACTGAACCCACTGAACCCACTGAACCCACTGCACCCACTGAACCCACTGAAACCACTGAAACCACTGCACCCACTGAATCCCATGAACCCATGCACTCACTGAACCCACTGAGCCCACTGAACCCACTGCAACCACTGATCCCACTGACCCCACTGCACCCACTGAACCCACTGCACCCACTGAACCCACTGCAAACACTGAACCCACTGAACCCACTGAACCCACTGCACCCACTGAACCCACTGAACTCACTGCACCCACTGAACCCACTCAACACACTGCAACCACTGCACCCACTGAATCCACTGAACCCACTGCACCCACTGCACCACTGAACCCACTGAACCCACTGAACCCACTGCACCCACTGCACCCAATGCGCCCACTGAACCCACTGAACCCACTGAACCCACTGCACCCACTGAACCCACTGCACCAACTGCACCCACTGAACCCACTGCACCCACTGAAGCCACTGCACCCACTGAACACACTGCACCCACTGAACCCACTGAACCCACTGAACTCAGTGAACCCACAGCACCCACTGAACCCACAGAGCCCAATACACACACTGAACACACTGAAGCCACTGAACCCACTGCAACCACTGAAACCACTGCACCCACTGAACCCACTGAACCCACTGCACCCACTGAACCCACTGAACCCACTGCACCCACTGAACCCACTGCACCAACTGCACCCACTGAACCCACTGCACCCACTGAAGCCACTGCACCCACTGAACCCACTGCACCCACTGAACCCACTGAACCCACTGAACTCAGTGAACCCACAGCACCCACTGAACCCACAGAGCCCAATACACACACTGAACACACTGAAGCCACTGAACCCACTGCAACCACTGAAACCACTGCACCCACTGAACACACTGAAGCCACTGAACCCACTGGACCCACTGAACCCACAGAACCCACTGAACCCACTGCACCCACTGAACCCACTGAACCCACTGAACCCAATGAAACCACTGAACCCACTGCACCCACTGCCCCCACTGAACCCACTGCACCACTGCACCGACTGAACCCACTGAACCCAGTGAACCCACTGCACCCACTGCACCACTGCACCCACTGCATTCTCTGCACCACGGCACCCAATGAACCCACTGCACCCACTGCACCCACTTAACCCACTGAACACACTGCACCCACTGCACCCACTGAACACTCTGAACCCACTGAACACACTGCACCCACTGAACCCAGTGAACCCACTGCACCCACTGAACCCACTGCACCCACTGAACCTACTGAACCCACTGAACCCACTGAACCCACTGCACCCACTGAAACCACTGAAACCACTGCACCCACTGAATCCCATGAACCCATGCACTCACTGAACCCACTGAGCCCACTGAACCCACTGCAACCACTGAACCCACTGAACCCACTGAGCCCACTGAACCCACTGCAACCACTGAACCCACTGCACCCACTGAACCCACTGAACCCACTGCACCCACTGAACCCACTGAACCCACTGCACGCACTGAACACACTGCACCCACTGAACCCACTGAACCCACTGCTCCCACTGAACCCACAGCTCCCACTGAACCCTCTGCACCCTCTGAACACACTGAACACACTGCACCCACTAAACCCACTGCACTCAATGAACCCACTGAGCCCACTGAACCCACTGCACCCACTGAAGCCACTGCGCCCACTGAACCCACTGCACCCACTGAAAACAGTGCACCCACTGAACCCACTGCACCGACTGCACCAATGCACCCAGTGAAGCCACTGAACCCACTGAACCCACTGAACCCACTGCACCCACTGAACCCACTGCACCCACTGAACCCACTGAACCCACTGCACCCACTGAACCCACTGCACCCACTGAACCCACTGCACCCACTGAAACCACTGCACCCACTGAACCCACTGAACCCACTGCACCCACTGAACCCACTGAACCCATGCACCAACTGCACCCACTGAACCCACTGAACCCACTGCACCCACTGAACACACTGCACCACTGAACCGACTGAACCCACTGCACCCACTGAACCCACTGCACCCACTGAACCGACTGAACCCACTGAACCCACTGAACCCACTGCACCCACTGCACCCACTGAACCCACTGAAACCACTGAACCCACTGAACCCACTGAGCCCACTGAACCCACTGCAACCACTGATCCCACTGACCCCACTGCACCCACTGAACCCACTGCACCCACTGAACCCACTGCAAACACTGAACCCACTGAACCCACTGAACCCACTGCACCCACTGAACACACTGAACTCACTGCACCCACTGAACCCACTCAACACACTGCAACCACTGCACCCACTGAATCCACTGAACCCACTGCACCCACTGCACCACTGAACCCACTGAACCCACTGAACCCACTGCACCCACTGCACCCAATGCGCCCACTGAACCCACTGAACCCACTGAACCCACTGCACCCACTGAACCCACTGCACCAACTGCACCCACTGAACCCACTGCACCCACTGAAGCCACTGCACCCACTGAACCCACTGCACCCACTGAACCCACTGAACCCACTGAACTCAGTGAACCCACAGCACCCACTGAACCCACAGAGCCCAATACACACACTGAACACACTGAAGCCACTGAACCCACTGCAACCACTGAAACCACTGCACCCACTGAACCCACTGAACCCACTGCACCCACTGAACCCACTGCACCAACTGCACCCACTGAACCCACTGCACCCACTGAATCCACTGCAGCCACTGAACCCACTTAACTCACTGAACCCACTGAACACACTGTACCCATTCAACCCACTTAACCCACTGAACCCACTGAACCCATTGCACTCACTGAACTCACTGAGCCCACTGAACCCTCTGCACCCACTGAACCCACTGCACCCACTGCACCCACTGAACCCGTTGAACACACTGCACCCACTGCACCCACTGAATCCCATGAACCCATGCACTCACTGAACCCACTGAGCCCACTGAACCCACTGCAACCACTGATCCCACTGACCCCACTGCACCCACTGAACCCACTGAACCCACTGCACCCACTGAACGCACTAAATCCACTGAACCCACTGAACCCACTGAATCCACTGCACCCACTGCACCCACTGAACCCACTGACCCCACTGCACCCACTGAACCCACTGCACCCACTGAAGCCACTGCACCCACTGAACACACTGCACCCACTGAACCCACTGAACCCACTGAACTCAGTGAACCCACAGCACCCACTGAACCCACAGAGCCCAATACACACACTGAACACACTGAAGCCACTGAACCCACTGCAACCACTGAAACCACTGCACCCACTGAACCCACTGAACCCACTGCACCCACTGAACCCACTGAACCCACTGCACCCACTGAACCCACTGCACCAACTGCACCCACTGAACCCACTGCACCCACTGAAGCCACTGCACCCACTGAACCCACTGCACCCACTGAACCCACTGAACCCACTGAACTCAGTGAACCCACAGCACCCACTGAACCCACAGAGCCCAATACACACACTGAACACACTGAAGCCACTGAACCCACTGCAACCACTGAAACCACTGCACCCACTGAACACACTGAAGCCACTGAACCCACTGGACCCACTGAACCCACAGAACCCACTGAACCCACTGCACCCACTGAACCCACTGAACCCACTGAACCCAATGAAACCACTGAACCCACTGCACCCACTGCCCCCACTGAACCCACTGCACCACTGCACCGACTGAACCCACTGAACCCAGTGAACCCACTGCACCCACTGCACCACTGCACCCACTGCATTCTCTGCACCACGGCACCCAATGAACCCACTGCACCCACTGCACCCACTTAACCCACTGAACACACTGCACCCACTGCACCCACTGAACACTCTGAACCCACTGAACACACTGCACCCACTGAACCCAGTGAACCCACTGCACCCACTGAACCCACTGCACCCACTGAACCTACTGAACCCACTGAACCCACTGAACCCACTGCACCCACTGAAACCACTGAAACCACTGCACCCACTGAATCCCATGAACCCATGCACTCACTGAACCCACTGAGCCCACTGAACCCACTGCAACCACTGAACCCACTGAACCCACTGAGCCCACTGAACCCACTGCAACCACTGAACCCACTGCACCCACTGAACCCACTGAACCCACTGCACCCACTGAACCCACTGAACCCACTGCACGCACTGAACACACTGCACCCACTGAACCCACTGAACCCACTGCTCCCACTGAACCCACAGCTCCCACTGAACCCTCTGCACCCTCTGAACACACTGAACACACTGCACCCACTAAACCCACTGCACTCAATGAACCCACTGAGCCCACTGAACCCACTGCACCCACTGAAGCCACTGCGCCCACTGAACCCACTGCACCCACTGAAAACAGTGCACCCACTGAACCCACTGCACCGACTGCACCAATGCACCCAGTGAAGCCACTGAACCCACTGAACCCACTGAACCCACTGCACCCACTGAACCCACTGAACCCACTGCACCCACTGAACCCACTGAACCCACTGCACCCACTGAACCCACTGCACCCACTGAACCCACTGCACCCACTGAAACCACTGCACCCACTGAACCCACTGAACCCACTGCACCCACTGAACCCACTGAACCCATGCACCAACTGCACCCACTGAACCCACTGAACCCACTGCACCCACTGAACACACTGCACCACTGAACCGACTGAACCCACTGCACCCACTGAACCCACTGCACCCACTGAACCGACTGAACCCACTGAACCCACTGAACCCACTGCACCCACTGCACCCACTGAACCCACTGAAACCACTGAACCCACTGAACCCACTGAGCCCACTGAACCCACTGCAACCACTGATCCCACTGACCCCACTGCACCCACTGAACCCACTGCACCCACTGAACCCACTGCAAACACTGAACCCACTGAACCCACTGAACCCACTGCACCCACTGAACACACTGAACTCACTGCACCCACTGAACCCACTCAACACACTGCAACCACTGCACCCACTGAATCCACTGAACCCACTGCACCCACTGCACCACTGAACCCACTGAACCCACTGAACCCACTGCACCCACTGCACCCACTGCACCCAATGCGCCCACTGAACCCACTGAACCCACTGAACCCACTGCACCCACTGAACCCACTGCACCAACTGCACCCACTGAACCCACTGCACCCACTGAAGCCACTGCACCCACTGAACCCACTGCACCCACTGAACCCACTGAACCCACTGAACTCAGTGAACCCACAGCACCCACTGAACCCACAGAGCCCAATACACACACTGAACACACTGAAGCCACTGAACCCACTGCAACCACTGAAACCACTGCACCCACTGAACCCACTGAACCCACTGCACCCACTGAACCAACTGCACCCACTGAACCCACTGCACCCACTGAATCCACTGCAGCCACTGAACCCACTTAACTCACTGAACCCACTGAACACACTGTACCCATTCAACCCACTTAACCCACTGAACCCACTGAACCCATTGCACTCACTGAACTCACTGAGCCCACTGAACCCTCTGCACCCACTGAACCCACTGCACCCACTGCACCCACTGAACCCGTTGAACACACTGCACCCACTGCACCCACTGAATCCCATGAACCCATGCACTCACTGAACCCACTGAGCCCACTGAACCCACTGCAACCACTGATCCCACTGACCCCACTGCACCCACTGAACCCACTGAACCCACTGCACCCACTGAACGCACTAAATCCACTGAACCCACTGAACCCACTGAATCCACTGCACCCACTGCACCCACTGAACCCACTGAACCCACTGAATCCACTGCAGCCACTGAACCCACTTAACTCACTGAACCCACTGAACACACTGTACCCATTCAACCCACTTAACCCACTGAACCCACTGAACCCATTGCACTCACTGAACTCACTGAGCCCACTGAACCCTCTGCACCCACTGAACCCACTGCACCCACTGCACCCACTGAACCCGTTGAACACACTGCACCCACTGCACCCACTGAATCCCATGAACCCATGCACTCACTGAACCCACTGAGCCCACTGAACCCACTGCAACCACTGATCCCACTGACCCCACTGCACCCACTGAACCCACTGCACCCACTGAACCCACTGCAAACACTGAACCCACTGAACCCACTGAACCCACTGCACCCACTGAACCCACTGAACTCACTGCACCCACTGAACCCACTGAACACACTGCAACCACTGCACCCACTGAATCCACTGAACCCACTGCACCCACTGCACCACTGAACCCACTGAACCCACTGAACCCACTGCACCCACTGCACCCAATGCGCCCACTGAACCCACTGAACCCACTGAACCCACTGCACCCACTGAACCCACTGAACCCACTGCACGCACTGAACACACTGCACCCACTGAACCCACTGAACCCACTGCTCCCACTGAACCCACAGCTCCCACTGAACCCACTGAACCCTCTGCACCCTCTGAACACACTGAACACACTGCACCCACTAAACCCACTGCACTCAATGAACCCACTGAGCCCACTGAACCCACTGCACCCACTGAAGCCACTGCGCCCACTGAACCCACTGCACCCACTGAAAACAGTGCACCCACTGAACCCACTGCACCAACTGCACCAATGCACCCAGTGAAGCCACTGAACCCACTGAACCCACTGAACCCACTGCACCCACTGAACCCACTGAACCCACTGCACCCACTGAACCCACTGAACCCACTGCACCCACTGAACCCACTGCACCCACTGAACCCACTGCACCCACTGAAACCACTGCACCCACTGAACCCACTGAACCCACTGCACCCACTGAACCCACTGAACCCATGCACCAACTGCACCCACTGAACCCACTGAACCCACTGCACCCACTGAACACACTGCACCACTGAACCGACTGAACCCACTGCACCCACTGAACCCACTGCACCCACTGAACCTACTGAACCCACTGAACCCACTGAACCCACTGCACCCACTGAACCCACTGAAACCACTGAAACCACTGCACCCACTGAATCCCATGAACCCATGCACTCACTGAACCCACTGAGCCCACTGAACCCACTGCAACCACTGATCCCACTGACCCCACTGCACCCACTGAACCCACTGCACCCACTGAACCCACTGCAAACACTGAACCCACTGAACCCACTGAACCCACTGCACCCACTGAACCCACTGAACTCACTGCACCCACTGAACCCACTCAACACACTGCAACCACTGCACCCACTGAATCCACTGAACCCACTGCACCCACTGCACCACTGAACCCACTGAACCCACTGAACCCACTGCACCCACTGCACCCAATGCGCCCACTGAACCCACTGAACCCACTGAACCCACTGCACCCACTGAACCCACTGCACCAACTGCACCCACTGAACCCACTGCACCCACTGAAGCCACTGCACCCACTGAACACACTGCACCCACTGAACCCACTGAACCCACTGAACTCAGTGAACCCACAGCACCCACTGAACCCACAGAGCCCAATACACACACTGAACACACTGAAGCCACTGAACCCACTGCAACCACTGAAACCACTGAACCCACTGAACCCACTGAACCCACTGCACCCACTGAACCCACTGAACCCACTGCACCCACTGAACCCACTGCACCAACTGCACCCACTGAACCCACTGCACCCACTGAAGCCACTGCACCCACTGAACCCACTGCACCCACTGAACCCACTGAACCCACTGAACTCAGTGAACCCACAGCACCCACTGAACCCACAGAGCCCAATACACACACTGAACACACTGAAGCCACTGAACCCACTGCAACCACTGAAACCACTGCACCCACTGAACACACTGAAGCCACTGAACCCACTGGACCCACTGAACCCACAGAACCCACTGAACCCACTGCACCCACTGAACCCACTGAACCCACTGAACCCAATGAAACCACTGAACCCACTGCACCCACTGCCCCCACTGAACCCACTGCACCACTGCACCGACTGAACCCACTGAACCCAGTGAACCCACTGCACCCACTGCACCACTGCACCCACTGCATTCTCTGCACCACGGCACCCAATGAACCCACTGCACCCACTGCACCCACTTAACCCACTGAACACACTGCACCCACTGCACCCACTGAACACTCTGAACCCACTGAACACACTGCACCCACTGAACCCAGTGAACCCACTGCACCCACTGAACCCACTGCACCCACTGAACCTACTGAACCCACTGAACCCACTGAACCCACTGCACCCACTGAAACCACTGAAACCACTGCACCCACTGAATCCCATGAACCCATGCACTCACTGAACCCACTGAGCCCACTGAACCCACTGCAACCACTGAACCCACTGAACCCACTGAGCCCACTGAACCCACTGCAACCACTGAACCCACTGCACCCACTGAACCCACAGAACCCACTGCACCCACTGAAAGCACTAAATCCACTCAACCCACTGAACCCACTGAATCCACTGCACCCACTGCACCCACTGAACCCACTGAACCCACTGAACCCACTGAATCCACTGCAGCCACTGAACCCACTTAACTCACTGAACCCACTGAACACACTGTACCCATTCAACCCACTTAACCCACTGAACCCACTGAACCCATTGCACTCACTGAACCCACTGAGCCCACTGAACCCTCTGCACCCACTGAACCCACTGCACCCACTGCACCCACTGAACCCGTTGAACACACTGCACCCACTGCACCCACTGAACACTCTGAACCCACTGAACACTCTGAACCCACTGAACACACTGCACCCACTGAACCCACTGAACCCACTGAACACACTGCACCACTGAACCCACTGAACCCACTGCACCCACTGAACCCACTGCACCCACTGAACCTACTGAACCCACTGAACCCACTGAACCCACTGCACCCACTGAACCCACTGAAACCACTGAAACCACTGAATCCCATGAACCCATGCACTCACTGAACCCACTGAGCCCACTGAACCCACTGCAACCACTGAACCCACTGAACCCACTGCACCCACTGAACCCACTGCACCCACTGAACCCACTGCACCCACTGAACGCACTAAACCCACTGAACCCACTGAACCCACTGAATCCACTGCATCCACTGAACCCACTGCACCCACTGAACCCACTGAACCCACTGAATCCACTGCAGCCACTGAACCCACTGCACCCACTTAACTCACTGAACCCACTGAACACACTGTACCCATTCAACCCACTTAACCCACTGAATCCACTGAACCCACTGCACCCACTGAACCCACTGCACCCACTGAACCGACTGCACCCACTGAACGCACTAAACCCACTGAAACCACTGAACCCACTGAATCCACTGCACCCACTGAACCCACTGCACCCACTGAACCCACTGAACCCACTGAACCCACTGCACGCACTGAACACACTGCACCCACTGAACCCACTGATCCCACTGCACCCACTGAACCCACTGCACCCACTGAACCCTCTGAACACACTGAACACACTGTACCCACTAAACCCACTGAACCCACTGCACTCACTGAACCCACTGAGCCCACTGAACCGACTGCACCCACTGAACCCACTGCACCCACTGAAACCAGTGCACCCGCTGAACCCACTGCACCCACTGAATCAATGCACCCAGTGAACCCACTGAACCCACTGCACCCACTGAACCCACTGAACCCACTGCACCCACTGAACCCACTGCACCCACTGAACCCACTGAACCCACTGCACCAACTGAACCCACTGAACTCACTGAACCCACTGCACCCACTGAACCCACTGAATCCACTGCAGCCACAGAACCCACAGCACCCACTTAACCCACCTACCCACTGAACACACTTTACCCATTGAACCCACTTAACCCACTGAACCCACTGAACCCACTGAACCCATGCACTCACTGAACCCACTGAGCCCACTGAACCCACTGCAACCACTAAACCCACTGAACCCACTGAATCCACTGCAGCCACAGAACCCACAGCACCCACTTAACCCACCTACCCACTGAACACACTGTACCTATTGAACCCACTTAACCCACTGAACCCACTGAACCCATGCACTCACTGAACCCACTGAGCCCACTGAACCCACTGCAACCACTGAACCCACTGAACCCACTGAACCCATTGCACCCACTGAACCCACTGAACCCACTGAACCCACTGAACCCACTGCACCCACTGAACACACTGCACCCACTGAACACACTGCACCCACTTACCCACTGAACACAATGTACCCATTGAACCCACTTAACCCACTGAACCCACTGAACCCATGCACTCACTGAACCCACTGAGTCCACTGAACCCACTGCAACCACTGAACCCACTGAACCCACTGAACCCATTGCACCCACTGAACCCACTGCACCCACTGAACCCACTGAACCCACTGCACCCACTGAACACACTGCACCCACTGAACCCACTGAACCCACTGCACTCACTGAACCTACTGCACCCACTGAACCCACTGAGCCCACTGCACCCACTGAACCGACTGCACCCACTGAAACCAGTGCACCCACTGAAGCCACTGCACCCAGTGAAACCACTGAACCCACTGAACCCACTGAACCCACTGAACCTACTGCACCCACTGAACCCACTGCACCCACTGAACCCACTAAACCCACTGAAACCACTGCACCCACTGAACCCACTGAACCCACTGCACCCACTGAACCCACTGAACCCACTGAACCCACTGCACCCACTGAACACACTGCACCCACTGAACCCACTGAACCCACTGCAGCCACTGCACCCACTGCATCCACTGAACCCACTGCACCCAATGCACCACTGCACCCACTGAACGCACTGCGCCCACTGCAACCACTGAACCCACTGAACAAACTGAACCCACTGAACCCACTGAACCCACTGAACCCAATGAACCCACTGCATCCACTGCACCCACTGAAACCACAGCACCCACTGCACCACTGAACCCACTGAACCCACTGCACCCACTGCACCCACTGCACACACTGAACCCACTGCACACACTGAACCCACTGCACCCACTGAATCCATTGCACCCACTGTACCCACTGCACCCACTGAACCCAGTGCACCCACTGAACCCACTGAACCCACTGCACCCACTGAACAAACTGAACCCACTGAACCCACTGAACCCGCTGCACCCACTGACACCACTGCACCCACTGCACCCATTGAACCCACTGCACCACTGCACCAACTGAACCCACTGCACCCACTGAACCCACTGCACCCACTGAACCCACTGAACCCACTGCACGCACTGAACACACTGCACCCACTGAACCCACTGCTCCCACTGAACCCACTGCAGCCACTGAACTCACTGAACCCTCTGCACCCTCTGAACACACTGAACACACTGCACCCACTAAACCCACTGCACTCAATGAACCCACTGAGCCCACTGAACCCACTGCACCCACTGAAGCCACTGCGCCCGCTGAACCCACTGCACCCACTGAAACCAGTGCACCCACTGAACCCACTGCACCGACTGCACCAATGCACCCAGTGAAGCCAATGAACCCACTGAACCAACTGAACCCACTGCACCTACTGAACCCACTGCACCCACTGAACCCACTGAACCCACTGCACCCACTGAACCCACTGAACCCACTGCACCCACTGAACCCACTGCACCCACTGAAACCACTGCACACACTGAACACACTGAAGCCACTGAACCCACTGCACCCACTGAACCCACAGAACCCACTGAACCCACTGCACCCACTGAACCCGCTGAACCCACTGAACCCACTGAACCCATTGAACCCACTGCACCCACTGCCCCCACTGAACCCACTGCACCACTGCACCGACTGAACCCACTGAACCCAGTGAACCCACTGCACTCTCTGCACCACGGCACCCAATGAATCCACTGCACCCACTGCACCCACTGAACCCATTGAACACACTGCACCCACTGAACCCACTGAACCCACTGCACCCTCTGAACACACTGCACCACTGAACCCACTGAACCCACTGCACCCACTGAACCCACTGCACCCACTGCATCCACTGAACCCACTGAACCCACTGAAACCACTGCACCCACTGAATCCCATGAACCCATAAACTCACTGAACCCACTGAGCCCACTGAACCCACTGCAACCACTGAACGCACTGAACCCACTGCACCCACTGAACCCACTTCACCCACTGAACGCACTAAACCCACTGGACCCACTGAACCCACTGAATCCACTGCACCCACTGAACCCACTGCACCCACTGAACCCACTGAACCCACTGAACCCACTGAATCCACTGTAGCCACTGAACCCACTGCACACACTTAACTCACTGAACCGACTGAACACACTGTACCCATTCAACCCACTTAACCTACTCTACCCACTGAACCCATTGCACTCACTGAACCCACTGAGCCCACTGAACCCTCTGCACCCACTGAACCCACTGAACCCACTGCACCCACTGACCCCACTGCACCCACTGAACCGACTGCACCCACTGAACGCACTAAACCCACTGAAACCACTGAACCCACTGAATCCACTGCACCCACTGAACCCACTGCACCCACTGAACCCACTGAACCCACTGAACCCACTGCACGCACTGAACACACTGCACCCACTGAACCCACTGAACCCACTGAACCCACTGCACCCACTGAACCCACTGCACCCATTGAACCCTCTGAACACACTGAACACACTGCACCCACTAAACCCACTGAACCCACTGAACCCACTGAGCCCACTGAACCGACTGCACCCACTGAACCCACTGCGCCCACTGAACCCACTGCACCCACTGAAACCAGTGCACCTGCTGAACCCACTGCACCCACTGCATCAATTCACCCAGTGAACCCACTGAACCCACTGAAGCCACTGCACCCACTGAACCCACTCAACCCACTGAACCCACTGCACCCACTGAACCCACTGAACCCACTGCACCCAATGGACCCACTGAACTCACTGCACCCACTGAACCCACTGAACCCATGCACTCACTGAACCCACTGAGCCCACTGCACCCACTGCACCCACTGCATCCACTGAACCCACTGCACCCAATGCACCACTGCACCCACTGAACGCACTGCGCCAACTGCACCCACTGAACCCACTGCACCACTGCACCCAATGAACCCACTGCATCCACTGCACCCACTGAAACCACAGCACCCACTGCACCACTGAACCCACTGAACCCACTGCACCCACTGCACCCACTGCACCCACTGAACCCACTGCACCCACTGAATCCACTGCACCCACTGTACCCACTGCACCCACTGAACCCAGTGCACCCACTGAACCCACTGAACCCACTGAACCCACTGCACCCACTGAACAAACTGAACCCGCTGAACCCACTGAACCCACTGCACCCACTGACCCCACTGCACCCACTGCACCCATTGAACCCACTGCACCACTGCACCCACTGAACCCACTGCACCCACTGAACCCACTGCACGCACTCAACACACTGCACCCACTGAACCCACTGAACCCACTGCTCCCACTGAACCCACTGCTCCCACTGAACCCACTGAACCCTCTGCACCCTCTGAACACACTGAACACACTGCACCCACTAAACCCACTGCACTCAATGAACCCACTGAGCCCACTGAACCCACTGCACCCACTGAAGCCACTGCGCCCACTGAACCCACTGCACCCACTGAAACCAGTGCACCCACTGAACCCACTGCACCGACTGCACCAATGCACCCAGTGAAGCCACTGAACCCACTGAACCCACTGAACCCACTGCACCCACTGAACCCACTGAACCCACTGCACCCACTGAACCCACTGCACCCACTGAACCCACTGCACCCACTGAAACCACTGCACCCACTGAACTCACTGAACCCACTGAACCCACTGAACCCATGCACCAACTGCACCCACTGAACCCACTGAACCCACTGCACCCACTGAACACACTGCACCACTGAACCGACTGAACCCACTGCACCCACTGAACCCACTGCACCCACTGAACCTACTGAACCCACTGAACCCACTGAACCCACTGCACCCACTGAACCCACTGAAACCACTGAAACCACTGCACCCACTGAATCCCATGAACCCATGCTCTCACTGAACCCACTGAGCCCACTGAACCCACTGCAACCACTGAACCCACTGACCCCACTGCACCCACTGAACCCACTGCACCCACTGAACCCACTGCAAACACTGAACCCACTGAACCCATTGAACCCACTGCACCCACTGCACCCACTGAACCCACTGCACCCACTGAACACACTGCAACCACTGCACCACTGAACCCACTGAACACACTGAACCCACTGCACCCACTGCACCCAATGCGCCCACTGAACCAACTGAACCCACTGCACCCACTGAACCCACTGCACCAACTGCACCCACTGAACCCACTGCACCCACTGAAGCCACTGCACCCACTGAACCCACTGCACCCACTGAACCCACTGAACCCACTGAACTCAGTGAACCCACAGCACCCACTGAACCCACAGAGCCCACTACACACACTGAACACACTGAAGCCACTGAACCCACTGCAACCATTGAACCCACTGCACCCACTGAACCCACTGAACCCACTGCACCCACTGAACCCACAGAGCCCACTGCACACACTGAACACACTGAAGCCACTGAACCCACTGCACCCACTGAACCCACAGAACCCACTGCACCCACTGAACCCACTGAACCCAATGAAACCACTGAACCCACTGCACCCACTGCCCCCACTGAACCCACTGCACCACTGCACCGACTGAACGGACTGAACCCAGTGAACCCACTGCACCCACTGCACCACTGCACCCAATGCATTCTCTGCACCACGGCACCCAATGAACCCACTGCACCCACTGCACCCACTGAACACTCTGAACCCACTGAACACACTGCACCCACTGAACCCACTGAACCCACTGCACCCACTGAACCCAATGCACCCACTGAACATACTGAACCCACTGAACCCACTGAACCCACTGCACCACTGAACCCACTGAAACCACTGAAACCACTGCACCCACTGAATCCCATGAACCCATGCACTCACTGAACCCACTGAGCCCACTGAACCCACTGCAACCACTGAACCCACTGAACCCACTGAGCCCACTGCAACCACTGAACCCACTGAACCCACTGCACCCACGGAACCCACTACACCCACTGAACCCACTGCACCCACTGAACGCACTAAACCCACTGAACCCACTGAACCCACTGAATCCACTGCACCCACTGCACCCACTGAACCCACTGAACCCACTGAATCCACTGCAGCCACTGAACCCACTGCACCCACTTAACTCACTGAACCCACTGAACACACTGTACCCATTCAACCCATTTAACCCACTGTACCCACTGAACCCACTGCAACCACTGAACCCACTGAACCCACTGAGCCCACTGAACCCACTGCAACCACTGAACCCACTGAACCCACTGCACCCACTGAACCCACTGCACCCACTGAACCCACTGCACCCACTGAACCCACTGCACCCACTGAACCGACTGCACCCACTGAACGCACTAAACCCACTGAAACCACTGAACCCACTGAATCCACTGCACCCACTGAACCCACTGCACCCACTGAACCCACTGAACCCACTGAACCCACTGCACGCACTGAACACACTGCACCCACTGAACCCACTGAACCCACTGCACCCACTGAACCCACTGCACCCATTGAACCCTCTGAACACACTGAACACACTGCACCCACTAAACCCACTGAACCCACTGAACCCACTGAGCCCACTGAACCGACTGCACCCACTGAACCCACTGCGCCCACTGAACCCACTGCACCCACTGAAACCAGTGCACCCGCTGAACCCACTGCACCCACTGCATCAATTCACCCAGTGAACCCACTGAACCCACTGAACCCACTGAACCCACTGCACCCACTGAACCCACTCAACCCACTGAACCCACTGCACCCACTGAACCCACTGAACCCACTGCACCCAATGAACCCACTGAACTCACTGCACCCACTGAACCCACTGAACCCATGCACTCACTGAACCCACTGAGCCCACTGCACCCACTGCACCCACTGCATCCACTGAACCCACTACACCCAATGCACCACTGCACCCACTGAACGCACTGCGCCAACTGCACCCACTGAACCCACTGCACCACTGCACCCAATGAACCCACTGCATCCACTGCACCCACTGAAACCACAGCACCCACTGCACCACTGAACCCACTGAACCCACTGCACCCACTGCACCCACTGCACCCACTGAACCCACTGCACCCACTGAATCCACTGCACCCACTGTACCCACTGCACCCACTGAACCCAGTGCACCCACTGAACCCACTGAACCCACTGAACCCACTGCACCCACTGAACAAACTGAACCCACTGAACCCACTGAACCCACTGCACCCACTGACCCCACTGCACCCACTGCACCCATTGAACCCACTGCACCACTGCACCCACTGAACCCACTGCACCCACTGAACCCACTGCACCCACTGAACCCACTGCACGCACTCAACACACTGCACCCACTGAACCCACTGAACCCACTGCTCCCACTGAACCCACTGCTCCCACTGAACCCACTGCTCCCACTGAACCCACTGAACCCTCTGCACCCACTAAACCCACTGCACTCAATGAACCCACTGCACCCACTGAAACCAGTGCACCCACTGAACCCACTGCACCGACTGCACCAATGCACCCAGTGAAGCCACTGAACCCACTGAACCCACTGAACCCACTGCACCCACTGAACCCACTGAACCCACTGCACCCACTGAACCCACTGCACCCACTGAACCCACTGCACCCACTGAAACCACTGCACCCACTGAACTCACTGAACCCACTGAACCCACTGAACCCATGCACCAACTGCACCCACTGAACCCACTGAACCCACTGCACCCACTGAACACACTGCACCACTGAACCGACTGAACCCACTGCACCCACTGAACCCACTGCACCCACTGAACCTACTGAACCCACTGAACCCACTGAACCCACTGCACCCACTGAACCCACTGAAACCACTGAAACCACTGCACCCACTGAATCCCATGAACCCATGCTCTCACTGAACCCACTGAGCCCACTGAACCCACTGCAACCACTGAACCCACTGACCCCACTGCACCCACTGAACCCACTGCACCCACTGAACCCACTGCAAACACTGAACCCACTGAACCCATTGAACCCACTGCACCCACTGCACCCACTGAACCCACTGCACCCACTGAACCCACTGAACACACTGCAACCACTGCACCACTGAACCCACTGAACACACTGAACCCACTGCACCCACTGCACCCAATGCGCCCACTGAACCAACTGAACCCACTGCACCCACTGAACCCACTGCACCAACTGCACCCACTGAACCCACTGCACCCACTGAAGCCACTGCACCCACTGAACCCACTGCACCCACTGAACCCACTGAACCCACTGAACTCAGTGAACCCACAGCACCCACTGAACCCACAGAGCCCACTACACACACTGAACACACTGAAGCCACTGAACCCACTGCAACCATTGAACCCACTGCACCCACTGAACCCACTGAACCCACTGCACCCACTGAACCCACAGAGCCCACTGCACACACTGAACACACTGAAGCCACTGAACCCACTGCACCCACTGAACCCACAGAACCCACTGCACCCACTGAACCCACTGAACCCACTGAACCCAATGAAACCACTGAACCCACTGCACCCACTGCCTCCACTGAACCCACTGCACCACTGCACCGACTGAACCCACTGAACCCAGTGAACCCACTGCACCCTCTGCACCACTGCACCCAATGCATTCTCTGCACCACGGCACCCAATGAACCCACTGCACCCACTGCACCCACTGAACACTCTGAACCCACTGAACACACTGCACCCACTGAACCCACTGAACCCACTGCACCCACTGAACCCAATGCACCCACTGAACATACTGAACCCACTGAACCCACTGAACCCACTGCACCACTGAACCCACTGAAACCACTGAAACCACTGCACCCACTGAATCCCATGAACCCATGCACTCACTGAACCCACTGAGCCCACTGAACCCACTGCAATCACTGAACCCACTGAACCCACTGAGCCCACTGCAATCACTGAACCCACTGAACCCACTGAGCCCACTGCAACCACTGAACCCACTGCACCCACGGAACCCACTACACCCACTGAACCCACTGCACCCACTGAACGCACTAAACCCACTGAACCCACTGAACCCACTGAATCCACTGCACCCACTGCACCCACTGAACCCACTGAACCCACTGAATCCACTGCAGCCACTGAACCCACTGCACCCACTTAACTCACTGAACCCACTGAACACACTGTACCCATTCAACCCACTGAACCCACTGTACCCACTGAACCCACTGCAACCACTGAACCCACTGAACCCACTGAGCCCACTGAACCCACTGCAACCACTGAACCCACTGAACCCACTGCACCCACTGAACCCACTGCACCCACTGAACCCACTGCACCCACTGAACGCACTGAACCCACTGAACCCGATGAACCCACTGAATCCACTGCAGCCACTGAACCCACTGAACCCACTGCACCCACTTAACTCACTCAACCCACTGAACACACTGTACCCATTCAACCCACTTAACCCACTGAACCCACTGAACCCATTGCACTCACTGAACCCACTGAGCCTACTGAACCCTCTGCACCCACTGAGCCCACTGAACCCACTGCAACGACTAAACCCACTGAACCCACTGCACCCACTGAACCCACTGCACCCACTGAACCCACTGCACCCACTGAACGCACTAAACCCACTGAACCCACTGAACCCACTGAATCCACTGCAACCACTGAACCCACGGCACCCACTAAACCCACTGAACCCACTGAATCCACTGCAGCCACAGACCCCCCGGCACCCACTTAACCCAGCTACCCACTGAACACACTGTACCCATTGAACCCACTTAACCCACTGAACCCACTGAACCCATGCACTCACTGAACCCACTGAGCCCACTGAACCCACTGCAACCACTGAACCCACTGAACCCACTGAACCCACTGCACCCACTGAACACACTGCACCCACTGAACCCACTGAACCCACTGAACACACTGCACCCACTGAACCCACTGAACTCACTGCACTCACTGAACCTACTGCACCCACTGAACCCACTGAGCCCACTGCACCCACTGAACCCACTGCTCCCACTGAAACCAGTGCACCCACTGAAGCCACTGCACCCACTGCACCAATGCACCCAGTGAAACCACTGAACCCACTGAACCCACTGAACCCACTGAACCTACTGCACTCACTGAAACCACTGAACCCACTGCACCCACTGAACCCACTGCACCCACTGAACCCACTGAACCCACTGCACCCACTGAACCCACTGAACCCACTGCACCCACTGAACGCACTGCACCCATTGAACACACTGAGCCCACTGCACCCACTGAACCCACTGCACCCACTGCACCCACTGCATCCACTGAACCCACTGCACCCAATGCACCACTGCACCCACTGAACGCACTGCGCCCACTGCACCCACTGAACCCACTGCACCACTGCACCCAATGAACCCACTGCATCCACTGCACCCACTGAATCCACTGCACCCACTGAACCCACTGCACCCACTGAACCCACTGAACCCACTGAACCCACTGCACTCACTGAACCCACTGCACCGACTGAACCCACTCCACCCACTGAACCGACTGAACCCACTGAATCCACTGCACCCACTGAACCCACTGAACCCACTGAATCCACTGCATCCACTGAACCCACTGCACCCACTGAACCCACTGAACCCACTGAATCCACTGCACCCACTGAACCCACTGCACCGACTGAACCCACTCCACCCACTGAACCGACTGAACCCGACTGCACCCGCTGAACACACTGAGCCCACTGAACCCACTGCACCCACTGAACCCACTGAACCAACTGCACCCACTGAACCCACTGCACCCACTGAAACCAGTGCACCCACTGAACCCACTGCAGCCACTGCACCAATGCATGCAGTGAAACCACTGAACCCACTGAACCCACTGAACCCACTGCACCCACTGAACCCACTGAACCCACTGAACCCACTGCACCCACTGAACCCACTGAACCCACTGCACCCACTGAACCCACTGCACCCATGCACTCACTGAACCCACTGAGCCCACTGAACCCACTGAACCCACTGAACCCACTGCACCCACTGAACCCACTGAACGCACTAAACCCATTGAACCCACTGAACCCACTGAATCCACTGCACACACTGAACCCACTGAACCCACTGAACCCACTGAACCCACTGCATGCACTGAACACACTGCACCCACTGAACCCACTGAACCCACTGCACCCACTGAATCCACTGAACCCACTGAACCCACTGAGCCCACTGAACCCACTGAACCCACTGAACCCACTGCACCCACTGAACCCACTGCACCCTCTGAACACACTGAACACACTGCACCCACTGAACCCACTGAACCCACTGCACCCACTGAACCCACTGCACTCACTGAACGCACTAAACCCACTGAACCCACTGAATCCACTGCACCCACTGAACCCACTGAACCCACTGAATCCACTGCAGCCACTGAACCCACTGCACCCACTTAACCCACTTCACCCACTGAACCTACTGAACCCACTGCACCCTCTGAACACACTGAACCCACTGCACCCACTGCACCAATGCACCCAGTGAAACCACTGAACCCACTGTACCCACTGCACCCGCTGAAACCACTGAACCCACTGCACCCACTGAAACCACTGAACCCACTGCACCCACTGAACCCACTAAACCCACTGCACCCACAGAACCCACTGAACCCATTGAAACCACTGCACCCACTGAACCCACTGAACCCACTGCACCCACTGAACCCACAGAACCCACTGCACCCACTGAACCCACTGAACCCACTGAATCCACTGCACCCACTGAACATACTGAACCCACTGAATCCACTGAACCCACTGAATCCACTGAACCTCCTGAACCCACTGCACCCTCTGAACACACTGAACCCACTGCACCCACTGCACCAATGCACCCAGTGAAATCACTGAACCCACTGAACCCACTGCACCCGCTGAAACCACTGAACCCACTGCACCCACTGAACCCACTGAACCCACTGCACCCACTGAACCCACTGAACCCACTGCACCCACAGAACCCACTGAACCCATTGAAACCACTGCACCCACTGAACCCACTGCACCCACTGAACCCACTGAAACCACTGAACCCACTGAATCCACTGCAGCCTCTGAACCCATTGCACCCACTTAACCCACTGAACCCACTGAACCCACTGCACCCACTGAACCCACTGAACCCACTGCACCCACTGAACCCACTGAATCCACTGCAGCATCTGAACCCATTGCACCCACTTAACCCACTGAACCCACTGAACACACTGTACCCATTCAACCCACTTAACCCACTGAACCCACTGAACCCATTGCACTCATTGAACCCACTGAGCCCACTGAACCCACTGAACCCACTGAACCCACTGCACCCACTGAACACACTGCACCCATGCACTCACTGAACCCACTGAGCCCACTGAACCCACTGCAACCACTGAACCCACTGAACCCACTGAACCCACTGCACCCACTGAACCCACTGCACCCACTGAACGCACTTAACCCACTGAACCCACTGAACCCACTGAATCCACTGCACCCACTGAACCCACTGCACCCACTGAACCCACTGAACCCACTGAACGCACTGCACGCACTGAACACACTGCACCCACTGAACCCACTGAACCCACTGCACCACTGAACCCACTGCACCCACTGAACCCACTGCACGCTCTGAACTCACTGAGCCCACTGCACCCACTAAAGCCACTGAACCCACTGAACCCACTGAACGCACTGCACGCACTGAACACACTGCACCCACTGAACCCACTGAACCCACTGCACCACTGAACCCACTGCACCCACTGAACCCACTGAACCCACTGCACGCTCTGAACTCACTGAGCCCACTGCACCCACTAAAGCCACTGAACCCACTGCACCCACTGAACCCACTGCACCCACTGAACGCACAGAGCCCACTGCACAAACTGAACACAATGAAGCCACTGAACCCACTGCAACCACTGCACCCACTGAACCCACTGCACCCACTGAACCCACTGAATCCACTGAATCCACTGAATCCACTGAACCCACTGAATCCACTGCAGCCAGTGAACCCACTGCACCCACTTAACCCACTGAACACACTGTACCCATTCAACCCACTTAACCCACTGAACTCACTGAGCCCACTGAACCCTCTGCACCCACTGAACCCACTGAAACCACTGCACCCACTGAACCCACTGCACCCACTGAACACACTGCACCCACTGAACCCACTGAACTCACTGCATCCACTGAACCCACTGAACCCACTGTACCCACTGCACCCTCTGAACCCACTGCACCCACTGAACCCTCTGCACCCACTGAACCCACTGCACCACTGCACCCAATGAACCTACTGCATCCACTGCACCCACTGAACCCACTGAACCCACTGCAGCCACTAAACCCATTGCACCCACTTAACCCACTGAACACACTGTACCCATTTAACCCACTTAACCCACTGAACCCAATGAACCCATTGCACTCACTGAACCCACTGAGCCCACTGAACCCTCTGCACCCACTGAACCTACTGAACCCACTGCACCCACTGAACCCACTGCCCCCATGCACTCACTGAACTCACTGAGCCCACTGAACCCACTGCAACCACTGAACCCACTCAACCCACTGCACCCACTGAACCCACTGCACCCACTGAACCCACTGAACCCAGTGAACGCACTGAACCCACTGAACCCACTGAATCCACTGAATCCACTGCACCCACTGAACCCACTGCACCCACTGAACCCACTGAACCCACTGAACCCACTGCACTCACTGAACACACTGCACCCACTGAACCCACTGAACCCACTGCACCCACTGAACCCACTCCACCCACTGAACCCACTGAACCCACTGCACCCGCTGAACACACTGAGCCCACTGAACCCACTGCACCCACTGAACCCACTGAACCAACTGCACCCACTGAACCTACTGCACTCGCTCAAACCACTGAACCCACTGCACCCACTGAACCCACTGAACCCACTGCACCCACTGAACCCACTGAACCCACTGCACCCACAGAACCCACTGAACCCATTGAAACCACTGCACCCACTGAACCCACTGCACCCACTGAACCCACTGAAACCACTGAACCCACTGAATCCACTGCAGCCTCTGAACCCATTGCACCCACTTAACCCACTGAACCCACTGAACCCACTGCACCCACTGAACCCACTGAACCCACTGCACCCACTGAACCCACTGAACCCACTGAATCCACTGCAGCATCTGAACCCATTGCACCCACTTAACCCACTGAACCCACTGAACACACTGTACCCATTCAACCCACTTAACCCACTGAACCCACTGAACCCATTGCACTCATTGAACCCACTGAGCCCACTGAACCCTCTGCACCCACTGAACCCACTGAACCCACTGCACCCACTGAACACACTGCACCCATGCACTCACTGAACCCACTGAGCCCACTGAACCCACTGCAACCACTGAACCCACTGAACCCACTGCACCCACTGAACCCACTGCACCCACTGAACGCACTTAACCCACTGAACCCACTGAACCTACTGAATCTACTGCACCCACTGAACCCACTGCACCCACTGAACCCACTGAACCCACTGAACGCACTGCACGCACTGAACACACTGCACCCACTGAACCCACTGAACCCACTGCACCACTGAACCCACTGCACCCACTAAAGCCACTGAACCCACTGAACCCACTGAACGCACTGCACGCACTGAACACACTGCACCCACTGAACCCACTGAACCCACTGCACCACTGAACCCACTGCACCCACTGAACCCACTGAACCCACTGCACGCTCTGAACTCACTGAGCCCACTGCACCCACTAAAGCCACTGAACCCACTGCACCCACTGAACCCACTGCACCCACTGAACGCACAGAGCCCACTGCACAAACTGAACATAATGAAGCCACTGAACCCACTGCAACCACTGAAACCACTGCACCCACTGAACCCACTGCGCCCACTGAACCCACTGAATCCACTGAACCCACTGAATCCACTGAACCCACTGAATCCACTGCAGCCAGTGAACCCACTGCACCCACTTAACCCACTGAACACACTGTACCCATTCAACCCACTTAACCCACTGAACTCACTGAGCCCACTGAACCCTCTGCACCCACTGAACCCACTGAACCCACTGCACCCACTGAACACACTGCACCCACTGAACCCACTGAACTCACTGCATCCACTGAACCCACTGAACCCACTGTACCCACTGCACCCTCTGAACCCACTGCACCCACTGAACCCTCTGCACCCACTGAACCCACTGCACCACTGCACCCAATGAACCCACTGCATCCACTGCACCCACTGAAACCACAGCACCCACTGCACCACTGCACCCACTGAACCCACTGAACCCACTGCAGCCACTAAACCCATTGCACCCACTTAACCCACTGAACACACTGTACCCATTCAACCCACTTAACCCACTGAACCCAATGAACCCATTGCACTCACTGAACCCACTGAGCCCACTGAACCCTCTGCACCCACTGAACCTACTGAACCCACTGCACCCACTGAACCCACTGCCCCCATGCACTCACTGAACTCACTGAGCCCACTGAACCCACTGCAACCACTGAACCCACTCAACCCACTGCACCCACTGAACCCACTGCACCCACTGAACTCACTGAACCCAGTGAACGCACTGAACCCACTGAACCCACTGAATCCACTGAATCCACTGCACCCACTGAACCCACTGCACCCACTGAACCCACTGAACCCACTGAACCCACTGCACTCACTGAACACACTGCACCCACTGAACCCACTGAACCCACTGCACCCACTGAACCCACTCCACCCACTGAACCCACTGAACCCACTGCACCCGCTGAACACACTGAGCCCACTGAACCCACTGCACCCACTGAACCCACTGAACCAACTGCACCCACTGAACCCACTGCACCCACTGAAACCAGTGCACCCACTGAACCCACTGCAGCCACTGCACCAATGCATGCAGTGAAACCACTGAACCCACTGAACCCATTGAACCCACTGAACCCAATGCACCCACTGAAACCACTGAACCCACTGAACCCACTGAACCCACTGCACCCACTGAACCCACTGAACCCACTGCACCCACTGAACCCACTGCACCCATGCACTCACTGAACCCACTGAGCCCACTGAACCCACTGCAACCACTGAACCCACTGAACCCACTGAACCCACTGCACCCACTGAACCCACTGAACGCACTAACCCCATTGAACCCACTAAACCCACTGAATCCACTGCACACACTGAACCCACTGAACCCACTGAACCCACTGCATGCACTGAACACACTGCATCCACTGAACCCACTGAACCCACTGAACCCACTGCACCCACTGAATCCACTGAACCCACTGAACCCACTGAGCCCACTGAACCCACTGAACCCACTGAACCCACTGCACCCACTGAACCCACTGCACCCTCTGAACACACTGAACACACTGCACCCACTGAACCCACTGCACCCACTGAACCCACTGCACTCACTGAACGCACTAAACCCACTGAACCCACTGAATCCACTGCACCCACTGAACCCACTGAACCCACTGAACCCACTGAACCCACTGAATCCACTGCAGCCACTGAACCCACTGCACCCACTTAACCCACTTCACCCACTGAACCTACTGAACCCACTGCACCCTCTGAACACACTGAACGCACTGCACCCACTGCACCAATGCACCCAGTGAAACCACTGAACCCACAGTACCCACTGCACCCGCTGAAACCACTGAACCCACTGCACCCACTGAACCCACTGAACCCACTGCACCCACTGAACCCACTGAACCCACTGCACCCACAGAACCCACTGAACCCATTGAAACCACTGCACCCACTGAACACACTGAAACCACTGAACCCACTGAATCCACTGCAGCCTCTGAACCCATTGCACCCACTTAACACACTGAACCCACTGCACCCACTGAACCCACTGAACCCATTGAACCCACTGAACCCACTGAATCCACTGCACCCACTGAACATACTGAACCCACTGATTCCACTGAACCCACTGAATCCACTGAACCTACTGAACCCACTGCACCCTCTGAACACACTGAACCCACTGCACCCACTGCACCAATGCACCCAGTGAAATCACTGAAGCCACTGAACCCACTGCACCCGCTGAAACCACTGAACCCACTGCACCCACTGAACCCACTGAACCCACTGCACGCTCTGAACTCACTGAGCCCACTGCACCCACTAAAGCCACTGAACCCACTGCGCCCACTGAACCCACTGCACCCACTGAACGCACAGAGCCCACTGCACAAACTGAACACAATGAAGCCACTGAACCCACTGCAACCACTGAAACCACTGCACCCACTGAACCCACTGCACCCACTGAACCCACTGAATCCACTGAACCCACTGAATCCACTGAACCTACTGAACCCACTGCACCCTCTGAACACACTGAACCCACTGCACCCACTGCACCAATGCACCCAGTGAAATCACTGAAGCCACTGAACCCACTGCACCCGCTGAAACCACTGAACCCACTGCACCCACTGAACCCACTGAACCCACTGCACGCTCTGAACTCACTGAGCCCACTGCACCCACTAAAGCCACTGAACCCACTGCACCCACTGAACCCACTGCACCCACTGAACGCACAGAGCCCACTGCACAAACTGAACACAATGAAGCCACTGAACCCACTGCAACCACTGAAACCACTGCACCCACTGAACCCACTGCACCCACTGAACCCACTGAATCCACTGAACCCACTGAATCCACTGAACCCACTGAATCCACTGCAGCCAGTGAACCCACTGCACCCACTTAACCCACTGAACACACTGTACCCATTCAACCCACTTAACCCACTGAACTCACTGAGCCCACTGAACCCTCTACACCCACTGAACCCACTGAAACCACTGCACCCACTGAACCCACTGCACCCACTGAACACACTGCACCCACTGAACCCACTGAACTCACTGCATCCACTGAACCCACTGAACCCACTGTACCCACTGCACCCTCTGAACCCACTGCACCCACTGAACCCTCTGCACCCACTGAACCCACTGCACCACTGCACCCAATGAACCCACTGCATCCACTGCACCCACTGAAACCACAGCACCCACTGCACCACTGCACCCACTGAACCCACTGAACCCACTGCAGCCACTAAACCCATTGCACCCACTTAACCCACTGAACACACTGTACCCATTCAACCCACTTAACCCACTGAACCCAATGAACCCATTGCACTCACTGAACCCACTGAGCCCACTGAACCCTCTGCACCCACTGAACCTACTGAACCCACTGCAGCCACTGAAACCACTGCCCCCATGCACTCACTGAACTCACTGAGCCCACTGAACCAACTGCAACCACTGAACCCACTCAACCCACTGCACCCACTGAACCCACTGCACCCACTGAACCCACTGAACCCAGTGAACGCACTGAACCCACTGAACCCACTGAATCCACTGAACCCACTGCACCCACTGAACCCACTGCTGAACCCACTGAACCCACTGCACTCACTGAACACACTGCACCCACTGAACCCACTGAACCCACAGCACCCACTGAACCCACTCCACCCACTGAACCCACTGAACCCACTGCACCCGCTGAACACACTGAGCCCACTGAACCCACTGCACCCACTGAACCCACTGAACCAACTGCACCCACTGAACCCACTGCACCCACTGAAACCAGTGCACCCACTGAACCCACTGCAGCCACTGCACCAATGCATGCAGTGAAACCACTGAACCCACTGAACCCACTGAACCCAATGCACCCACTGAACCCACTGCACCCATGCACTCACTGAACCCACTGAGCCCACTGAACCCACTGCAACCACTGAACCCACTGAACCCACTGAACCCACTGCACCCACTGAACCCACTGAACGCACTAAACCCATTGAACCCACTGAACCCACTGAATCCACTGCACACACTGAACCCACTGAACCCACTGAACCCACTGCATGCACTGAACACACTGCACCCACTGAACCCACTGAACCCACTGCACCCACTGAATCCACTGAACCCACTGAACCCACTGAGCCCACTGAACCCACTGAACCCACTGAACCCACTGCACCCACTGAACCCACTGCACCCTCTGAACACACTGAACACACTGCACCCACTGAACCCACTGCACCCACTGAACCCACTGCACTCACTGAACGCACTAAACCCACTGAACCCACTGAATCCACTGCACCCACTGAACCCACTGAACCCACTGAACCCAGTGAACGCACTGAACCCACTGAACCCACTGAATCCACTGAATCCACTGCACCCACTGAACCCACTGCACCCAATGAACCCACTGAACCCACTGAACCCACTGCACTCACTGAACACACTGCACCCACTGAACCCACTGAACCCACTGCACCCACTGAACCCACTCCACCCACTGAACCCACTGAACCCACTGCACCCGCTGAACACACTGAACCCACTGCACCCACTGAACCCACTGAACCCACTGCACCCACTGAACCCACTGCACCCATGCACTCACTGAACCCACTGAGCCCACTGAACCCACTGCAACCACTGAACCCACTGAACCCACTGAACCCACTGCACCCACTGAACCCACTGAACGCACTAAACCCATTGAACCCACTGAACCCACTGAATCCACTGCACACACTGAACCCACTGAACCCACTGAACCCACTGCATGCACTGAACACACTGCACCCACTGAACCCACTGAACCCACTGAACCCACTGCACCCACTGAATCCACTGAACCCACTGAACCCACTGCACCCACTGAACCCACTGAACCAACTGCACCCACTGAACACACTGCACCCACTGAAACCAGTGCACCCACTGAACCCACTGCAGCCACTGCACCAATGCATGCAGTGAAACCACTGAACCCACTGAACCCATTGAACCCACTGAACCCAATGCACACACTGAAACCACTGAACCCACTGAACCCACTGCACCCACTGAACCCACTGAACCCACTGCACCCACTGAACCCACTGCACCCATGCACTCACTGAACCCACTGAGCCCACTGAACCCACTGCAACCACTGAACCCACTGAACCCACGGAACCCACTGAACCCACTGCACCCACTGAACCCACTGCAACCACTGAACCCACTGAACCCACTGAACCCACTGAACCCACTGCACCCACTGAACCCACTGCACCCTCTGAACACACTGAACACACTGCACCCACTGAACCCACTGCACCCACTGAACCCACTGCACTCACTGAACGCACTAAACCCACTGAACCCACTGAATCCACTGCACCCATTGAACCCACTGAACCCACTGAATCCACTGCAGCCACTGAACCCACTGCACCCACTTAACCCACTTCACCCACTGAACCTACTGAACCCACTGCACCCTCTGAACACACTGAACCCAATGCACCCACTGTACCAATGCACCCAGTGAAACCACTGAACCCACAGTACCCACTGCACCCGCTGAAACCACTGAACCAACTGCACCCACTGAACCCACTGAACCCACTGCACCCACTGAACCCACTGAACCCACTGCACCCACTGAACCCACTGAATCCACTGAACCCACTGAATCCACTGAACCCACTGAATCCACTGCAGCCAGTGAACCCACTGCACCCACTTAACCCACTGAACACACTGTACCCATTCAACCCACTTAACCCACTGAACTCACTGAGCCCACTGAACCCTCTGCACCCACTGAACCCACTGAAACCACTGCACCCACTGAACCCACTGCACCCACTGAACACACTGCACCCACTGAACCCACTGAACTCACTGCATCCACTGAACCCACTGAACCCACTGCACCCTCTGAACCCACTGCACCCACTGAACCCTCTGCACCCACTGAACCCACTGCACCACCGCACCCAATGAACCCACTGCATCCACTGCACCCACTGAAACCACAGCACCCACTGCACCACTGCACCCACTGAACCCACTGAACCCAATGCACCCACTGAAACCACTGAACCCACTGAACCCACTGAACCCACTGCACCCACTGAACCCACTGAACCCACTGCACCCACTGAACCCACTGCACCCATGCACTCACTGAACCCACTGAGCCCACTGAACCCACTGCAACCACTGAACCCACTGAACCCACTGAACCCACTGCACCCACTGAACCCACTGAACGCACTAAACCCATTGAACCCACTGAACCCACTGAATCCACTGCACACACTGAACCCACTGAACCCACTGAACCCACTGCATGCACTGAACACACTGCACCCACTGAACCCACTGAACCCACTGCACCCACTGAATCCACTGAACCCACTGAACCCACTGAGCCCACTGAACCCACTGAACCCACTGAACCCACTGCACCCACTGAACCCACTGCACCCTCTGAACACACTGAACACACTGCACCCACTGAACCCACTGCACCCACTGAACCCACTGCACTCACTGAACGCACTAAACCCACTGAACCCACTGAACCCACTGAATCCACTGCACCCACTGAACCCACTGAACCTACTGCACCCACTGCACCAATGCACCCAGTGAAACCACTGAACCCACTGTACCCACTGCACCCGCTGAAACCACTGAACCCACTGAACCCACTGAACCCACTGAACCCACTGCACCCACTGAACCCACTGAACCCACTGCACCCACTGCACCCACAGAACCCACTGAACCCATTGAAACCACTGCACACACTGAACCCACTGAACCCACTGAAACCACTGAACCCACTGAATCCACTGCAGCCTCTGAACCCATTGCACCCACTTAACCCACTGAACCCACTGCACCCACTGAACCCACTGAACCCACTGCACCCACTGAACCCACTGAACCCACTGAATGCACTGCACCCACTCAACATACTGAACCCACTGAATCCACTGAACCCACTGAATCCACTGAACCTACTGAACCCACTGCACCCACTGAACCCACTGAAACCACTGAACCCACTGAATCCACTGCAGCCTCTGAACCCATTGCACCCACTTAACCCACTGAACCCACTGTACCCACTGCACCCACTGCACCAATGCACCCAGTGAAATCACTGAACCCACTGAACCCGCTGAAACCACTGAACCCACTGCACCCACTGAACCCACTGAACCCACTGCACCCACTGAACCCACTGAACCCACTGCACCCACAGAACCCACTGAACCCATTGAAACCACTGCACCCACTGAACCCACTGCACCCACTGAACCCACTGAAACCACTGAACCCACTGAATCCACTGCAGCCTCTGAACCCATTGCACCCACTTAACCCACTGAACCCACTGAACCCACTGCACCCACTGAACCCACTGAACCCACTGCGCCCACTGAACCCACTGAACCCACTGAATCCACTGCACCCACTGAACCCACTGCACCCACTGAACCCACTGAAACCACTGAACCCACTGAATCCACTGCACCCACTGAACCCACTGAACCTACTGCACCCACTGCACCAATGCACCCAGTGAAACCACTGAACCCACTGTACCCACTGCACCCGCTGAAACCACTGAACCCACTGAACCCACTGAACCCACTGAACCCACTGCACCCACTGAACCCACTGAACCCACTGCACCCACAGAACCCACTGAACCCATTGAAACCACTGCACACACTGAACCCACTGAACCCACTGAAACCACTGAACCCACTGAATCCACTGCAGCCTCTGAACCCATTGCACCCACTTAACCCACTGAACCCACTGAACCCACTGCACCCACTGAACCCACTGAACCCACTGCACCAACTGAACCCACTGAACCCACTGAATGCACTGCACCCACTCAACATACTGAACCCACTGAATCCACTGAACCCACTGAATCCACTGAACCTACTGAACCCACTGCACCCACTGAACCCACTGAAACCACTGAACCCACTGAATCCACTGCAGCCTCTGAACCCATTGCACCCACTTAACCCACTGAACCCACTGTACCCACTGCACCCACTGCACCAATGCACCCAGTGAAATCACTGAACCCACTGAACCCGCTGAAACCACTGAACCCACTGCACCCACTGAACCCACTGAACCCACTGCACCCACTGAACCCACTGAACCCACTGCACCCACAGAACCCACTGAACCCATTGAAACCACTGCACCCACTGAACCCACTGCACCCACTGAACCCACTGAAACCACTGAACCCACTGAATCCACTGCAGCCTCTGAACCCATTGCACCCACTTAACCCACTGAACCCACTGAACCCACTGCACCCACTGAACCCACTGAACCCACTGCGCCCACTGAACCCACTGAACCCACTGAATCCACTGCACCCACTGAACCCACTGCACCCACTGAACCCACTGAAACCACTGAACCCACTGAATCCACTGCACCCACTGAACCCACTGAACCTACTGCACCCACTGCACCAATGCACCCAGTGAAACCACTGAACCCACTGTACCCACTGCACCCGCTGAAACCACTGAACCCACTGAACCCACTGAACCCACTGAACCCACTGCACCCACTGAACCCACTGAACCCACTGCACCCACAGAACCCACTGAACCCATTGAAACCACTGCACACACTGAACCCACTGAACCCACTGAAACCACTGAACCCACTGAATCCACTGCAGCCTCTGAACCCATTGCACCCACTTAACCCACTGAACCCACTGAACCCACTGCACCCACTGAACCCACTGAACCCACTGCACCAACTGAACCCACTGAACCCACTGAATGCACTGCACCCACTCAACATACTGAACCCACTGAATCCACTGAACCCACTGAATCCACTGAACCTACTGAACCCACTGCACCCACTGAACCCACTGAAACCACTGAACCCACTGAATCCACTGCAGCCTCTGAACCCATTGCACCCACTTAACCCACTGAACCCACTGTACCCACTGCACCCACTGCACCAATGCACCCAGTGAAATCACTGAACCCACTGAACCCGCTGAAACCACTGAACCCACTGCACCCACTGAACCCACTGAACCCACTGCACCCACTGAACCCACTGAACCCACTGCACCCACAGAACCCACTGAACCCATTGAAACCACTGCACCCACTGAACCCACTGCACCCACTGAACCCACTGAAACCACTGAACCCACTGAATCCACTGCAGCCTCTGAACCCATTGCACCCACTTAACCCACTGAACCCACTGAACCCACTGCACCCACTGAACCCACTGAACCCACTGCGCCCACTGAACCCACTGAACCCACTGAATCCACTGCACCCACTGAACCCACTGCACCCACTGAACCCACTGAACCCACTGCACCCACTGAATCCACCGAACCCACTGCACCCACTGCACCCACTGAACCCACTGAACCCACTGAACCCACGGAACACACTGCACCCACTCAACCCACTCAACCCACTGCACCCTCTGCACCCACTGAACCCACTGAACCCACAGAACCCACTGCACCCACTGCACCTACTGAACCCACTGCACCCACTGCACCCACTGAACCCACTGCACCCACTGAACCCACTGAAACCACTGAACCCACTGAATCCACTGCAGCCTCTGAACCCATTGCACCCACTTAACCCACTGAACCCACTGAACCCACTGCACCCACTGAACCCGCTGAACCCACTGCGCCCACTGAACCCACTGAACCCACTGAATCCACTGCACCCACTGAACCCACTGCACCCACTGAACCCAATGAAACCACTGAACCCACTGAATCCACTGCAGCATCTGAACCCATTGCACCCACTTGACCCACTGAACCCACTGAACACACTGTACCCATTCAACCCACTTAACCCACTGAACCCACTGAACCCATTGCACTCATTGAACCCACTGAGCCCTCTGCACCCACTGAACCCACTGAACCCACTGCACCCACTGAACACACTGCACCCATGCACTCACTGAACCCACTGCACCCACTGAACCCACTGCACCCACTGAACCCACTGCACCCACTGCACCCACTAAACCCACTGAACCCACTGAACCCACTGAATCCACTGCACCCACTGAACCCACTGCACCCACTGAACCCACTGAACCCACTGAACGCACTGCACGCACTGAACACACTGCACCCACTGAACCCACTGAACCCACTGCACCACTGAACCCACTGCACCCACTGAACCCACTGAACCCACTGCACGCTCTGAACTCACTGAGCCCACTGCACCCACTAAAGCCACTGAACCCACTGCACCCACTGTACCCATTCAACCCACTTAACCCACTGAACTCACTGAGCCCACTGAACCCTCTGCACCCACTGAACCCACTGAAACCACTGCACCCACTGAACCCACTGCACCCACTGAACCCACTGAACTCACTGCATCCACTGAACCCACTGAACCCACTGTACCCACTGCACCCTCTGAACCCACTGCACCCACTGAACCCTCTGCACCCACTGAACCCACTGAACACACTGCACCCACTGAACCCACTGCACCCACTGAACCCACTGCACCCACTGAACCCACTGAACCCACTGAACCCATTGCACTCATTGAACCCACTGAGCCCACTGAACCCTCTGCACCCACTGCACACACTGAACACACTGCACCCATGCACTCACTGAACCCACTGAGCCCACTGAACCCACTGCAACCACTGAACCCATTGAACCCACTGCACCCACTGAACCCACTGCACCCACTGAACGCACTTAACCCACTGAACCCACTGAACCCACTGAATCCACTGCACCCACTGAACCCACTGCACCCACTGAACCCACTGAACCCACTGAACGCACTGCACGCACTGAACACACTGCACCCACTGAACCCACTGAACCCACTGCACCACTGAACCCACTGCACCCACTGAACCCACTGAACCCACTGCACGCTCTGAACTCACTGAGCCCACTGCACCCACTAAAGCCACTGAACCCACTGAACCCACTGAACGCACTGCACGCACTGAACACACTGCACCCACTGAACCCACTGAACCCACTGCACCACTGAACCCACTGCACCCACTGAACCCACTGAACCCACTGCACGCTCTGAACTCACTGAGCCCACTGCACCCACTAAAGCCACTGAACCCACTGCACCCACTGAACCCACTGCACCCACTGAACGCACAGAGCCCACTGCACAAACTGAACACAATGAAGCCACTGAACCCACTGCAACCACTGAAACCACTGCACCCACTGAACCCACTGAACCCACTGAATCCACTGAACCCACTGAATCCACTGAACCCACTGAATCCACTGCAGCCAGTGAACCCACTGCACCCACTTAACCCACTGAACACACTGTACCCATTCAACCCACTTAACCCACTGAACTCACTGAGCCCACTGAACCCTCTGCACCCACTGAACCCACTGAAACCACTGCACCCACTGAACCCACTGCACCCACTGAAACCACTGAACTCACTGCATCCACTGAACCCACTGAACCCACTGTACCCACTGCACCCTCTGAACCCACTGCACCCACTGAACCCTCTGCACCCACTGAACCCACTGAACACACTGCACCCACTGAACCCACTGCACCCACTGAACCCACTTAAACCACTGAAACCACTGAACCCACTGAATCCACTGCAACCTCTGAACCCATTGCACCCACTAAACCCACTGATCCCACTGAACCCACTGCAGCCTCTGAACCCACTTAACCCACTTCACCCACTGAACACACTGTACCCATTGAACCCACTTAACCCACTGAACCCACTGAACACATGCACTCACTGAACCCACTGAGCCCACTGAACCCACTGCACCCACTGAACCCACTGAACCCACTGAACGCACTGCACGCACTGAACACACTGCACCCACTGAACCCACTGAACCCACTGCACCACTGAACCCACTGCACCCACTGAACCCACTGAACCCACTGCACGCTCTGAACTCACTGAGCCCACTGCACCCACTAAAGCCACTGAACCCACTGAACCCACTGAACGCACTGCACGCACTGAACACACTGCACCCACTGAACCCACTGAACCCACTGCACCACTGAACCCACTGCACCCACTGAACCCACTGAACCCACTGCACGCTCTGAACTCACTGAGCCCACTGCACCCACTAAAGCCACTGAACCCACTGCACCCACTGAACCCACTGCACCCACTGAACGCACAGAGCCCACTGCACAAACTGAACACAATGAAGCCACTGAACCCACTGCAACCACTGAAACCACTGCACCCACTGAACCCACTGCACCCACTGAACCCACTGAATCCACTGAACCCACTGAATCCACTGAACCCACTGAATCCACTGCAGCCAGTGAACCCACTGCACCCACTTAACCCACTGAACACACTGTACCCATTCAACCCACTTAACCCACTGAACTCACTGAGCCCACTGAACCCTCTGCACCCACTGAACCCACTGAAACCACTGCACCCACTGAACCCACTGCACCCACTGAAACCACTGAACTCACTGCATCCACTGAACCCACTGAACCCACTGTACCCACTGCACCCTCTGAACCCACTGCACCCACTGAACCCTCTGCACCCACTGAACCCACTGAACACACTGCACCCACTGAACCCACTGCACCCACTGAACCCACTTAAACCACTGAAACCACTGAACCCACTGAATCCACTGCAACCTCTGAACCCATTGCACCCACTAAACCCACTGATCCCACTGAACCCACTGCAGCCTCTGAACCCACTTAACCCACTTCACCCACTGAACACACTGTACCCATTGAACCCACTTAACCCACTGAACCCACTGAACACATGCACTCACTGAACCCACTGAGCCCACTGAACCAACTGCAACCACTGAACCCACTGAACACATTGCACCCACTGCACCCACTGCACCCACTTAACCCACTTCACCCACTGAACCCACTGAACCCACTGCACCCTCTGAACACACTGAACCCACTACACCAATGCACCCAGTGAAACCACTGAACCCACTGAACCCACTGCACCCGCTGAAACCACTGAACCCACTGCACCCACTGAACCCACTGAACCCACAGAACCCACTGAACCCATTGAAACCACTGAACCCACTGAATCCACTGCACCCACTGAACCCACTGCACCCACTGAACCCACTGAACCCACTGAACGCACTGCACGCACTGAACACACTGCACCCTCTGAACCCACTGAACCCACTGCACCCACTGAACCCACTGAACCCACTGCACGCTCTGAACTCACTGAGCCCACTGCACCCACTGAAGCCACTGAACCCACTGCACCCACTGAACCCACTGCACCCACTGAACGCACAGAGCCCACTGCACAAACTGAACACACTGAAGCCACTGAACCCACTGCAACCACTGAAACCACTGCACCCACTGAACCCACTGCACCCACTGAACCCACTGAACCCACTGAATCCACTGAACCCACTGAACCCACTGAATCCACTGCACCCACTGAACATACTGAACCTACTGAATCCACTGAACCCACTGAATCGACTGCAGCCAGTGAACCCACTGCACCCACTTAACCCACTGAACACACTACCCATTCAACCCACTTAACCCACTGAACTCACTGAGCCCACTGAAACCTCTGCACCCACTGAACCCACTGAAACCACTGCTCCCACTGAACCCACTGCACCCACTGAACACACTGCACCCACTGAACCCACTGAACTCACTGCATCCACTGAACCCACTGAACCCACTGTACCCACTGCACCCTCTGAACCCACTGCACCTACTGAACCCTCTGCACCCACTGAACCCACTGAACACACTGCACCCACTGAACCCACTGCACCCACTGAACCCACTGCACCCACTGAACCCACTGAAATTACTGAAACCACTGAACCCACTGAACCCACTGCACCACTGAACCCACTGCACCCACTGAACCCACTGAACCCACTGCACGCTCTGAACTCACTGAGCCCACTGCACCCACTAAAGCCACTGAACCCACTGCACCCACTGAACCCACTGCACCCACTGAACGCACAGAGCCCACTGCACAAACTGAACACAATGAAGCCACTGAACCCACTGCAACCACTGAAACCACTGCACCCACTGAACCCACTGCACCCACTGAACCCACTGAATCCACTGAACCCACTGAATCCACTGAACCCACTGAATCCACTGCAGTCAGTGAACCCACTGCACCCACTTAACCCACTGAACACACTGTACCCATTCAACCCACTTAACCCACTGAACTCACTGAGCCCACTGAACCCTCTGCACCCACTGAACCCACTGAAACCACTGCACCCACTGAACCCACTGCACCCACTGAAACCACTGAACTCACTGCATCCACTGAACCCACTGAACCCACTGTACCCACTGCACCCTCTGAACCCACTGCACCCACTGAACCCTCTGCACCCACTGAACCCACTGAACACACTGCACCCACTGAACCCACTGCACCCACTGAACCCACTTAAACCACTGAAACCACTGAACCCACTGAATCCACTGCAACCTCTGAACCCATTGCACCCACTAAACCCACTGATCCCACTGAACCCACTGCAGCCTCTGAACCCACTTAACCCACTTCACCCACTGAACACACTGTACCCATTGAACCCACTTAACCCACTGAACCCACTGAACACATGCACTCACTGAACCCACTGAGCCCACTGAACCCACTGCACCCACTGAACCCACTGAACCCACTGAACGCACTGCACGCACTGAACACACTGCACCCACTGAACCCACTGAACCCACTGCACCACTGAACCCACTGCACCCACTGAACCCACTGAACCCACTGCACGCTCTGAACTCACTGAGCCCACTGCACCCACTAAAGCCACTGAACCCACTGAACCCACTGAACGCACTGCACGCACTGAACACACTGCACCCACTGAACCCACTGAACCCACTGCACCACTGAACCCACTGCACCCACTGAACCCACTGAACCCACTGCACGCTCTGAACTCACTGAGCCCACTGCACCCACTAAAGCCACTGAACCCACTGCACCCACTGAACCCACTGCACCCACTGAACGCACAGAGCCCACTGCACAAACTGAACACAATGAAGCCACTGAACCCACTGCAACCACTGAAACCACTGCACCCACTGAACCCACTGCACCCACTGAACCCACTGAATCCACTGAACCCACTGAATCCACTGAACCCACTGAATCCACTGCAGCCAGTGAACCCACTGCACCCACTTAACCCACTGAACACACTGTACCCATTCAACCCACTTAACCCACTGAACTCACTGAGCCCACTGAACCCTCTGCACCCACTGAACCCACTGAAACCACTGCACCCACTGAACCCACTGCACCCACTGAAACCACTGAACTCACTGCATCCACTGAACCCACTGAACCCACTGTACCCACTGCACCCTCTGAACCCACTGCACCCACTGAACCCTCTGCACCCACTGAACCCACTGAACACACTGCACCCACTGAACCCACTGCACCCACTGAACCCACTTAAACCACTGAAACCACTGAACCCACTGAATCCACTGCAACCTCTGAACCCATTGCACCCACTAAACCCACTGATCCCACTGAACCCACTGCAGCCTCTGAACCCACTTAACCCACTTCACCCACTGAACACACTGTACCCATTGAACCCACTTAACCCACTGAACCCACTGAACACATGCACTCACTGAACCCACTGAGCCCACTGAACCAACTGCAACCACTGAACCCACTGAACACATTGCACCCACTGCACCCACTGCACCCACTTAACCCACTTCACCCACTGAACCCACTGAACCCACTGCACCCTCTGAACACACTGAACCCACTGCACCAATGCACCCAGTGAAACCACTGAACCCACTGAACCCACTGCACCCGCTGAAACCACTGAACCCACTGCACCCACTGAACCCACTGAACCCACAGAACCCACTGAACCCATTGAAACCACTGAACCCACTGAATCCACTGCACCCACTGAACCCACTGCACCCACTGAACCCACTGAACCCACTGAACGCACTGCACGCACTGAACACACTGCACCCTCTGAACCCACTGAACCCACTGCACCCACTGAACCCACTGAACCCACTGCACGCTCTGAACTCACTGAGCCCACTGCACCCACTGAAGCCACTGAACCCACTGCACCCACTGAACCCACTGCACCCACTGAACGCACAGAGCCCACTGCACAAACTGAACACACTGAAGCCACTGAACCCACTGCAACCACTGAAACCACTGCACCCACTGAACCCACTGAACCCACTGCACCCACTGAACCCACTGAACCCACTGAATCCACTGAACCCACTGAACCCACTGAATCCACTGCACCCACTGAACATACTGAACCTACTGAATCCACTGAACCCACTGAATCGACTGCAGCCAGTGAACCCACTGCACCCACTTAACCCACTGAACACACTACCCATTCAACCCACTTAACCCACTGAACTCACTGAGCCCACTGAAACCTCTGCACCCACTGAACCCACTGAAACCACTGCTCCCACTGAACCCACTGCACCCACTGAACACACTGCACCCACTGAACCCACTGAACTCACTGCATCCACTGAACCCACTGAACCCACTGTACCCACTGCACCCTCTGAACCCACTGCACCTACTGAACCCTCTGCACCCACTGAACCCACTGAACACACTGCACCCACTGAACCCACTGCACCCACTGAACCCACTGCACCCACTGAACCCACTGAAATTACTGAAACCACTGAACCCACTGAATCCACTGCAACCTCTGAACCCATTGTACCCACTTAACCCACTGAACCCACTGAACCCACTGAATCCACTGCAGCCTCTGAACCCACTGCACCCACTGAACACACTGTACCCATTGAACCCACTTAACCCACTGAACCCACTGAACACATGCACTCACTGAACCCACTGAGACCACTGAACCCACTGCAACCACTGAACCTACTGAACCCACTGCACCCTCTGAACACACTGAACCCACTGCACCCACTGCACCAATGCACCCAGTGAAATCACTGAAGCCACTGAACCCACTGCACCCGCTGAAACCACTGAACCCACTGCACCCACTGAACCCACTGAACCCACTGCACGCTCTGAACTCACTGAGCCCACTGCACCCAGTAAAGCCACTGAACCCACTGCACCCACTGAACCCACTGCACCAACTGAACGCACAGAGCCCACTGCACAAACTGAACACAATGAAGCCACTGAACCCACTGCAACCACTGAAACCACTGCACCCACTGAACCCACTGCACCCACTGAACCCACTGAATCCACTGAACCCACTGAATCCACTGAACCCACTGAATCCACTGCAGCCAGTGAACCCACTGCACCCACTTAACCCACTGAACACACTGTACCCATTCAACCCACTTAACCTACTGAACTCACTGAGCCCACTGAACCCTCTGCACCCACTGAACCCACTGAAACCACTGCACCCACAGAACCCACTGCACCCACTGAACCCACTGAACTCACTGCATCCACTGAACCCACTGAACCCACTGTACCCACTGCACCCTCTGAACCCACTGCACCCACTGAACCCTCTGCACCCACTGAACCCACTGAACACACTGCACCCACTGAACCCACTGCACCCACTGAACCCACTGCACCCACTGAACCCACTGAAACCACTGAAACCACTGAACCCACTGAATCCACTGCAACCTCTGAACCCATTGCCCCCACTAAACCCACTGAACCCACTGAACCCACTGCAGCCTCTGAACCCACTTAACCCACTTCACCCACTGAACACACTGTACCCATTGAACCCACTTAACCCACTGAACCCACTGAACACATGCACTCACTGAACCCACTGAGCCCACTGAACCCACTGCAGCCTCTGAACCCACTGCACCCACTGAACACACTGTACCCATTGAACCCACTTAACCCACTGAACCCACTGAACACATGCACTCACTGAAACCACTGAGCCCACTGAACCCACTGCAACCACTGAACCCACTGAACCCACTGAACACATTGCACCCACTGCACCCACTGCACCCACTTAACCCACTTCACCCACTGAACCTACTGAACCCACTGCATCCTCTGAACACACTGAACCCACTGCACCAATGCACCCAAAGAAACCACTGAACCCACTGAACCCACTGCACCCGCTGAAACCACTGAACCCACTGCACCCACTGAACCCACTGAACCCACAGAACCCACTGAACCCATTGAAACCACTGCACCCAATGAACCCACTGCACCCACTGAACCCACTGAAACCACTGAACCCACTGAATCCACTGCAGCCTCTGAACCCATTGCACCCACTTAACCCACTGAACCCACTGAACCCACTGCACCCACTGAACCCACTGAACCCACTGCACCCACTGAACCCACTGAACCCACTGAATCCACTGCACCCACTGAACCCACTGCACCCACTGAACCCACTGAAACCACTGAACCCACTGAATCCACTGCAGCATCTGAACCCATTGCACCCACTTAACCCACTGAACCCACTGAACACACTGTACCCATTCAACCCACTTAACCCACTGAACCCACTGAACCCATTGCACTCATTGAACCCACTGAGCCCACTGAACCCTCTGCACCCACTGAACCCACTGAACCCACTGCACCCACTGAACACACTGCACCCATGCACTCACTGAACCCACTGAGCCCACTGAACCCACTGCAACCACTGAACCCACTGAACCCACTGCACCCACTGAACCCACTGCACCCACTGAACGCACTAAACCCACTGAACCCACTGAACCCACTGAATCCACTGCACCCACTGAACCCACTGCACCCACTGAACCCACTGAACCCACTGAACGCACTGCACGTACTGAACCCACTGCACAAACTGAACACACTGAAGCCACTGAACCCACTGCAACCACTGAAACCACTGCACCCACTGAACCCACTGCACCCACTGAACCCACTGAACCCACTGAATCCACTGAACCCACTGAATCCACTGCAGCCTCTGAACCCATTGCACCTACTTAACCCACTGAACCCACTGAACCCACTGAACCCACTGCACCCACTGAACATACTGAACCCACTGAATCCACTGAACCCACTGAATCCACTGCAGCCAGTGAACCCACTGCACCCACTTAACCCACTGAACACACTGTACCCATTCAACCCACTTAACCCACTGAACTCACTGAGCCAACTGAAACCTCTGCACCCACTGAACCCACTGAAACCACTGCTCCCACTGAACCCACTGCACCCACTGAACACACTGCACCCACTGAACCCACTGAACTCACTGCATCCACTGAACCCACTGAACCCACTGTACCCACTGCACCCTCTGAACCCACTGCACCCACTGAACCCTCTGCACCCACTGAACCCACTGAACACACTGCACCCACTGAACCCACTGCACCCACTGAACCCACTGAAATCACTGAAACCACTGAACCCACTGAATCCACTGCAACCTCTGAACCCATTGCACCCACTTAACCCACTGAACACACTGAACCCACTGAATCCACTGCAGCCTCTGAACCCACTGCACCCACTGAACACACTGTACCCATTGAACCCACTTAACCCACTGAACCCACTGAACACATGCACTCACTGAACCCACTGAGCCCACTGAACCCACTGCAACCACTGAACCCACTGAACCCACTGAACACATTGCACCCATTGCACCCACTGCACCCACTTAACCCACTTCACCCACTGAACCTACTGTACCCACTGCACCATCTGAACACACTGAACCCACTGCACCCACTGCACCAATGCACCCAGTGAAACCACTGAACCCACTGAACCCACTGCACCCGCTGAAACCACTGAACCCACTGCACCCACTGAACCCACTGCACCCACTGAAACCAAGTCACCCACTGAACCCACTGCACCCACTGCACCAATGCACCCAGTGAAACCACTGAACCCACTGAACCCACTGAACCCACTGCACCCACTGAACCAACTGAACCCACTGAGCCCACTGCACCCACTGAACCCACTGCATCCACTGAACCCACTGCACCCAATGCACCACTGCACCCACTGGACGCACTGCGCCCACTGCACCCACTGAACCCACTGCACCACTGCACCCAATGAACCCACTGCATCCACTGCACCCACTGAAACCACAGCACCCACTGCACCACTGCACCCACTGAACCCACTGAACCCACTGCAGCCACTAAACCCATTGCACCCACTTAACCCACTGAACACACTGTACCCATTCAACCCACTTAACCCACTGAACCCAATGAACCCATTGCACTCACTGAACCCACTGAGCCCACTGAACCCTCTGCACCCACTGAACCCACTGCACCCACTGAACCCACTGCCCCCATGCACTCACTGAACTCACTGAGCCCACTGAACCCACTGCAACCACTGAACCCACTCAACCCACTGCACCCACTGAACCCACTGCACCCACTGAACCCACTGCACCCAGTGAACGCACTGAACCCACTGAACCCACTGAACCCACTGAATCCACTGCACCCACTGAACCAACTGCACCCACTGAACCCACTGAACCCACTGAACCCACTGCACTCACTGAACACACTGCACCCATTGAACCCACTGAACCCACTGCACCAACTGAACCCACTCCACCCACTGAACCCACTGAACCCACTGCACCCGCTGAACACACTGAGCCCACTGAACCCACTGCACCCACTGAACCCACTGAACCAACTGCACCCACTGATCCCACTGCACCCACTGAAACCAGTGCACCCACTGAACCCACTGCAGCCACTGCACCAATGCATGCAGTGAAACCACTGAACCCACTGAACCCACTGCACCCACTGAACCCACTGAACCCAATGCACCCACTGAAACCACTGAACCCACTGAACCCACTGCACCCACTGAACCCACTGAACCCACTGAGCCCACTGCAGCCAATGAACCCACTGCACCCACTGAACGCACTAAACCCACTGAATCCACTGAACACACTGAATCCACTGCACCCACTGAACCCACTGCACTCACTGAACCCACTGAACACACTGAATCCACTGCAGCCACTGAACCCACTGCACCCACTTAACCCACTGAACCCACTGAACACACTGTACCCATTGAACCCACTTAACCCACTGAACCCACTGAAACCACTGAACCCACTGAACCCACTGCACCCACTGAACCCACTGAACCCACTGAACCCACTGCACCCACTGAACCCACTGAACCCACTGCACCCACTGAACCCACTGCACCCACTGAACCCACTGCACCCACTGAACCCACTGCACCCACTGAACCCACTAAACCCACTGCACCCACTGAACCCACTGAACCCACTGCACCACTGAACCCACTGAACCCACTGCACCCACTGAACCCACTGAACCCATGCACTCACTGAGCCCACTGAGCCCACTGAACCCACTGCAACCACTGCACCCACTGAACCCACTGCACCCACTGCACCCACTGAATGCACTAAACTCACTGAACGCACTGAACCCACTGAATCCACTGCACCCACTGAACCCACTGCACCCACTGAACCCACTGAACCCACTGAATCCACTGCAGCCACTGAACCCACTGCACCCACATAACCCACTGAACACACTGTACCCATTCAACCCACTTAACCCACTGAACCCACCGAACCAATTGCACTCACTGAACTCACTGAGCCCACTGAACCCTCTGCACCCACTGAACCCACTGAAACCACTGCACCCACTGAACCCACTGCACCCACTGAACACACTGCACCCACTGAACCCACTGAACTCACTGCAGCCTCTGAACCCACTGCACCCACTTAACCCACTTCACCCACTGAACACACTGTACCCATTGAACCCACTTAATCCACTGAACCCACTGAACACATGCACTCACTGAACCCACTGAGCCCACTGAACCCACTGCAACCACTGAACCCACTGAACCCACTGAACACATTGCACCTACTTAACCCACTGAACCCACTGAATCCACTGCACCCACTGAACCCACTGCAGCCTCTGAACCCACTGCACCCACTGAACGCACTGCGCCCACTGCACCCACTGAACCCACTGCACCACTGCACCCAATGAACCCACTGCATCCACTGCACCCACTGAAACCACAGCACCCACTGCACCACTGCACTCACTGAACCCACTGAACCCACTGAACCCACTGAACCAACAGCACCCACTGCACCAACTGCACCCACTGCACCCTCTGCACCACTGCACCCACTGAACCCACTGCACCCACTGAACCCACTGCACCACTGCACCCAATGAACCCACTGCATCCACTGCACCCACTGAAACCACAGCACCCACTGCACCACTGCACTCACTGAACCCACTGAACCCACTGAACCCACTGAACCAACAGCACCCACTGCACCAACTGCACCCACTGCACCCTCTGCACCACTGCACCCACTGAACCCACTGCACCCACTGAACCCACTGCTCCCACTGCACCCACTGAACCCACTGCACCCACTGCACCCACTGTACCCACTGAACCCAGTGCACGCACTGAACCCACTGAACCCACTGAACCCACTGAACAAACTGAACCCACTGAACCCACTGAACCCACTGCACCCACTGAACCCACTGAACCCTCTGCACCCTCTGAACACACTGAACCCAGTGCACGCACTAAACCCACTGAACCCACTGAACCCACTGAACCCACTGAACCCACTGCTCCCACTGAACCCACTGCACCCACTGAACCCACTGAACCCTCTGCACCCTCTGAACACACTGAACACACTTCACCCACTAAACCCACTGCACTCACTGAACCCACTAAGCCCACTAAACCCACTGCAACCACTGAACCCACTGAACCCACTGCACCCACAGAACCCACTGCACCCACTGAACCCACTGCACCCACTGAACGCACTAAACCCACTGAACCCACTGAATCCACTGCAGCCACTGAACCCACTGCACCCACTTAACCCACTGAACCCACTGAACACACTGTACCCACTGAACCCATGCACTCACTGAACCCACTGAGCCCACTGAACCCACTGAACCCACTGAACCCATTGCACCCACTTAACCCATTGCACCCACTGAACCCACTGCACCCACTGAACCCACTGCACCCACTGAACCCACTGAACCCACTGCACCACTGAACCCACTGCACCCACTGAACCCACTGAACCCACTGCACGCTCTGAACTCACTGAGCCCACTGCACCCACGAAAGCCACTGAACCCACTGTTCCCACTGAACGCACTGCACGTACTGAACACACTGCACCCACTGAACCCACTGCACCACTGAACCCACTGCACCCACTGAACCCACTGAACCCACTGCACGCTCTGAACTCACTGAGCCCACTGCACCCACTAAAGCCACTGAACCCACTGCACCCACTGAACCCACTGCACCCACTGAACGCACAGAGCCCACTGCACAAACTGAACACAATGAAGCCACTGAACCCACTGCAACCACTGAAACCACTGCACCCACTGAACCCACTGCACCCACTGAACCCACTGAATCCACTGAACCCACTGAATCCACTGAACCCACTGAATCCACTGCAGCCAGTGAACCCAGTGCACCCACTTAACCCACTGAACACACTGTACCCATTCAACCCACTTAACCCACTGAACTCACTGAGCCCACTGAACCCTCTGCACCCACTGAACCCACTGAAACCACTGCACCCACTGAACCCACTGCACCCACTGAACCCACTGAACTCACTGCATCCACTGAACCCACTGAACCCACTGTACCCACTGCACCCTCTGAACCCACTGCACCCACTGAACCCTCTGCACCCACTGAACCCACTGAACACACTGCACCCACTGAACCCACTGCACCCACTGAACCCACTGCACCCACTTAACCCACTGAACCCACTGAACCCATTGCACTCATTGAACCCACTGAGCCCACTGAACCCTCTGCACCCACTGCACCCACTGAACACACTGCACCCATGCACTCACTGAACCCACTGAGCCCACTGAACCCACTGCAACCACTGAACCCACTGAACCCACTGCACCCACTAAACCCACTGCACCCACTGAACGCACTTAACCCACTGAACCCACTGAACCCACTGAATCCACTGCACCCACTGAACCCACTGCACCCACTGAACCCACTGAACCCACTGAACGCACTGCACGCACTGAACACACTGCACCCACTGAACCCACTGAAACCACTGCACCCACTGAACCCACTGCACCCACTGAACCCACTGAACTCACTGCATCCACTGAACCCACTGCACCCACTGAACGCACAGAGCCCACTGCACAAACTGAACACAATGAAGCCACTGAACCCACTGCAACCACTGAAACCACTGCACCCACTGAACCCACTGCACCCACTGAACCCACTGAATCCACTGCAGCCAGTGAACCCACTGCACCCACTGAAACCACTGAACTCACTGCATCCACTGAACCCACTGAACCCACTGTACCCACTGCACCCTCTGAACCCACTGCACCCACTGAACCCTCTGCACCCACTGAACCCACTGAACACACTGCACCCACTGAACCCACTGCACCCACTGAACCCACTGAAACCACTGAAACCACTGAACCCACTGAATCCACTGAAACCTCTGAACCCATTGCACCCACTAAACCCACTGATCCCACTGAACCCACTGCAGCCTCTGAACCCACTTAACCCACTTCACCCACTGAACACACTGTACCCATTGAACCCACTTAACCCACTGAACCCACTGAACACATGCACTCACTGAACCCACTGAGCCCACTGAACCCACTGCAACCACTGAACCCACTGAACACATTGCACCCACTGCACCCACTGCACCCACTTAACCCACTTCACCCACTGAACCTACTGAACCCACTGCACCCTCTGAACACACTGAACCCACTGCACCCACTGCACTAATGCACCCAGTGAAACCACTGAACCCACTGAACCCACTGCACCCGCTGAAACCACTGAACCCACTGCACCCACTGAACCCACTGCACCCACTGAACCCACTGAACCCACAGAACCCACTGAACCCATTGAAACCACTGCACCCACTGAACCCACTGCACCCACTGAACCCACTGAAACCACTGAACCCACTGAATCCACTGCAGTCTCTGAACCCATTGCACCCACTTAACCCACTGAACCCACTGAACCCACTGCACCCACTGAACCCACTGAACCCACTGCACCCACTGAACCCACTGAACCCACTGAATCCACTGCACCCACTGAACCCACTGCACCCACTGAACCCACTGAAACCACTGAACCCACTGAATCCACTGCAGCATCTGAACCCATTGCACCCACTTAACCCACTGAACCCACTGAACACACTGTACCCATTCAACCCACTTAACCCACTGAACCCACTGAACCCATTGCACTCATTGAACCCACTGAGCCCACTGAACCCTCTGCACCCACTGAACCCACTGAACCCACTGCACCCACTGAACACACTGCACCCATGCACTCACTGAACCCACTGAGCCCACTGAACCCACTGCAACCACTGAACCCACTGCACCCACTGAACGCACTAAACCCACTGAACCCACTGAACCCACTGAATCCACTGCACCCACTGAACCCACTGCACCCACTGAACCCACTGAACCCACTGAACGCACTGCACGCACTGAACACACTGCACCCACTGAACCCACTGAACCCACTGCACCCACTGAACCCACTGAACCCACTGCACGCTCTGAACTCACTGAGCCCACTGCACCCACTGAAGCCACTGAACCCACTGCACCCACTGAACCCACTGCACCCACTGAACGCACAGAGCCCACTGCACAAACTGAACACACTGAAGCCACTGAACCCACTGCAACCACTGAAACCACTGCACCCACTGAACCCACTGCACCCACTGAACCCACTGAACCCACTGAATCCACTGAACCCACTGAACCCACTGAATCCACTGCACCCACTGAACATACTGAACCCACTGAATCCACTGAACCCACTGAATCGACTGCAGCCAGTGAACTCACTGCACCCACTTAACCCACTGAACACACTGTACCCATTCAACCCACTGAACCCACTGAACTCACTGAGCCCACTGAAACCTCTGCACCCACTGAACCCACTGAAACCACTGCTCCCACTGAACCCACTGCACCCACTGAACACACTGCACCCACTGAACCCACTGAACTCACTGCATCCACTGAACCCACTGAACCCACTGTACCCACTGCACCCTCTGAACCCACTGCACCCACTGAACCCACTGCACCCACTGAACCCACTGCACCCACTGAACCCACTGAAATCACTGAAACCACTGAACCCACTGAATCCACTGCACCCAATGAACCCACTGCATCCACTGCACCCACTGAAACCACAGCACCCACTGCACCACTGCACTCACTGAACCCACTGAACCCACTGAACCAACAGCACCCACTGCACCAACTGCACCCACTGCACCCTCTGCACCACTGAACCCACTGCACCCACTGAACCCACTGCACCACTGCACCCAATGAACCCACTGCATCCACTGCACCCACTGAAACCACAGCACCCACTGCACCACTGCACTCACTGAACCCACTGAACCCACTGAACCCACTGAACCAACAGCACCCACTGCACCAACTGCACCCACTGCACCCTCTGCACCACTGCACCCACTGAACCCACTGCACCCACTGAACCCACTGCTCCCACTGCACCCACTGAACCCACTGCACCCACTGCACCCACTGTACCCACTGAACCCAGTGCACGCACTGAACCCACTGAACCCACTGAACCCACTGAACAAACTGAACCCACTGAACCCACTGAACCCACTGCACCCACTGAACCCACTGAACCCTCTGCACCCTCTGAACACACTGAACCCAGTGCACGCACTAAACCCACTGAACCCACTGAACCCACTGAACCCACTGAACCCACTGCTCCCACTGAACCCACTGCACCCACTGAACCCACTGAACCCTCTGCACCCTCTGAACACACTGAACACACTTCACCCACTAAACCCACTGCACTCACTGAACCCACTAAGCCCACTAAACCCACTGCAACCACTGAACCCACTGAACCCACTGCACCCACAGAACCCACTGCACCCACTGAACCCACTGCACCCACTGAACGCACTAAACCCACTGAACCCACTGAATCCACTGCAGCCACTGAACCCACTGCACCCACTTAACCCACTGAACCCACTGAACACACTGTACCCACTGAACCCATGCACTCACTGAACCCACTGAGCCCACTGAACCCACTGAACCCACTGAACCCATTGCACCCACTTAACCCATTGCACCCACTGAACCCACTGCACCCACTGAACCCACTGCACCCACTGAACCCACTGAACCCACTGCACCACTGAACCCACTGCACCCACTGAACCCACTGAACCCACTGCACGCTCTGAACTCACTGAGCCCACTGCACCCACGAAAGCCACTGAACCCACTGTTCCCACTGAACGCACTGCACGTACTGAACACACTGCACCCACTGAACCCACTGCACCACTGAACCCACTGCACCCACTGAACCCACTGAACCCACTGCACGCTCTGAACTCACTGAGCCCACTGCACCCACTAAAGCCACTGAACCCACTGCACCCACTGAACCCACTGCACCCACTGAACGCACAGAGCCCACTGCACAAACTGAACACAATGAAGCCACTGAACCCACTGCAACCACTGAAACCACTGCACCCACTGAACCCACTGCACCCACTGAACCCACTGAATCCACTGAACCCACTGAATCCACTGAACCCACTGAATCCACTGCAGCCAGTGAACCCACTGCACCCACTTAACCCACTGAACACACTGTACCCATTCAACCCACTTAACCCACTGAACTCACTGAGCCCACTGAACCCTCTGCACCCACTGAATCCACTGAAACCACTGCACCCACTGAACCCACTGCACCCACTGAACCCACTGAACTCACTGCATCCACTGAACCCACTGAACCCACTGTACCCACTGCACCCTCTGAACCCACTGCACCCACTGAACCCTCTGCACCCACTGAACCCACTGAACACACTGCACCCACTGAACCCACTGCACCCACTGAACCCACTGCACCCACTTAACCCACTGAACCCACTGAACCCATTGCACTCATTGAACCCACTGAGCCCACTGAACCCTCTGCACCCACTGCACCCACTGAACACACTGCACCCATGCACTCACTGAACCCACTGAGCCCACTGAACCCACTGCAACCACTGAACCCACTGAACCCACTGCACCCACTGAACCCACTGCACCCACTGAACGCACTTAACCCACTGAACCCACTGAACCCACTGAATCCACTGCACCCACTGAACCCACTGCACCCACTGAACCCACTGAACCCACTGAACGCACTGCACGCACTGAACACACTGCACCCACTGAACCCACTGAAACCACTGCACCCACTGAACCCACTGCACCCACTGAACCCACTGAACTCACTGCATCCACTGAACCCACTGCACCCACTGAACGCACAGAGCCCACTGCACAAACTGAACACAATGAAGCCACTGAACCCACTGCAACCACTGAAACCACTGCACCCACTGAACCCACTGCACCCACTGAACCCACTGAATCCACTGCAGCCAGTGAACCCACTGCACCCACTGAAACCACTGAACTCACTGCATCCACTGAACCCACTGAACCCACTGTACCCACTGCACCCTCTGAACCCACTGCACCCACTGAACCCTCTGCACCCACTGAACCCACTGAACACACTGCACCCACTGAACCCACTGCACCCACTGAACCCACTGAAACCACTGAAACCACTGAACCCACTGAATCCACTGAAACCTCTGAACCCATTGCACCCACTAAACCCACTGATCCCACTGAACCCACTGCAGCCTCTGAACCCACTTAACCCACTTCACCCACTGAACACACTGTACCCATTGAACCCACTTAACCCACTGAACCCACTGAACACATGCACTCACTGAACCCACTGAGCCCACTGAACCCACTGCAACCACTGAACCCACTGAACACATTGCACCCACTGCACCCACTGCACCCACTTAACCCACTTCACCCACTGAACCTACTGAACCCACTGCACCCTCTGAACACACTGAACCCACTGCACCCACTGCACTAATGCACCCAGTGAAACCACTGAACCCACTGAACCCACTGCACCCGCTGAAACCACTGAACCCACTGCACCCACTGAACCCACTGAACCCACAGAACCCACTGAACCCATTGAAACCACTGCACCCACTGAACCCACTGCACCCACTGAACCCACTGAAACCACTGAACCCACTGAATCCACTGCAGCCTCTGAACCCATTGCACCCACTTAACCCACTGAACCCACTGAACCCACTACACCCACTGAACCCACTGAACCCACTGCACCCACTGAACCCACTGAACCCACTGAATCCACTGCACCCACTGAACCCACTGCACCCACTGAACCCACTGAAACCACTGAACCCACTGAATCCACTGCAGCATCTGAACCCATTGCACCCACTTAACCCACTGAACCCACTGAACACACTGTACCCATTCAACCCACTTAACCCACTGAACCCACTGAACCCATTGCACTCATTGAACCCACTGAGCCCACTGAACCCTCTGCACCCACTGAACCCACTGAACCCACTGCACCCACTGAACACACTGCACCCATGCACTCACTGAACCCACTGAGCCCACTGAACCCACTGCAACCACTGAACCCACTGCACCCACTGAACGCACTAAACCCACTGAACCCACTGAACCCACTGAATCCACTGCACCCACTGAACCCACTGCACCCACTGAACCCACTGAACCCACTGAACGCACTGAACACACTGCACCCACTGAACCCACTGAACCCACTGCACCCACTGAACCCACTGAACCCACTGCACGCTCTGAACTCACTGAGCCCACTGCGCCCACTGAAGCCACTGAACCCACTGCACCCACTGAACCCACTGCACCCACTGAACGCACAGAGCCCACTGCACAAACTGAACACACTGAATCCACTGAACCCACTGCAACCACTGAAACCACTGCACCCACTGAACCCACTGCACCCACTGAACCCACTGAATCCACTGAACCCACTGAACCCACTGAATCCACTGCACCCACTGAACATACTGAACCCACTGAATCCACTGAACCCACTGAATCGACTGCAGCCAGTGAACTCACTGCACCCACTTAACCCACTGAACACACTGTACCCATTCAACCCACTGAACCCACTGAACTCACTGAGCCCACTGAAACCTCTGCACCCACTGAACCCACTGAAACCACTGCTCCCACTGAACCCACTGCACCCACTGAACACACTGCACCCACTGAACCCACTGAACTCACTGCATCCACTGAACCCACTGAACCCACTGTACCCACTGCACCCTCTGAACCCACTGCACCCACTGAACCCTCTGCACCCACTGAACCCACTGAACACACTGCACCCACTGAACCCACTGCACCCACTGAACCCACTGCACCCACTGAACCCACTGAAATCACTGAAACCACTGAACCCACTGAATCCACTGCAACCTCTGAACCCATTGCACCCACTTAACCCACTGAACCCACTGAACCCACTGAATCCACTGCAGCCTCTGAACCCACTGCACCCACTGAACACACTGTACCCATTGAACCCACTTAACCCACTGAACCCACTGAACACATGCACTCACTGAACCCACTGAGCCCACTGAACCCACTGCAACCACTGAACCTACTGAACCCACTGCACCCTCTGAACACACTGAACCCACTGCACCCACTGCACCAATGCACCCAGTGAAATCACTGAAGCCACTGAACCCACTGCACCCGCTGAAACCACTGAACCCACTGCACCCACTGAACCCACTGAACCCACTGCACGCTCTGAACTCACTGAGCCCACTGCACCCACTGCACCCACTGAACCCACTGCACCCACTGAACGCACAGAGCCCACTGCACAAACTGAACACAATGAAGCCACTGAACCCACTGCAACCACTGAAACCACTGCACCCACTGAACCCACTGCACCCACTGAACCCACTGAATCCACTGAACCCACTGAATCCACTGAACCCACTGAATCCACTGCAGCCAGTGAACCCAGTGCACCCACTTAACCCACTGAACACACTGTACCCATTCAACCCACTTAACCCACTGAACTCACTGAGCCCACTGAACCCTCTGCACCCACAGAACCCACTGCACCCACTGAACCCACTGAACTCACTGCATCCACTGAACCCACTGAACCCACTGTACCCACTGCACCCTCTGAACCCACTGCACCCACTGAACCCTCTGCACCCACTGAACCCACTGAACACACTGCACCCACTGAACCCACTGCATCCACTGAACCCACTGCACCCACTGAACCCACTGAAACCACTGAAACCACTGAACCCACTGAATCCACTGCAACCTCTGAACCCATTGCCCCCACTAAACCCACTGAACCCACTGAACCCACTGCAGCCTCTGAACCCACTTAACCCACTTCACCCACTGAACACACTGTACCCATTGAACCCACTTAACCCACTGAACCCACTGAACACATGCACTCACTGAACCCACTGAGCCCACTGAACCCACTGCAACCACTGAACCCACTGAACCCACTGAACACATTGCACCCACTGCACCCACTGCACCCACTTAACCCACTTCACCCACTGAACCTACTGAACCCACTGCATCCTCTGAACACACTGAACCCACTGCACCCACTGCACCAATACACCCAATGAAACCACTGAACCCACTGAACCCACTGCACCCGCTGAAACCACTGAACCCACTGCACCCACTGAACCCACTGAACCCACAGAACCCACTGAACCCATTGAAACCACTGCACCCACTGAACCCACTGCACCCACTGAACCCACTGAAACCACTGAACCCACTGAATCCACTGCAGCCTCTGAACCCATTGCACCCACTTAACCCACTGAACCCACTGAACCCACTGCACCCACTGAACCCACTGAACCCACTGCACCCACTGAACCCACTGAACCCACTGAATCCACTGCACCCACTGAACCCACTGCACCCACTGAACCCACTGAAACCACTGAACCCACTGAATCCACTGCAGCATCTGAACCCATTGCACCCACTTAACCCACTGAACCCACTGAACACACTGTACCCATTCAACCCACTTAACCCACTGAACCCACTGAACCCATTGCACTCATTGAACCCACTGAGCCCACTGAACCCTCTGCACCCACTGAACCCACTGAACCCACTGCACCCACTGAACACACTGCACCCATGCACTCACTGAACCCACTGAGCCCACTGAACCCACTGCAACCACTGAACCCACTGCACCCACTGAACGCACTAAACCCACTGAACTCACTGAACCCACTGAATCCACTGCACCCACTGAACCCACTGCACCCACTGAACCCACTGACACCACTGAACGCACTGCACGCACTGAACAACTGCACCCACTGAACCCACTGAATCCACTGCACCCACTGAACCCACTGAACCCACTGCACGCTCTGAACTCACTGAGCCCACTGCACCCACTGAAGCCACTGAACCCACTGCACCCACTGAACCCACTGCACCCACTGAACGCACAGAGCCCACTGCACAAACTGAACACACTGAAGCCACTGAACCCACTGCAACCACTGAAACCACTGCACCCACTGAACCCACTGCACCCACTGAACCCACTGAACCCACTGAATCCACTGAACCCACTGAATCCACTGCAGCCTCTGAACCCATTGCACCTACTTAACCCACTGAACCCACTGAACCCACTGAACCCACTGCACCCACTGAACCCACTGAACCCACTGAATCCACTGCACCCACTGAACATACTGAACCCACTGAATCCACTGAACCCACTGAATGCACTGCAGCCAGTGAACCCACTGCACCCACTTAACCCACTGAACACACTGTACCCATTCAACCCACTTAACCCACTGAACTCACTGAGCCCACTGAAACCTCTGCACCCACTGAACCCACTGAAACCACTGCTCCCACTGAACCCACTGCACCCACTGAACACACTGCACCCACTGAACCCACTGAACTCACTGCATCCACTGAACCCACTGAACCCACTGTACCCACTGCACCCTCTGAACCCACTGCACCCACTGAACCCTCTGCACCCACTGAACCCTCTGCACCCACTGAACCCACTGAACACACTGCACCCACTGAACCCACTGCACCCACTGAACCCACTGCACCCACTGAACCCACTGAAATCACTGAAACCACTGAACCCACTGAATCCACTGCAACCTCTGAACCCATTGCACCCACTTAACCCACTGAACACACTGAACCCACTGAATCCACTGCAGCCTCTGAACCCACTGCACCCACTGAACACACTGTACCCATTGAACCCACTTAACCCACTGAACCCACTGAACACATGCACTCACTGAAACCACTGAGCCCACTGAACCCACTGCAACCACTGAACCCACTTCACCCACTGAACCTACTGAACCCACTGCACCCTCTGAACACACTGAACCCACTGCACCCACTGCACCAATGCACCCAGTGAAACCACTGAACCCACTGAACCCACTGCACCCGCTGAAACCACTGAACCCACTGCACCCACTGAACCCACTGCACCCACTGAAACCAAGTCACCCACTGAACCCACTGCACCCACTGCACCAATGCTCCCAGTGAAACCACTGAACCCACTGAACCCACTGAACCCACTGCACCCACTGAACCCACTGAACCCACTGAGCCCACTGCACCCACTGAACCCACTGCATCCACTGAACCCACTGCACCCAATGCACCACTGCACCCACTGAACCCACTGCACCCACTGAACCCACTGAACCCACTGAGCCCACTGCACCCACTGAACCCACTGCACCCAATGAACCCACTGCATCCACTGCACCCACTGAAACCACAGCACCCACTGCACCACTGCACCCACTGAACCCACTGAACCCACTGCAGCCACTAAACCCATTGCACCCACTTAACCCACTGAACACACTGTACCCATTCAACCCACTTAACCCACTGAACCCAATGAACCCATTGCACTCACTGAACCCACTGAGCCCACTGAACCCTCTGCACCCACTGAACCCACTGCACCCACTGAACCCACTGCCCCCATGCACTCACTGAACTCACTGAGCCCACTGAACCCACTGCAACCACTGAACCCACTCAACCCACTGCACCCACTGAACCCACTGAACCCACTGCACCCACTGAACCCACTGCACCCAGTGAACGCACTGAACCCACTGAACCCACTGAACCCACTGAATCCACTGCACCCACTGAACCAACTGCACCCACTGAACCCACTGAACCCACTGAACCCACTGCACTCACTGAACACACTGCACCCACTGAACCCACTGAACCCACTGCACCAACTGAACCCACTCCACCCACTGAACCCACTGAACCCACTGCACCCGCTGAACACACTGAGCCCACTGAACCCACTGCACCCACTGAACCCACTGAACCAACTGCACCCACTGATCCCACTGCACCCACTGAAACCAGTGCACCCACTGAACCCACTGCAGCCACTGCACCAATGCATGCAGTGAAACCACTGAACCCACTGAACCCACTGCACCCACTGAACCCACTGAACCCAATGCACCCACTGAAACCACTGAACCCACTGAACCCACTGCACCCACTGAACCCACTGAACCCACTGAAACCACTGCACCCACTGAACTCATGCACTCACTGAACCCACTGAGCCCACTGCAGCCAATGAACCCACTGCACCCACTGAACGCACTAAACCCACTGAATCCACTGAACACACTGAATCCACTGCACCCACTGAACCCACTGCACTCACTGAACCCACTGAACACACTGAATCCACTGCAGCCACTGAACCCACTGCACCCACTTAACCCACTGAACCCACTGAACACACTGTACCCATTGAACCCACTTAACCCACTGAACCCACTGAAACCACTGAACCCACTGAACCCACTGCACCCACTGAACCCACTAAACCCACTGAACCCACTGCACCCACTGAACCCACTGCACCCACTGAACCCACTGAACCCACTGCACCCACTGAACCCACTGCACCCACTGAACCCACTGCACCCACTGAACCCACTGAACCCACTGCACCCACTGAACCCACTAAACCCACTGCACCCACTGAACCCACTGAACCCACTGCACCACTGAACCCACTGAACCCACTGCACCACTGAACCCACTGAACCCACTGCACCCACTGAACCCACTGAACCCATGCACTCACTGAACCCACTGAGCCCACTGAACCCACTGCAACCACTGCACCCACTGAACCCACTGCACCCACTGCACCCACTGCACCCACTGAATGCACTAAACCCACTGAACGCACTGAACCCACTGAATCCACTGCACCCACTGAACCCACTGCACCCACTGAACCCACTGAACCCACTGAATCCACTGCAGCCACTGAACCCACTGCACCCACATAACCCACTGAACACACTGTACCCATTCAACCCACTTAACCCACTGAACCCACCGAACCAATTGCACTCACTGAACTCACTGAGCCCACTGAACCCTCTGCACCCACTGAACCCACTGAAACCACTGCACCCACTGAACCCACTGCACCCACTGAACACACTGCACCCACTGAACCCACTGAACTCACTGCAGCCTCTGAACCCACTGCACCCACTTAACCCACTTCACCCACTGAACACACTGTACCCATTGAACCCACTTAATCCACTGAACCCACTGAACACATGCACTCACTGAACCCACTGAGCCCATGAACCCACTGCAACCACTGAACCCACTGAACCCACTGAACACATTGCACCTACTTAACCCACTGAACCCACTGAATCCACTGCACCCACTTAACCCACTGAACCCACTGCACCCACTGAACCCACTGCAGCCTCTGAACCCACTGCACCCACTGAACGCACTGCGCCCACTGCACCCACTGAACCCACTGCACCACTGCACCCAATGAACCCACTGCATCCACTGCACCCACTGAAACCACAGCACCCACTGCACCACTGCACTCACTGAACCCACTGAACCCACTGAACCCACTGAACCAACAGCACCCACTGCACCAACTGCACCCACTGCACCCTCTGCACCACTGCACCCACTGAACCCACTGCACCCACTGAACCCACTGCTCCCACTGCACCCACTGAACCCACTGCACCCACTGCACCCACTGTACCCACTGAACCCAGTGCACGCACTGAACCCACTGAACCCACTGAACCCACTGAACAAACTGAACCCACTGAACCCACTGAACCCACTGCACCCACTGAACCCACTGAACCCTCTGCACCCTCTGAACCCAGTGCACGCACTGAACCCACTGAACCCACTGAACCCACTGAACCCACTGCTCCCACTGAACCCACTGCACCCACTGAACCCACTGAACCCTCTGCACCCTCTGAACACACTGAACACACTTCACCCACTAAACACACTGCACTCACTGAACCCACTAAGCCCACTAAACCCACTGCAACCACTGAACCCACTGAACCCACTGCACCCACTGAACCCACTGCACCCACTGAACCCACTGCACCCACTGAACGCACTAAACCCACTGAACCCACTGAATCCACTGCAGCCACTGAACCCACTGCACCCACTTAACCCACTGAACCCACTGAACACACTGTACCCACTGAACCCATGCACTCACTGAACCCACTGAACCCACTGAAACCACTGAACCCACTGAACCCATTGCACCCACTTAACCCATTGCACCCACTGAACCCACTGCACCCACTGAACCCACTGCACCCACTGAACCTACTGAACCCACTGCATCCTCTGAACACACAGAACCCACTGCACCCACTGAACCCACTGCACCCACTGAAACCAGTGCACCCACTGAACCCACTGCACCCACTGCACCAATGCACCCAGTGAAACAACTGCACCCACTGAACCCACTGCACCCACTGAACCCACTGAACCTACTGCACCCACTGAAACCACTGAACACACTGCACCCACTGAACCCACTGAAACAACTGCACCCACTGAACCCACTGCACCCATGCACTCACTGAACCCACTAGCCCACTGGACCCACTGAACCCACTGCGCCCACTGAACCCACTGCACCCATGCACTCACTGAACCCACTAGCCCACTGAACCCACTGAACCCACTGCGCCCACTGAACCCACTGCACCCATTCTCTCACTGAACCCACTAGCCCACTGAACCAACTGCAACCACGGAACCCACTGAACCCACTGCACCCACTGAACCCACTGAACCCACTGCACCCACTGAACGCACTAAACCCACTGAACCCACTGAACCCACTGCACCCACTGAATGCACTGAACCCACTGAGCCCACTGAACCCACTGCAACCACTGAACCCACTGCACCCACTGAACCCACTGCACCGACTGAACCCACTGCACTCACTGAACGCACAAAACCCATTGAACGCACTGCACCCACTGAATCCACTGCACCCACTGAACCCACTGCACCCACTTAACCCAATGAACCCACTGAACACACTGTACCCATTCAACCCACTTAACCCACTGAACCCACTGAACCCATTGCACTCATTGAACCCACTGAGCCCACTGAACCCTCTGCACCCACTGAACCCACTGAACCCACTGCACCCACTGAACACACTGCACCCATGCACTCACTGAACCCACTGAGCCCACTGAACCCACTGCAACCACTGAACCCACTGAACCCACTGCACCCACTGAACCCACTGCACCCACTGAACGCACTAAACCCACTGAACCCACTGAACCCACTGAATCCACTGCACCCACTGAACCCACTGCACCCACTGAACCCACTGAACCCACTGAACGCACTGCACGCACTGAACACACTGCACCCACTGAACCCACTGAACCCACTGCACCCACTGAACCCACTGAACCCACTGCACGCTCTGAACTCACTGAGCCCACTGCACCCACTGAAGCCACTGAACCCACTGCACCCACTGAACCCACTGCACCCACTGAACGCACAGAGCCCACTGCACAAACTGAACACACTGAAGCCACTGAACCCACTGCAACCACTGAAACCACTGCACCCACTGAACCCACTGCACCCACTGAACCCACTGAATCCACTGAACCCACTGAATCCACTGCAGCCTCTGGACCCATTGCACCTACTTAACCCACTGAACCCACTGAACCCACTGAACCCACTGCACCCACTGAACCCACTGAACCCACTGAATCCACTGCACCCACTGAACATACTGAACCCACTGAATCCACTGAACCCACTGAATCCACTGCAGCCAGTGAACCCACTGCACCCACTTAACCCACTGAACACACTGTACCCATTCAACCCACTTAACCCACTGAACTCACTGAGCCCACTGAAACCTCTGCACCCACTGAACCCACTGAAACCACTGCTCCCACTGAACCCACTGCACCCACTGAACACACTGCACCCACTGAACCCACTGAACTCACTGCATCCACTGAACCCACTGAACCCACTGCACCCTCTGAACCCACTGCACCCACTGAACCCTCTGCACCCACTGAACCCACTGAACACACTGCACCCACTGAACCCACTGCACCCACTGAACCCACTGCACCCACTGAACCCACTGAACCCACTGAACCCACTGCAGCCTCTGAACCCACTTAACCCACTTCACCCACTGAACACACTGTACCCATTGAACCCACTTAACCCACTGAACCCACTGAACACATGCACTCACTGAACCCACTGAGCCCACTGAACCCACTGCAACCACTGAACCCACTGAACCCACTGAACACATTGCACCCACTGCACCCACTGCACCCACTTAACCCACTTCACCCACTGAACCTACTGAACCCACTGCATCCTCTGAACACACTGAACCCACTGCACCCACTGCACCAATACACCCAATGAAACCACTGAACCCACTGAACCCACTGCACCCGCTGAAACCACTGAACCCACTGCACCCACTGAACCCACTGAACCCACAGAACCCACTGAACCCATTGAAACCACTGCACCCACTGAACCCACTGCACCCACTGAACCCACTGAAACCACTGAACCCACTGAATCCACTGCAGCCTCTGAACCCATTGCACCCACTTAACCCATTGAACCCACTGAACCCACTGCACCCACTGAACCCACTGAACCCACTGCACCCACTGAACCCACTGAACCCACTGAATCCACTGCACCCACTGAACCCACTGCACCCACTGAACCCACTGAAACCACTGAACCCACTGAATCCACTGCAGCATCTGAACCCATTGCACCCACTTAACCCACTGAACCCACTGAACACACTGTACCCATTCAACCCACTTAACCCACTGAACCCACTGAACCCATTGCACTCATTGAACCCACTGAGCCCACTGAACCCTCTGCACCCACTGAACCCACTGAACCCACTGCACCCACTGAACACACTGCACCCATGCACTCACTGAACCCACTGAGCCCACTGAACCCACTGCAACCACTGAACCCACTGAACCCACTGCACCCACTGAACGCACTAAACCCACTGAACTCACTGAACCCACTGAATCCACTGCACCCACTGAACCCACTGCACCCACTGACACCACTGAACGCACTGCACGCACTGAACAACTGCACCCACTGAACCCACTGAATCCACTGCACCCACTGAACCCACTGAACCCACTGCACGCTCTGAACTCACTGAGCCCACTGCACCCACTGAAGCCACTGAACCCACTGCACCCACTGAACCCACTGCACCCACTGAACGCACAGAGCCCACTGCACAAACTGAACACACTGAAGCCACTGAACCCACTGCAACCACTGAAACCACTGCACCCACTGAACCCACTGCACCCACTGAACCCACTGAACCCACTGAATCCACTGAACCCACTGAATCCACTGCAGCCTCTGAACCCATTGCACCTACTTAACCCACTGAACCCACTGAACCCACTGAACCCACTGCACCCACTGAACCCACTGAACCCACTGAATCCACTGCACCCACTGAACATACTGAACCCACTGAATCCACTGAACCCACTGAATGCACTGCAGCCAGTGAACCCACTGCACCCACTTAACCCACTGAACACACTGTACCCATTCAACCCACTTAACCCACTGAACTCACTGAGCCCACTGAAACCTCTGCACCCACTGAACCCACTGAAACCACTGCTCCCACTGAACCCACTGCACCCACTGAACACACTGCACCCACTGAACCCACTGAACTCACTGCATCCACTGAACCCACTGAACCCACTGTACCCACTGCACCCTCTGAACCCACTGCACCCACTGAACCCTCTGCACCCACTGAACCCACTGAACACACTGCACCCACTGAACCCACTGCACCCACTGAACCCACTGCACCCACTGAACCCACTGAAATCACTGAAACCACTGAACCCACTGAATCCACTGCAACCTCTGAACCCATTGCACCCACTTAACCCACTGAACACACTGAACCCACTGAATCCACTGCAGCCTCTGAACCCACTGCACCCACTGAACACACTGTACCCATTGAACCCACTTAACCCACTGAACCCACTGAACACATGCACTCACTGAAACCACTGAGCCCACTGAACCCACTGCAACCACTGAACCCACTTCACCCACTGAACCTACTGAACCCACTGCACCCTCTGAACACACTGAACCCACTGCACCCACTGCACCAATGCACCCAGTGAAACCACTGAACCCACTGAACCCACTGCACCCGCTGAAACCACTGAACCCACTGCACCCACTGAACCCACTGCACCCACTGAAACCAAGTCACCCACTGAACCCACTGCACCCACTGCACCAATGCTCCCAGTGAAACCACTGAACCCACTGAACCCACTGAACCCACTGCACCCACTGAACCCACTGAGCCCACTGCACCCACTGAACCCACTGCATCCACTGAACCCACTGCACCCAATGCACCACTGCACCCACTGAACCCACTGCACCCACTGAACCCACTGAACCCACTGAGCCCACTGCACCCACTGAACCCACTGCACCCAATGAACCCACTGCATCCACTGCACCCACTGAAACCACAGCACCCACTGCACCACTGCACCCACTGAACCCACTGAACCCACTGCAGCCACTAAACCCATTGCACCCACTTAACCCACTGAACACACTGTACCCATTCAACCCACTTAACCCACTGAACCCAATGAACCCATTGCACTCACTGAACCCACTGAGCCCACTGAACCCTCTGCACCCACTGAACCCACTGCACCCACTGAACCCACTGCCCCCATGCACTCACTGAACTCACTGAGCCCACTGAACCCACTGCAACCACTGAACCCACTCAACCCACTGCACCCACTGAACCCACTGCACCCACTGAACCCACTGCACCCAGTGAACGCACTGAACCCACTGAACCCACTGAACCCACTGAATCCACTGCACCCACTGAACCAACTGCACCCACTGAACCCACTGAACCCACTGAACCCACTGCACTCACTGAACACACTGCACCCACTGAACCCACTGAACCCACTGCACCAACTGAACCCACTCCACCCACTGAACCCACTGAACCCACTGCACCCGCTGAACACACTGAGCCCACTGAACCCACTGCACCCACTGAACCCACTGAACCAACTGCACCCACTGATCCCACTGCACCCACTGAAACCAGTGCACCCACTGAACCCACTGCAGCCACTGCACCAATGCATGCAGTGAAACCACTGAACCCACTGAACCCACTGCACCCACTGAACCCACTGAACCCAATGCACCCACTGAAACCACTGAACCCACTGAACCCACTGCACCCACTGAACCCACTGAACCCACTGAAACCACTGCACCCACTGAACTCATGCACTCACTGAACCCACTGAGCCCACTGCAGCCAATGAACCCACTGCACCCACTGAACGCACTAAACCCACTGAATCCACTGAACACACTGAATCCACTGCACCCACTGAACCCAATGCACTCACTGAACCCACTGAACACACTGAATCCACTGCAGCCACTGAACCCACTGCACCCACTTAACCCACTGAACCCACTGAACACACTGTACCCATTGAACCCACTTAACCCACTGAACCCACTGAACCCACTGAACCCACTGCACCCACTGAACCCACTGAACCCACTGCACCCACTGAACCCACTGCACCCACTGAACCCACTGCACCCACTGAACCCACTGAACCCACTGCACCCACTGAACCCACTAAACCCACTGCACCCACTGAACCCACTGAACCCACTGCACCACTGAACCCACTGAACCCACTGCACCACTGAACCCACTGAACCCACTGCACCCACTGAACCCACTGAACCCATGCACTCACTGAACCCACTGAGCCCACTGAACCCACTGCAACCACTGCACCCACTGAACCCACTGCACCCACTGCACCCACTGCACCCACTGAATGCACTAAACCCACTGAATGCACTGAACCCACTGAATCCACTGCACCCACTGAACCCACTGCACCCACTGAACCCACTGAACCCACTGAGCCCACTGAACCCACTGCACCCACTGAACCCACTGAACCCACTGCACCCGCTGAAACCACTGAACCCACTGCACCCACTGAACCCACTGCACCCACTGAAACCAAGTCACCCACTGAACCCACTGCACCCACTGCACCAATGCTCCCAGTGAAACCACTGAACCCACTGAACCCACTGAACCCACTGCACCCACTGAACCCACTGAACCCACTGAGCCCACTGCACCCACTGAACCCACTGCATCCACTGAACCCACTGCACCCAATGCACCACTGCACCCACTGAACCCACTGCACCCACTGAACCCACTGAACCCACTGAGCCCACTGCACCCACTGAACCCACTGCACCCAATGAACCCACTGCATCCACTGCACCCACTGAAACCACAGCACCCACTGCACCACTGCACCCACTGAACCCACTGAACCCACTGCAGCCACTAAACCCATTGCACCCACTTAACCCACTGAACACACTGTACCCATTCAACCCACTTAACCCACTGAACCCAATGAACCCATTGCACTCACTGAACCCACTGAGCCCACTGAACCCTCTGCACCCACTGAACCCACTGCACCCACTGAACCCACTGCCCCCATGCACTCACTGAACTCACTGAGCCCACTGAACCCACTGCAACCACTGAACCCACTCAACCCACTGCACCCACTGAACCCACTGCACCCACTGAACCCACTGCACCCAGTGAACGCACTGAACCCACTGAACCCACTGAACCCACTGAATCCACTGCACCCACTGAACCAACTGCACCCACTGAACCCACTGAACCCACTGAACCCACTGCACTCACTGAACACACTGCACCCACTGAACCCACTGAACCCACTGCACCAACTGAACCCACTCCACCCACTGAACCCACTGAACCCACTGCACCCGCTGAACACACTGAGCCCACTGAACCCACTGCACCCACTGAACCCGCTGAACCAACTGCACCCACTGATCCCACTGCACCCACTGAAACCAGTGCACCCACTGAACCCACTGCAGCCACTGCACCAATGCATGCAGTGAAACCACTGAACCCACTGAACCCACTGCACCCACTGAACCCACTGAACCCAATGCACCCACTGAAACCACTGAACCCACTGAACCCACTGCACCCACTGAACCCACTGAACCCACTGAAACCACTGCACCCACTGAACTCATGCACTCACTGAACCCACTGAGCCCACTGCAGCCAATGAACCCACTGCACCCACTGAACGCACTAAACCCACTGAATCCACTGAACACACTGAATCCACTGCACCCACTGAACCCACTGCACTCACTGAACCCACTGAACACACTGAATCCACTGCAGCCACTGAACCCACTGCACCCACTTAACCCACTGAACCCACTGAACACACTGTACCCATTGAACCCACTTAACCCACTGAACCCACTGAAACCACTGAACCCACTGAACCCACTGCACCCACTGAACCCACTGAACCCACTGAACCCACTGCACCCACTGAACCCACTGAACCCACTGCACCCACTGAACCCACTGCACCCACTGAACCCACTGCACCCACTGAACCCACTGAACCCACTGCACCCACTGAACCCACTAAACCCACTGCACCCACTGAACCCACTGAACCCACTGCACCACTGAACCCACTGAACCCACTGCACCACTGAACCCACTGAACCCACTGCACCCACTGAACCCACTGAACCCATGCACTCACTGAACCCACTGAGCCCACTGAACCCACTGCAACCACTGCACCCACTGAACCCACTGCACCCACTGCACCCACTGCACCCACTGAATGCACTAAACCCACTGAACGCACTGAACCCACTGAATCCACTGCACCCACTGAACCCACTGCACCCACTGAACCCACTGAACCCACTGAATCCACTGCAGCCACTGAACCCACTGCACCCACATAACCCACTGAACACACTGTACCCATTCAACCCACTTAACCCACTGAACCCACCGAACCAATTGCACTCACTGAACTCACTGAGCCCACTGAACCCTCTGCACCCACTGAACCCACTGAAACCACTGCACCCACTGAACCCACTGCACCCACTGAACACACTGCACCCACTGAACCCACTGAACTCACTGCAGCCTCTGAACCCACTGCACCCACTTAACCCACTTCACCCACTGAACACACTGTACCCATTGAACCCACTTAATCCACTGAACCCACTGAACACATGCACTCACTGAACCCACTGAGCCCACTGAACCCACTGCAACCACTGAACCCACTGAACCCACTGAACACATTGCACCTACTTAACCCACTGAACCCACTGAATCCACTGCACCCACTTAACCCACTGAACCCACTGCACCCACTGAACCCACTGCAGCCTCTGAACCCACTGCACCCACTGAACGCACTGCGCCCACTGCACCCACTGAACCCACTGCACCACTGCACCCAATGAACCCACTGCATCCACTGCACCCACTGAAACCACAGCACCCACTGCACCACTGCACTCACTGAACCCACTGAACCCACTTAACCCACTGAACCAACAGCACCCACTGCACCAACTGCACCCACTGCACCCTCTGCACCACTGCACCCACTGAACCCACTGCACCCACTGAACCCACTGCTCCCACTGCACCCACTGAACCCACTGCACCCACTGCACCCACTGTACCCACTGAACCCAGTGCACGCACTGAACCCACTGAACCCACTGAACCCACTGAACAAACTGAACCCACTGAACCCACTGAACCCACTGCACCCACTGAACCCACTGAACCCTCTGCACCCTCTGAACCCAGTGCACGCACTGAACCCACTGAACCCACTGAACCCACTGAACCCACTGAACCCACTGCTCCCACTGAACCCACTGAACCCACTGAACCCTCTGCACCCTCTGAACACACTGAACACACTTCACCCACTAAACACACTGCACTCACTGAACCCACTAAGCCCACTAAACCCACTGCAACCACTGAACCCACTGAACCCACTGCACCCACTGAACCCACTGCACCCACTGAACCCACTGCACCCACTGAACGCACTAAACCCACTGAACCCACTGAATCCACTGCAGCCACTGAACCCACTGCACCCACTTAACCCACTGAACCCACTGAACACACTGTACCCACTGAACCCATGCACTCACTGAACCCACTGAACCCACTGAAACCACTGAACCCACTGAACCCATTGCACCCACTTAACCCATTGCACCCACTGAACCCACTGCACCCACTGAACCCACTGCACCCACTGAACCTACTGAACCCACTGCATCCTCTGAACACACAGAACCCACTGCACCCACTAAACCCACTGAACCCACTGCACCCACTGAACCCACTGAGCCCACTGCACCCACTGAACCCACTGCACCCACTGAAACCAGTGCACCCACTGAACCCACTGCACCCACTGCACCAATGCACCCAGTGAAACAACTGCACCCACTGAACCCACTGCACCCACTGAACCCACTGAACCTACTGCACCCACTGAAACCACTGAACACACTGCACCCACTGAACCCACTGAAACAACTGCACCCACTGAACCCACTGCACCCATGCACTCACTGAACCCACTAGCCCACTGGACCCACTGAACCCACTGCGCCCACTGAACCCACTGCACCCATGCACTCACTGAACCCACTAGCCCACTGAACCCACTGAACCCACTGCGCCCACTGAACCCACTGCACCCATTCTCTCACTGAACCCACTAGCCCACTGAACCAACTGCAACCACGGAACCCACTGAACCCACTGCACCCACTGAACCCACTGAACCCACTGCACCCACTGAACGCACTAAACCCACTGAACCCACTGAACCCACTGCACCCACTGAATGCACTGAACCCACTGAGCCCACTGAACCCACTGCAACCACTGAACCCACTGCACCCACTGAACCCACTGCACCGACTGAACCCACTGCACTCACTGAACGCACAAAACCCATTGAACGCACTGCACCCACTGAATCCACTGCACCCACTGAACCCACTGCACCCACTTAACCCAATGAACCCACTGAACACACTGTACCCATTCAACCCACTTAACCCACTGAACCCACTGAACCCATTGCACTCATTGAACCCACTGAGCCCACTGAACCCTCTGCACCCACTGAACCCACTGCACCCACTGAACACACTGCACCCATGCACTCACTGAACCCACTGAGCCCACTGAACCCACTGCAACCACTGAACCCACTGAACCCACTGCACCCACTGAACCCACTGCACCCACTGAACGCACTAAACCCACTGAACCCACTGAACCCACTGAATCCACTGCACCCACTGAACCCACTGCACCCACTGAACCCACTGAACGCACTGCACGCACTGAACACACTGCACCCACTGAACCCACTGAACCCACTGCACCCACTGAACCCACTGAACCCACTGCACGCTCTGAACTCACTGAGCCCACTGCACCCACTGAAGCCACTGAACCCACTGCACCCACTGAACCCACTGCACCCACTGAACGCACAGAGCCCACTGCACAAACTGAACACACTGAAGCCACTGAACCCACTGCAACCACTGAAACCACTGCACCCACTGAACCCACTGCACCCACTGAACCCACTGAACCCACTGAATCCACTGAACCCACTGAATCCACTGCAGCCTCTGAACCCATTGCACCTACTTAACCCACTGAACCCACTGAACCCACTGAACCCACTGCACCCACTGAACCCACTGAACCCACTGAATCCACTGCACCCACTGAACATACTGAACCCACTGAATCCACTGAACCCACTGAATCCACTGCAGCCAGTGAACCCACTGCACCCACTTAACCCACTGAACACACTGTACCCATTCAACCCACTTAACCCACTGAACTCACTGAGCCCACTGAAACCTCTGCACCCACTGAACCCACTGAAACCACTGCTCCCACTGAACCCACTGCACCCACTGAACACACTGCACCCACTGAACCCACTGAACTCACTGCATCCACTGAACCCACTGAACCCACTGTACCCACTGCACCCTCTGAACCCACTGCACCCACTGAACCCTCTGCACCCACTGAACCCACTGAACACACTGCACCCACTGAACCCACTGCACCCACTGAACCCACTGCACCCACTGAACCCACTGAAATCACTGAAACCACTGAACCCACTGAATCCACTGCAACCTCTGAACCCATTGCACCCACTTAACCCACTGAACACACTGAACCCACTGAATCCACTGCAGCCTCTGAACCCACTGCACCCACTGAACACACTGTACCCATTGAACCCACTTAACCCACTGAACCCACCGAACACATGCACTCACTGAAACCACTGAGCCCACTGAACCCACTGCAACCACTGAACCCACTGAACCCACTGAACACATTGCACCCACTGCACCCACTGCACCCACTTAACCCACTTCACCCACTGAACCTACTGAACCCACTGCACCCTCTGAACACACTGAACCCACTGCACCCACTGCACCAATGCACCCAGTGAAACCACTGAACCCACTGAACCCACTGCACCCGCTGAAACCACTGAACCCACTGCACCCACTGAACCCACTGCACCCACTGAAACCAAGTCACCCACTGAACCCACTGCACCCACTGCACCAATGCACCCAGTGAAACCACTGAACCCACTGAACCCACTGCACCAATGCACCCAGTGAAACCACTGAACCCACTGAGCCCACTGAACGCACTGCGCCCACTGCACCCACTGAACCCACTGCACCACTGCACCCAATGAACCCACTGCATCCTCTGCACCCACTGAAACCACAGCACCCACTGCACCACTGCACCCACTGAACCCACTGAACCCACTGCAGCCACTAAACCCATTGCACCCACTTAACCCACTGAACACACTGTACCCATTCAACCCACTTAACCCACTGAACCCAATGAACCCATTGCACTCACTGAACCCACTGAGCCCACTGAACCCTCTGCACCCACTGAACCCACTGCACCCACTGAACCCACTGCCCCCATGCACTCACTGAACTCACTGAGCCCACTGAATCCACTGCAACCACTGAACTCACTCAACCCACTGCACCCACTGAACCCACTGCACCCACTGAACCCACTGCACCCAGTGAACGCACTGAACCCACTGAACCCACTGAACCCACTGAATCCACTGCACCCACTGAACCAACTGCACCCACTGAACCCACTGAACCCACTGAACCCACTGCACTCACTGAACACACTGCACCCACTGAACCCACTGCACCAACTGAACCCACTCCACCCACTGAACCCACTGAACCCACTGCACCCGCTGAACACACTGAGCCCACTGAACCCACTGCACCCACTGAACCCACTGAACCAACTGCACCCACTGATCCCACTGCACCCACTGAAACCAGTGCACCCACTGAACCCACTGCAGCCACTGCACCAATGCATGCAGTGAAACCACTGAACCCACTGAACCCACTGCACCCACTGAACCCACTGAACCCAATGCACCCACTGAAACCACTGAACCCACTGAACCCACTGCACCCACTGAACCCACTGAACCCACTGAAACCACTGCACCCACTGAACTCATGCACTCACTGAACCCACTGAGCCCACTGCAGCCAATGAACCCACTGCACCCACTGAACGCACTAAACCCACTGAATCCACTGAACACACTGAATCCACTGCACCCACTGAACCCACTGCACTCACTGAACCCACTGAACACACTGAATCCACTGCAGCCACTGAACCCACTGCACCCACTTAACCCACTGAACCCACTGAACACACTGTACCCATTGAACCCACTTAACCCACTGAACCCACTGAAACCACTGAACCCACTGAACCCACTGCACCCACTGAACCCACTGAACCCACTGAACCCACTGCACCCACTGAACCCACTGAACCCACTGCACCCACTGAACCCACTGCACCCACTGAACCCACTGCACCCACTGAACCCACTGAACCCACTGCACCCACTGAACCCACTAAACCCACTGCACCCACTGAACCCACTGAACCCACTGCACCACTGAACCCACTGAACCCACTGCACCCACTGAACCCACTGAACCCATGCACTCACTGAACCCACTGAGCCCACTGAACCCACTGCAACCACTGCACCCACTGAACCCACTGCACCCACTGCACCCACTGCACCCACTGAATGCACTAAACCCACTGAACGCACTGAACCCACTGAATACACTGCACCCACTGAACCCACTGCACCCACTGAACCCACTGAACCTACTGAATCCACTGCACCCACTGCACCCACTGAACACACTGCACCCACTGAACCCACTGAACTCACTGCAGCCTCTGAACCCACTGCACCCACTTAACCCACTTCACCCACTGAACACACTGTACCCATTGAACCCACTTAATCCACTGAACCCACTGAACACATGCACTCACTGAACCCACTGAGCCCACTGAACCCACTGCAACCACTGAACCCACTGAACCCACTGAACACATTGCACCCACTTAACCCACTGAACCCACTGAATCCACTGCACCCACTTAACCCACTGAACCCACTGCACCCACTGAACCCACTGCAGCCTCTGAACCTACTGCACCCACTGAACGCACTGCACCCACTGCACCCACTGAACCCACTGCACCACTGCACCCAATGAACCCACTGCATCCACTGCACCCACTGAAACCACAGCACCCACTGCACCACTGCACTCACTGAACCCACTGAACCCACTGAACCCACTGAACCAACAGCACCCAACTGCACCAACTGCACCCACTGCACCCTCTGCACCACTGCACCCACTGAACCCACTGCACCCACTGAACGCACAGAGCCCACTGCACAAACTGAACACACTGAAGCCACTGAACCCACTGCAACCACTGAAACCACTGCACCCACTGAACCCACTGCACCCACTGAACCCACTGAACCCACTGAATCCACTGAACCCACTGAATCCACTGCAGCCTCTGAACCCATTGCACCTACTTAACCCACTGAACCCACTGAACCCACTGAACCCACTGCACCCACTGAACCCACTGAACCCACTGAATCCACTGCACCCACTGAACATACTGAACCCACTGAATCCACTGAACCCACTGAATCCACTGCAGCCAGTGAACCCACTGCACCCACTTAACCCACTGAACACACTGTACCCATTCAACCCACTTAACCCACTGAACTCACTGAGCCCACTGAAACCTCTGCACCCACTGAACCCACTGAAACCACTGCTCCCACTGAACCCACTGCACCCACTGAACACACTGCACCCACTGAACCCACTGAACTCACTGCATCCACTGAACCCACTGAACCCACTGTACCCACTGCACCCTCTGAACCCACTGCACCCACTGAACCCTCTGCACCCACTGAACCCACTGAACACACTGCACCCACTGAACCCACTGCACCCACTGAACCCACTGCACCCACTGAACCCACTGAAATCACTGAAACCACTGAACCCACTGAATCCACTGCAACCTCTGAACCCATTGCACCCACTTAACCCACTGAACACACTGAACCCACTGAATCCACTGCAGCCTCTGAACCCACTGCACCCACTGAACACACTGTACCCATTGAACCCACTTAACCCACTGAACCCACCGAACACATGCACTCACTGAAACCACTGAGCCCACTGAACCCACTGCAACCACTGAACCCACTGAACCCACTGAACACATTGCACCCACTGCACCCACTGCACCCACTTAACCCACTTCACCCACTGAACCTACTGAACCCACTGCACCCTCTGAACACACTGAACCCACTGCACCCACTGCACCAATGCACCCAGTGAAACCACTGAACCCACTGAACCCACTGCACCCGCTGAAACCACTGAACCCACTGCACCCACTGAACCCACTGCACCCACTGAAACCAAGTCACCCACTGAACCCACTGCACCCACTGCACCAATGCACCCAGTGAAACCACTGAACCCACTGAACCCACTGCACCAATGCACCCAGTGAAACCACTGAACCCACTGAGCCCACTGAACGCACTGCGCCCACTGCACCCACTGAACCCACTGCACCACTGCACCCAATGAACCCACTGCATCCTCTGCACCCACTGAAACCACAGCACCCACTGCACCACTGCACCCACTGAACCCACTGAACCCACTGCAGCCACTAAACCCATTGCACCCACTTAACCCACTGAACACACTGTACCCATTCAACCCACTTAACCCACTGAACCCAATGAACCCATTGCACTCACTGAACCCACTGAGCCCACTGAACCCTCTGCACCCACTGAACCCACTGCACCCACTGAACCCACTGCCCCCATGCACTCACTGAACTCACTGAGCCCACTGAATCCACTGCAACCACTGAACTCACTCAACCCACTGCACCCACTGAACCCACTGCACCCACTGAACCCACTGCACCCAGTGAACGCACTGAACCCACTGAACCCACTGAACCCACTGAATCCACTGCACCCACTGAACCAACTGCACCCACTGAACCCACTGAACCCACTGAACCCACTGCACTCACTGAACACACTGCACCCACTGAACCCACTGCACCAACTGAACCCACTCCACCCACTGAACCCACTGAACCCACTGCACCCGCTGAACACACTGAGCCCACTGAACCCACTGCACCCACTGAACCCACTGAACCAACTGCACCCACTGATCCCACTGCACCCACTGAAACCAGTGCACCCACTGAACCCACTGCAGCCACTGCACCAATGCATGCAGTGAAACCACTGAACCCACTGAACCCACTGCACCCACTGAACCCACTGAACCCAATGCACCCACTGAAACCACTGAACCCACTGAACCCACTGCACCCACTGAACCCACTGAACCCACTGAAACCACTGCACCCACTGAACTCATGCACTCACTGAACCCACTGAGCCCACTGCAGCCAATGAACCCACTGCACCCACTGAACGCACTAAACCCACTGAATCCACTGAACACACTGAATCCACTGCACCCACTGAACCCACTGCACTCACTGAACCCACTGAACACACTGAATCCACTGCAGCCACTGAACCCACTGCACCCACTTAACCCACTGAACCCACTGAACACACTGTACCCATTGAACCCACTTAACCCACTGAACCCACTGAAACCACTGAACCCACTGAACCCACTGCACCCACTGAACCCACTGAACCCACTGAACCCACTGCACCCACTGAACCCACTGAACCCACTGCACCCACTGAACCCACTGCACCCACTGAACCCACTGCACCCACTGAACCCACTGAACCCACTGCACCCACTGAACCCACTAAACCCACTGCACCCACTGAACCCACTGAACCCACTGCACCACTGAACCCACTGAACCCACTGCACCCACTGAACCCACTGAACCCATGCACTCACTGAACCCACTGAGCCCACTGAACCCACTGCAACCACTGCACCCACTGAACCCACTGCACCCACTGCACCCACTGCACCCACTGAATGCACTAAACCCACTGAACGCACTGAACCCACTGAATACACTGCACCCACTGAACCCACTGCACCCACTGAACCCACTGAACCTACTGAATCCACTGCACCCACTGCACCCACTGAACACACTGCACCCACTGAACCCACTGAACTCACTGCAGCCTCTGAACCCACTGCACCCACTTAACCCACTTCACCCACTGAACACACTGTACCCATTGAACCCACTTAATCCACTGAACCCACTGAACACATGCACTCACTGAACCCACTGAGCCCACTGAACCCACTGCAACCACTGAACCCACTGAACCCACTGAACACATTGCACCCACTTAACCCACTGAACCCACTGAATCCACTGCACCCACTTAACCCACTGAACCCACTGCACCCACTGAACCCACTGCAGCCTCTGAACCTACTGCACCCACTGAACGCACTGCACCCACTGCACCCACTGAACCCACTGCACCACTGCACCCAATGAACCCACTGCATCCACTGCACCCACTGAAACCACAGCACCCACTGCACCACTGCACTCACTGAACCCACTGAACCCACTGAACCCACTGAACCAACAGCACCCAACTGCACCAACTGCACCCACTGCACCCTCTGCACCACTGCACCCACTGAACCCACTGCACCCACTGAACCCACTGCTCCCACTGCACCCACTGAACCCACTGCACCCACTGCACCCACTGTACCCACTGAACCCAGTGCACGCACTGAACCCACTGAACCCACTGAACCCACTGAACAAACTGAACCCACTGAACCCACTGAACCCACTGCACCCACTGAACCCACTGAACCCTCTGCACCCTCTGAACACACTGAACCCAGTGCACGCACTGAACCCACTGAACCCACTGAACCCACTGAACCCACTGCTCCCACTGAACCCACTGCACCCACTGAACCCACTGAACCCTCTGCACCCTCTGAACACACTGAACACACTTCACCCACTAAACCCACTGCACTCACTGAACCCACTAAGCCCACTAAACCCACTGCAACCACTGAACCCACTGAACCCACTGCACCCACTGAACCCACTGCACCCACTGAACCCACTGCACCCACTGAACGCACTAAACCCACTGAACCCACTGAATCCACTGCAGCCACTGAACCCACTGCACCCACTTAACCCACTGAACCCACTGAACACACTGTACCCACTGAACCCATGCACTCACTGAACCCACTGAGCCCACTGAACCCACTGAACCCACTGAACCCATTGCACCCACTTAACCCATTGCACCCACTGAACCCACTGCACCCACTGAACCCACTGCACCCACTGAACCTACTGAACCCACTGCATCCTCTGAACACACAGAACCCACTGCACCCACTAAACCCACTGAACCCACTGCACCCACTGAACCCACTGAGCCCACTGCACCCACTGAACCCACTGCACCCACTGAAACCAGTGCACCCACTGAACCCACTGCACCCACTGCACCAATGCACCCAGTGAAACAACTGCACCCACTGAACCCACTGCACCCACTGAACCCACTGAACCTACTGCACCCACTGAAACCACTGAACACACTGCACCCACTGAACCCACTGAAACAACTGCACCCACTGAACCCACTGCACCCATGCACTCACTGAACCCACTAGCCCACTGGACCCACTGAACCCACTGCGCCCACTGAACCCACTGCACCCATGCACTCACTGAACCCACTAGCCCACTGAACCCACTGCAACCACGGAACCCACTGAACCCACTGCACCCATGCACTCACTGAACCCACTAGCCCACTGAACCCACTGAACCCACTGCGCCCACTGAACCCACTGCACCCATTCTCTCACTGAACCCACTAGCCCACTGAACCAACTGCAACCACGGAACCCACTGAACCCACTGCACCCACTGAACCCACTGAACCCACTGCACCCACTGAACGCACTAAACCCACTGAACCCACTGAACCCACTGCACCCACTGAACCCACTGAACCCACTGAGCCCACTGAACCCACTGCAACCACTGAACCCACTGCACCCACTGAACCCACTGCACCGACTGAACCCACTGCACTCACTGAACGCACGAAACCCATTGAACGCACTGCACCCACTGAATCCACTGCACCCACTGAACCCACTGCACCCACTGAACCCACTGAACCCACTGAACCCACTGAATCCACTGCAGCCACTGAACCCACTGCACGCACTGAACACACTGTACCCATTCAACCCACTTAACCCACTGAACCCATTGCACTCACTGAACCCACTGAGCCCACTGAACACTCTGCACCCACTGCACCCACTGAACCCAGTGCACCCATGCACTCACTGAACCCACTGAGCCCATTGAACCCACTGCAACCACTGAACCCACTGAACCTACTGCACCCACTGAACCCACTGCACCCACTGAATCCACTGCACCCACTGAATCCACTGAACCCACTGAACCCACTGCACGCACTGAACACACTGCACCCACTGAAACCACTGAACCCACTGCACCCACTGAACCCACTGCACCCACTGAACCCACTGAACCCATTGCACTCACTGAACCCACTGCACCCACTGAAACCAGTGCAACCACTGAACCCACTGCACCCACTGCACCAATGCACCCAGTGAAACCACTGAACCCACTGAACCCACTGCACCCACTGAACCCACTGAACCCACTGAACCCACTGCACCCATTGAATCCATGGAACCCACTGAAACCACTGCACCCACTGAACCCACTGAACCCACTGCACCCACTGAACCCACTGAACCCATGCACTCACTGAACGCACTGAACCCACTGCAACCACTGAACCCACTGAACCCACTGCACCCACTGAACCCACTGCACCCACTGAACGCACTGAACCCACTGAACCCACTGAATCCATTGCAGCCACTGAACCCACTGCATCCATTTAACCCACTGAACCCACTGAACAAACTGTACCCATTGAACCCACTTAACCCACTGAACCCACTGAACCCATGCACTCACTGAACCCACTGAGCCCACTGAACCCACTGCAATCACTGAACCCACTGAACCCATTGCACCCATTAAACCCACTGAACCCACTGCACTCACTGAACCCACTGAGCCCACTGAACCCACTGCACGCACTGAACCCACTGATCCCACTGCACCCACTGAAACCAGAGCACCCACTGAACCCAATGCACCCACTGCACCAATGCACCCAGTGAAACCACTGAACCCACGGAACCCACTGCACCACTGAACCCACTGAACCTACTGCACCCACTGAACACACTGAACCCACTGAACCCACTGCACCCACTGAACACACTGCACCCACTGAACCCACTGAACCCACTGCACTCACTGAACCCACTGAACCCACTGCACGCACTGAACACACTGCACCCACTGAAACCACTGAACCCACTGCACCCACTGAACCCACTGCACCCACTGAACCCACTGAACCCATTGCACTCACTGAACCCACTGCACCCACTGAAACCAGTGCAACCACTGAACCCACTGCACCCACTGCACCAATGCACCCAGTGAAACCACTGAACCCACTGAACCCACTGCACCCACTGAACCCACTGAACCCACTGCACCCACTGAACCCACTGAACACACTGAACCCACTGCACCCATTGAATCCATGGAACCCACTGAAACCACTGCACCCACTGAACCCACTGAACCCACTGCACCCACTGAACCCACTGAACCCATGCACTCACTGAACGCACTGAACCCACTGCAACCACTGAACCCACTGCACCCACTGAACCCACTGCACCCACTGAACGCACTGAACCCACTGAACCCACTGAATCCATTGCAGCCACTGAACCCACTGCATCCATTTAACCCACTGAACCCACTGAACAAACTGTACCCATTGAACCCACTTAACCCACTGAACCCACTGAACCCATGCACTCACTGAACCCACTGAGCCCACTGAACCCACTGCAATCACTGAACCCACTGAACCCACTGAACCCATTGCACCCACTAAACCCACTGCACCCACTGAACCCACTGAACCCACTGCACCCACTGAACCCACTGAACCCACTGCACCCACTGAACCCACTGCACCCACTGAACCTACTGAACCCACAGCATCCTCTGAACACACTGAACTCCCTGCACCCATTAAACCCACTGAACCCATTGCACTCACTGAACCCACTGAGCCCACTGAACCCACTGCACGCACTGAACCCACTGATCCCACTGCACCCACTGCACCCACTGAAACCAGAGCACCCACTGAACCCACTGCACCCACTGCACCAATGCACCCAGTGAAACCACTGAACCCACGGAACCCACTGCACCCACTGAACCCACTGAACCCACTGAACCCACTGAACCTACTGCACCCACTGAACCCACTGCACCCACTGCACCCACTGAACCCACTGCACCCACTGCACCCACTGCACCCACTGAATGCACTAAACCCACTGAACGCACTGAACCCACTGAATCCACTGCACCCACTGAACCCACTGAACCTACTGAATCCACTGCACCCACTGCACCCACTGAACACACTGCACCCACTGAACCCACTGAACTCACTGCAGCCTCTGAACCCACTGCACCCACTTAACCCACTTCACCCACTGAACACACTGTACCCATTGAACCCACTTAATCCACTGAACCCACTGAACACATGCACTCACTGAACCCACTGAGCCCACTGAACCCACTGCAACCACTGAACCCACTGAACCCACTGAACACATTGCACCCACTTAACCCACTGAACCCACTGAATCCACTGCACCCACTTAACCCACTGAACCCACTGCACCCACTGAACCCACTGCAGCCTCTGAACCTACTGCACCCACTGAACGCACTGCGCCCACTGCACCCACTGAACCCACTGCACCACTGCACCCAATGAACCCACTGCATCCACTGCACCCACTGAAACCACAGCACCCACTGCACCACTGCACTCACTGAACCCACTGAACCCACTGAACCCACTGAACCAACAGCACCCAACTGCACCAACTGCACCCACTGCACCCTCTGCACCACTGCACCCACTGAACCCACTGCACCCACTGAACCCACTGCTCCCACTGCACCCACTGAACCCACTGAACCCACTGAACCCACTGAACAAACTGAACCCACTGAACCCACTGAACCCACTGCACCCACTGAACCCACTGAACCCACTGAACCCTCTGCACCCTCTGAACACACTGAACCCAGTGCACGCACTGAACCCACTGAACCCACTGAACCCACTGAACCCACTGCTCCCACTGAACCCACTGCACCCACTGAACCCACTGAACCCTCTGCACCCTCTGAACACACTGAACACACTTCACCCACTAAACCCACTGCACTCACTGAACCCACTAAGCCCACTAAACCCACTGCAACCACTGAACCCACTGAACCCACTGCACCCACTGAACGCACTGCACCCACTGAACCCACTGCACCCACTGAACGCACTAAACCCACTGAACCCACTGAATCCACTGCAGCCACTGAACCCACTGCACCCACTTAACCCACTGAACCCACTGAACACACTGTACCCACTGAACCCATGCACTCACTGAACCCACTGAGCCCACTGAACCCACTGAACCCACTGAACCCATTGCACCCACTTAACCCATTGCACCCACTGAAACCACTGCACCCACTGAACCCACTGCACCCACTGAACCTACTGAACCCACTGCATCCTCTGAACACACAGAACCCACTGCACCCACTAAACCCACTGAACCCACTGCACCCACTGAACCCACTGAGCCCACTGCACCCACTGAACCCACTGCACCCACTGAAACCAGTGCACCCACTGAACCCACTGCACCCACTGCACCAATGCACCCAGTGAAACAACTGCACCCACTGAACCCACTGCACCCACTGAACCCACTGAACCTACTGCACCCACTGAAACCACTGAACACACTGCACCCACTGAACCCACTGAAACAACTGCACCCACTGAACCCACTGCACCCATGCACTCACTGAACCCACTAGCCCACTGGACCCACTGAACCCACTGCGCCCACTGAACCCACTGCACCCATGCACTCACTGAACCCACTAGCCCACTGAACCCACTGCAACCACGGAACCCACTGAACCCACTGCACCCATGCACTCACTGAACCCACTAGCCCACTGAACCCACTGAACCCACTGCGCCCACTGAACCCACTGCACCCATTCTCTCACTGAACCCACTAGCCCACTGAACCCACTGCACCCAGTGAACGCACTGAACCCACTGAACCCACTGAACCCACTGAATCCACTGCACCCACTGAACCAACTGCACCCACTGAACTCACTGAACCCACTGAACCCACTGCACTCACTGAACACACTGCACCCACTGAACCCACTGAACCCACTGCACCAACTGAACCCACTCCACCCACTGAACCCACTGAACCCACTGCACCCGCTGAACACACTGAGCCCACTGAACCCACTGCACCCACTGAACCCACTGAACCAACTGCACCCACTGATCCCACTGCACCCACTGAAACCAGTGCACCCACTGAACCCACTGCAGCCACTGCACCAATGCATGCAGTGAAACCACTGAACCCACTGAACCCACTGCACCCACTGAACCCACTGAACCCAATGCACCCACTGAAACCACTGAACCCACTGAACCCACTGCACCCACTGAACCCACTGAACCCACTGAAACCACTGCACCCACTGAACTCATGCACTCACTGAACCCACTGAGCCCACTGCAGCCAATGAACCCACTGCACCCACTGAACGCACTAAACCCACTGAATCCACTGAACACACTGAATCCACTGCACCCACTGAACCCACTGCACTCACTGAACCCACTGAACACACTGAATCCACTGCAGCCACTGAACCCACTGCACCCACTTAACCCACTTAACCCACTGAACCCACTGAAACCACTGAACCCACTGAACCCACTGCACCCACTGAACCCACTGAACCCACTGAACCCACTGCACCCACTGAACCCACTGAACCCACTGCACCCACTGAACCCACTGCACCCACTGAACCCACTGCACCCACTGAACCCACTGAACCCACTGCACCCACTGAACCCACTAAACCCACTGCACCCACTGAACCCACTGAACCCACTGCACCACTGAACCCACTGAACCCACTGCACCCACTGAACCCACTGAACCCATGCACTCACTAAACCCACTGAGCCCACTGAACCCACTGCAACCACTGCACCCACTGAACCCACTGCACCCACTGCACCCACTGCACCCACTGAATGCACTAAACCCACTGAACGCACTGAACCCACTGAATCCACTGCACCCACTGCACCCACTGAACCCACTGAACCTACTGAATCCACTGCACCCACTGCACCCACTGAACACACTGCACCCACTGAACCCACTGAACTCACTGCAGCCTCTGAACCCACTGCACCCACTTAACCCACTTCACCCACTGAACACACTGTACCCATTGAACCCACTTAATCCACTGAACCCACTGAACACATGCACTCACTGAACCCACTGAGCCCACTGAACCCACTGCAACCACTGAACCCACTGAACCCACTGAACACATTGCACCCACTTAACCCACTGAACCCACTGAATCCACTGCACCCACTTAACCCACTGAACCCACTGCACCCACTGAACCCACTGCAGCCTCTGAACCTACTGCACCCACTGAACGCACTGCGCCCACTGCACCCACTGAACCCACTGCACCACTGCACCCAATGAACCCACTGCATCCACTGCACCCACTGAAACCACAGCACCCACTGCACCACTGCACTCACTGAACCCACTGAACCCACTGAACCCACTGAACCCACTGAACCCACTGAACCAACAGCACCCAACTGCACCAACTGCACCCACTGCACCCTCTGCACCACTGCACCCACTGAACCCACTGCACCCACTGAACCCACTGCTCCCACTGCACCCACTGAACCCACTGCACCCACTGCACCCACTGTACCCACTGAACCCAGTGCACGCACTGAACCCACTGAACCCACTGAACCCACTGAACAAACTGAACCCACTGAACCCACTGAACCCAGTGCACGCACTGAACCCTCTGAACCCACTGCTCCCACTGAACCCACTGCACCCACTGAACCCACTGAACCCTCTGCACCCTCTGAACACACTGAACACACTTCACCCACTAAACCCACTGCACTCACTGAACCCACTAAGCCCACTAAACCCACTGCAACCACTGAACCCACTGAACCCACTGCACCCACTGAACCCACTGCACCCACTGAACCCACTGCACCCACTGAACGCACTAAACCCACTGAACCCACTGAATCCACTGCAGCCACTGAACCCACTGCACCCACTTAACCCACTGAACCCACTGAACACACTGTACCCACTGAACCCATGCACTCACTGAACCCACTGAGCCCACTGAACCCACTGAACCCACTGAACCCATTGCACCCACTTAACCCATTGCACCCACTGAACCCACTGCACCCACTGAACCCACTGCACCCACTGAACCTACTGAACCCACTGCATCCTCTGAACACACAGAACCCACTGCACCCACTAAACCCACTGAACCCACTGCACCCACTGAACCCACTGAGCCCACTGCACCCACTGAACCCACTGCACCCACTGAAACCAGTGCACCCACTGAACCCACTGCACCCACTGCACCAATGCACCCAGTGAAACAACTGCACCCACTGAACCCACTGCACCCACTGAACCCACTGAACCTACTGCACCCACTGAAACCACTGAACACACTGCACCCACTGAACCCACTGAAACAACTGCACCCACTGAACCCACTGCACCCATGCACTCACTGAACCCACTAGCCCACTGGACCCACTGAACCCACTGCGCCCACTGAACCCACTGCACCCATGCACTCACTGAACCCACTAGCCCACTGAACCCACTGCAACCACGGAACCCACTGAACCCACTGCACCCATGCACTCACTGAACCCACTAGCCCACTGAACCCACTGAACCCACTGCGCCCACTGAACCCACTGCACCCATTCTCTCACTGAGCCCACTGAACCAACTGCAACCACGGAACCCACTGAACCCACTGCACCCACTGAACCCACTGAACCCACTGCACCCACTGCACCCACTGAACGCACTAAACCCACTGAACCCACTGCACCGACTGAACCCACTGCACTCACTGAACGCACGAAACCCATTGAACGCACTGCACCCACTGAATCCACTGCACCCACTGAACCCACTGCACCCACTGAACCCACTGAACCCACTGAACCCACTGAATCCACTGCAGCCACTGAACCCACTGCACGCACTGAACACACTGTACCCATTCAACCCACTTAACCCACTGAACCCATTGCACTCACTGAACCCACTGAGCCCACTGAACACTCTGCACCCACTGCACCCACTGAACCCAGTGCACCCATGCACTCACTGAACCCACTGAGCCCATTGAACCCACTGCAACCACTGAACCCACTGAACCTACTGCACCCACTGAACCCACTGCACCCACTGAATCCACTGCACCCACTGAATCCACTGAACCCACTGAACCCACTGCACGCACTGAACACACTGCACCCACTGAAACCACTGAACCCACTGCACCCACTGAACCCACTGCACCCACTGAACCCACTGAACCCATTGCACTCACTGAACCCACTGCACCCACTGAAACCAGTGCAACCACTGAACCCACTGCACCCACTGCACCAATGCACCCAGTGAAACCACTGAACCCACTGAACCCACTGCACCCACTGAACCCACTGAACCCACTGAACCCACTGCACCCATTGAATCCATGGAACCCACTGAAACCACTGCACCCACTGAACCCACTGAACCCACTGCACCCACTGAACCCACTGAACCCATGCACTCACTGAACGCACTGAACCCACTGCAACCACTGAACCCACTGAACCCACTGCACCCACTGAACCCACTGCACCCACTGAACGCACTGAACCCACTGAACCCACTGAATCCATTGCAGCCACTGAACCCACTGCATCCATTTAACCCACTGAACCCACTGAACAAACTGTACCCATTGAACCCACTTAACCCACTGAACCCACTGAACCCATGCACTCACTGAACCCACTGAGCCCACTGAACCCACTGCAATCACTGAACCCACTGAACCCATTGCACCCATTAAACCCACTGAACCCACTGCACTCACTGAACCCACTGAGCCCACTGAACCCACTGCACGCACTGAACCCACTGATCCCACTGCACCCACTGAAACCAGAGCACCCACTGAACCCAATGCACCCACTGCACCAATGCACCCAGTGAAACCACTGAACCCACGGAACCCACTGCACCCACTGAACCCACTGAACCTACTGCACCCACTGAACACACTGAACCCACTGAACCCACTGCACCCACTGAACACACTGCACCCACTGAACCCACTGAACCCACTGCACTCACTGAACCCACTGAACCCACTGCACGCACTGAACACACTGCACCCACTGAAACCACTGAACCCACTGCACCCACTGAACCCACTGCACCCACTGAACCCACTGAACCCATTGCACTCACTGAACCCACTGCACCCACTGAAACCAGTGCAACCACTGAACCCACTGCACCCACTGCACCAATGCACCCAGTGAAACCACTGAACCCACTGAACCCACTGCACCCACTGAACCCACTGAACCCACTGCACCCACTGAACCCACTGAACACACTGAACCCACTGCACCCATTGAATCCATGGAACCCACTGAAACCACTGCACCCACTGAACCCACTGCACCCACTGAACCCACTGAACCCATGCACTCACTGAACGCACTGAACCCACTGCAACCACTGAACCCACTGCACCCACTGAACCCACTGCACCCACTGAACCCACTGAACCCACTGAATCCATTGCAGCCACTGAACCCACTGCATCCATTTAACCCACTGAACCCACTGAACAAACTGTACCCATTGAACCCACTTAACCCACTGAACCCACTGAACCCATGCACTCACTGAACCCACTGAGCCCACTGAACCCACTGCAATCACTGAACCCACTGAACCCACTGAACCCATTGCACCCACTAAACCCACTGCACCCACTGAACCCACTGAACCCACTGCACCCACTGAACCCACTGAACCCACTGCACCCACTGAACCCACTGCACCCACTGAACCTACTGAACCCACAGCATCCTCTGAACACACTGAACTCCCTGCACCCATTAAACCCACTGAACCCATTGCACTCACTGAACCCACTGAGCCCACTGAACCCACTGCACGCACTGAACCCACTGATCCCACTGCACCCACTGCACCCACTGAAACCAGAGCACCCACTGAACCCACTGCACCCACTGCACCAATGCACCCAGTGAAACCACTGAACCCACGGAACCCACTGCACCCACTGAACCCACTGAACCCACTGAACCCACTGAACCTACTGCACCCACTGAACCCACTGCACCCACTGAACCCACTGCACCCACTGCACCCACTGCACCCACTGAATGCACTAAACCCACTGAACGCACTGAACCCACTGAATCCACTGCACCCACTGAACCCACTGCACCCACTGAACCCACTGAACCTACTGAATCCACTGCACCCACTGCACCCACTGAACACACTGCACCCACTGAACCCACTGAACTCACTGCAGCCTCTGAACCCACTGCACCCACTTAACCCACTTCACCCACTGAACACACTGTACCCATTGAACCCACTTAATCCACTGAACCCACTGAACACATGCACTCACTGAACCCACTGAGCCCACTGAACCCACTGCAACCACTGAACCCACTGAACCCACTGAACACATTGCACCCACTTAACCCACTGAACCCACTGAATCCACTGCACCCACTTAACCCACTGAACCCACTGCACCCACTGAACCCACTGCAGCCTCTGAACCTACTGCACCCACTGAACGCACTGCGCCCACTGCACCCACTGAACCCACTGCACCACTGCACCCAATGAACCCACTGCATCCACTGCACCCACTGAAACCACAGCACCCACTGCACCACTGCACTCACTGAACCCACTGAACCCACTGAACCCACTGAACCAACAGCACCCAACTGCACCAACTGCACCCACTGCACCCTCTGCACCACTGCACCCACTGAACCCACTGCACCCACTGAACCCACTGCTCCCACTGCACCCACTGAACCCACTGCACCCACTGCACCCACTGTACCCACTGAACCCAGTGCACGCACTGAACCCACTGAACCCACTGAACCCACTGAACCCACTGAACAAACTGAACCCACTGAACCCACTGAACCCACTGCACCCACTGAACCCACTGAACCCTCTGCACCCTCTGAACACACTGAACCCAGTGCACGCACTGAACCCACTGAACCCACTGAACCCACTGAACCCACTGCTCCCACTGAACCCACTGCACCCACTGAACCCACTGAACCCTCTGCACCCTCTGAACACACTGAACACACTTCACCCACTAAACCCACTGCACTCACTGAACCCACTAAGCCCACTAAACCCACTGCAACCACTGAACCCACTGAACCCACTGCACCCACTGAACCCACTGCACCCACTGAACCCACTGCACCCACTGAACGCACTAAACCCACTGAACCCACTGAATCCACTGCAGCCACTGAACCCACTGCACCCACTTAACCCACTGAACCCACTGAACACACTGTACCCACTGAACCCATGCACTCACTGAACCCACTGAGCCCACTGAACCCACTGAACCCACTGAACCCATTGCACCCACTTAACCCATTGCACCCACTGAACCCACTGCACCCACTGAACCCACTGCACCCACTGAACCTACTGAACCCACTGCATCCTCTGAACACACAGAACCCACTGCACCCACTAAACCCACTGAACCCACTGCACCCACTGAACCCACTGAGCCCACTGCACCCACTGAACCCACTGCACCCACTGAAACCAGTGCACCCACTGAACCCACTGCACCCACTGCACCAATGCACCCAGTGAAACAACTGCACCCACTGAACCCACTGCACCCACTGAACCCACTGAACCTACTGCACCCACTGAAACCACTGAACACACTGCACCCACTGAACCCACTGAAACAACTGCACCCACTGAACCCACTGCACCCATGCACTCACTGAACCCACTAGCCCACTGGACCCACTGAACCCACTGCACCCACTGAACCCACTGCACCCACTGAACCCACTGAACCTACTGAATCCACTGCACCCACTGCACCCACTGAACACACTGCACCCACTGAACCCACTGAACTCACTGCAGCCTCTGAACCCACTGCACCCACTTAACCCACTTCACCCACTGAACACACTGTACCCATTGAACCCACTTAATCCACTGAACCCACTGAACACATGCACTCACTGAACCCACTGAGCCCACTGAACCCACTGCAACCACTGAACCCACTGAACCCACTGAACACATTGCACCCACTTAACCCACTGAACCCACTGAATCCACTGCACCCACTTAACCCACTGAACCCACTGCACCCACTGAACCCACTGCAGCCTCTGAACCTACTGCACCCACTGAACGCACTGCGCCCACTGCACCCACTGAACCCACTGCACCACTGCACCCAATGAACCCACTGCATCCACTGCACCCACTGAAACCACAGCACCCACTGCACCACTGCACTCACTGAACCCACTGAACCCACTGAACCCACTGAACCAACAGCACCCAACTGCACCAACTGCACCCACTGCACCCTCTGCACCACTGCACCCACTGAACCCACTGCACCCATTGAACCCACTGCTCCCACTGCACCCACTGAACCCACTGCACCCACTGCACCCACTGTACCCACTGAACCCAGTGCACGCACTAAACCCACTGAACCCACTGAACCCACTGAACAAACTGAACCCACTGAACCCACTGAACCCACTGCACCCACTGAACCCACTGAACCCTCTGCACCCTCTGAACACACTGAACCCAGTGCACGCACTGAACCCACTGAACCCACTGAACCCACTGAACCCACTGCTCCCACTGAACCCACTGCACCCACTGAACCCACTGAACCCTCTGCACCCTCTGAACACACTGAACACACTTCACCCACTAAACCCACTGCACTCACTGAACCCACTAAGCCCACTAAACCCACTGCAACCACTGAACCCACTGAACCCACTGCACCCACTGAACCCACTGCACCCACTGAACCCACTGCACCCACTGAACGCACTAAACCCACTGAACCCACTGAATCCACTGCAGCCACTGAACCCACTGCACCCACTTAACCCACTGAACCCACTGAACACACTGTACCCACTGAACCCATGCACTCACTGAACCCACTGAGCCCACTGAACCCACTGAACCCACTGAACCCATTGCACCCACTTAACCCATTGCACCCACTGAACCCACTGCACCCACTGAACCCACTGCACCCACTGAACCTACTGAACCCACTGCATCCTCTGAACACACAGAACCCACTGCACCCACTAAACCCACTGAACCCACTGCACCCACTGAACCCACTGAGCCCACTGCACCCACTGAACCCACTGCACCCACTGAAACCAGTGCACCCACTGAACCCACTGCACCCATTGCACCAATGCACCCAGTGAAACAACTGCACCCACTGAACCCACTGCACCCACTGAACCCACTGAACCTACTGCACCCACTGAAACCACTGAACACACTGCACCCACTGAACCCACTGAAACAACTGCACCCACTGAACCCACTGCACCCATGCACTCACTGAACCCACTAGCCCACTGGACCCACTGAACCCACTGCGCCCACTGAACCCACTGCACCCATGCACTCACTGAACCCACTAGCCCACTGAACCCACTGCAACCACGGAACCCACTGAACCCACTGCACCCATGCACTCACTGAACCCACTAGCCCACTGAACCCACTGAACCCACTGCGCCCACTGAACCCACTGCACCCATTCTCTCACTGAACCCACTAGCCCACTGAACCAACTGCAACCACGGAACCCACTAAACACACTGCACCCACTGAACCCACTGAACCCACTGCACCCACTGAACGCACTAAACCCACTGAACCCACTGAACCCACTGCACCCACTGAACCCACTGAACCCACTGAGCCCACTGAACCCACTGCAACCACTGAACCCACTGCACCCACTGAACCCACTGCACCGACTGAACCCACTGCACTCACTGAACGCACGAAACCCATTGAACGCACTGCACCCACTGAATCCACTGCACCCACTGAACCCACTGCACCCACTGAACCCACTGAACCCACTGAACCCACTGAATCCACTGCAGCCACTGAACCCACTGCACGCACTGAACACACTGTACCCATTCAACCCACTTAACCCACTGAACCCATTGCACTCACTGAACCCACTGAGCCCACTGAACACTCTGCACCCACTGCACCCACTGAACCCAGTGCACCCATGCACTCACTGAACCCACTGAGCCCATTGAACCCACTGCAACCACTGAACCCACTGAACCTACTGCACCCACTTAACCCACTGCACCCACTGAATCCACTGCACCCACTGAATCCACTGAACCCACTGAACCCACTGCACGCACTGAACACACTGCACCCACTGAAACCACTGAACCCACTGCACCCACTGAACCCACTGCACCCACTGAACCCACTGAACCCATTGCACTCACTGAACCCACTGCACCCACTGAAACCAGTGCAACCACTGAACCCACTGCACCCACTGCACCAATGCACCCAGTGAAACCACTGAACCCACTGAACCCACTGCACCCACTGAACCCACTGAACCCACTGAACCCACTGCACCCATTGAATCCATGGAACCCACTGAAACCACTGCACCCACTGAACCCACTGAACCCACTGAACCCACTGCACCCACTGAACCCACTGAACCCATGCACTCACTGAACGCACTGAACCCACTGCAACCACTGCACCCACTGAACCCACTGCACCCACTGAACCCACTGCACCCACTGAACGCACTGAACCCACTGAACCCACTGAATCCATTGCAGCCACTGAACCCACTGCATCCATTTAACCCACTGAACCCACTGAACAAACTGTACCCATTGAACCCACTTAACCCACTGAACCCACTGAACCCATGCACTCACTGAACCCACTGAGCCCACTGAACCCACTGCAATCACTGAACCCACTGAACCCATTGCACCCATTAAACCCACTGAACCCACTGCACTCACTGAACCCACTGAGCCCACTGAACCCACTGCACGCACTGAACCCACTGATCCCACTGCACCCACTGAAACCAGAGCACCCACTGAACCCAATGCACCCACTGCACCAATGCACCCAGTGAAACCACTGAACCCACGGAACCCACTGCACCCACTGAACCCACTGAACCTACTGCACCCACTGAACACACTGAACCCACTGAACCCACTGCACCCACTGAACACACTGCACCCACTGAACCCACTGAACCCACTGCACTCACTGAACCCACTGAACCCACTGCACGCACTGAACACACTGCACCCACTGAAACCACTGAACCCACTGCACCCACTGAACCCACTGCACCCACTGCACCCACTGAACCCATTGCACTCACTGAACCCACTGCACCCACTGAAACCAGTGCAACCACTGAACCCACTGCACCCACTGCACCAATGCACCCAGTGAAACCACTGAACCCACTGAACCCACTGCACCCACTGAACCCACTGAACCCACTGCACCCACTGAACCCACTGAACACACTGAACCCACTGCACCCATTGAATCCATGGAACCCACTGAAACCACTGCACCCACTGAACCCACTGAACCCACTGCACCCACTGAACCCACTGAACCCATGCACTCACTGAACGCACTGAACCCACTGCAACCACTGAACCCACTGCACCCACTGAACCCACTGCACCCACTGAACGCACTGAACCCACTGAACCCACTGAATCCATTGCAGCCACTGAACCCACTGCATCCATTTAACCCACTGAACCCACTGAACAAACTGTACCCATTGAACCCACTTAACCCACTGAACCCACTGAACCCATGCACTCACTGAACCCACTGAGCCCACTGAACCCACTGCAATCACTGAACCCACTGAACCCACTGAACCCATTGCACCCACTAAACCCACTGCACCCACTGAACCCACTGAACCCACTGCACCCACTGAACCCACTGCACCCACTGAACCCACTGCACCCACTGAACCCACTGAACCCACTGCACCCACTGAACCCACTGCACCCACTGAACCTACTGAACCCACAGCATCCTCTGAACACACTGAACTCCCTGCACCCATTAAACCCACTGAACCCACTGCACTCACTGAACCCACTGAGCCCACTGAACCCACTGCACGCACTGAACCCACTGATCCCACTGCACCCACTGCACCCACTGAAACCAGAGCACCCACTGAACCCACTGCACCCACTGCACCAATGCACCCAGTGAAACCACTGAACCCACGGAACCCACTGCACCCACTGAACCCACTGAACCCACTGAACCCACTGAACCTACTGCACCCACTGAACCCACTGAACCCACTGAACCCACTGCACCCACTGCACCCACTGAACCCACTGAACCCAATGCACCCACTGAATCCACTGAACCCACTGCATTCACTGATCCCTGAACCCATTGCACCCTCTGCTCCCACTGAACCCACTGCATTCACTGAACCGTGAACCCACTGCATTCACTAAACCCTGAACCCACTGCAGTTCCTGAAACCACTGAACCCGCTGAACGCACTGCACGCTCTAAACACACTGCACCCACTGAACCCACTGAACCCACTGCACCCACTGAACCCACTGAACCCACTGCACGCTCTGAACTCACTGAGCCCACTGCACCCACTGAAGCCACTGAACCCACTGCACCCACTGAACCCACTGCACCCACTGAACGCACAGAGCCCACTGCACAAACTGAACACAATGAAGCCACTGAACCCACTGCAACCACTGAAACCACTGCACCCACTGAACCCACTGCACCCACTGAACCCACTGAATCCACTGAACCCACTGAATCCACTGAACCCACTGAATCCACTGCAGCCAGTGAACCCACTGCACCCACTTAACCCACTGAACACACTGTACCCATTCAACCCACTTAACCCACTGAACTTACTGAGCCCACTGAACCCTCTGCACCCACTGAACCCACTGAAACCACTGCACCCACTGAACCCACTGCACCCACTGAACACACTGCACCCACTGAACCCACTGAACTCACTGCATCCACTGAACCCACTGAACCCACTGTACCCACTGCACCCTCTGAACCCACTGCACCCACTGAACCCTCTGCACCCACTGGACCCACTGCACCACTGCACCCAGTGAACCCACTGCATCCACTGCACCCACTGAAACCACAGCACCCACTGCACCACTGCACCCACTGAACCCACTGAACCCACTGCAGCCACTAAACCCATTGCACCCACTTAACCCACTGAACACACTGTACCCATTCAACCCACTTAACCCACTGAACCCAATGAACCCATTGCACTCACTGAACCCACTGAGCCCACTGAACCCTCTGCACCCACTGAACCTACTGAACCCACTGCACCCACTGAACCCACTACCCCCATGCACTCACTGAACTCACTGAGCCCACTGAACCCACTGCAACCACTGAACCCACTCAACCCACTGCACCCACTCAACCCACTGCACCCACTGAACCCACTGAACCCAGTGAACGCACTGAACCCACTGAACCCACTGAATCCACTGAATCCACTGCACCCACTGAACCCACTGAACCCACTGCACTCACTGAACACACTGCACCCACTGAACCCACTGAACCCACTGCACCCACTGAACCCACTCCACCCACTGAACCCACTGAACCCACTGCACCCGCTGAACACACTGAGCACACTGAACCCACTGCACCCACTGCACCCACTGAACCAACTGCACCCACTGAACCCACTGCACCCACTGAAACCAGTGCACCCACTGAACCCACTGCAGCCACTGCACCAATGCATGCAGTGAAACCACTGAACCCACTGAACCCACTGAACCCACTGAACCCACTGAACCCACTGCACCCACTGAACCCACTGCACCCATGCACTCACTGAACCCACTGAGCCCACTGAACCCACTGCAACCACTGAACCCACTGAACCCACTGCACCCACTGAACCCACTGAACACACTAAACCCATTGAACCCACTGAACCCACTGAATCCACTGCACACACTGAACCCACTGAACCCACTGAACCCACTGCATGCACTGAACACACTGCACCCACTGAACCCACTGAACCCACTGCACCCACTGAATCCACTGAACCCACTGAACCCACTGAGCCCACTGAACCCACTGAACCCACTGAACCCACTGCACCCACTGAACCCACTGCACCCTCTGAACACACTGAACACACTGCACCCACTGAACCCACTGCACCCACTGAACCCAATGCACTCACTGTACGCACTAAACCCACTGAACCCACTGAATCCACTGCACCCACTGAACCCACTCAACCCACTGAATCCACTGCAGCCACTGAACCCACTGCACCCACTGAATCCACTGCACCCACAGAACCCACTGAACCCATTGAAACCACTGCACCCACTGAACCCACTGAACCCACTGAAACCACTGAACCCACTGAATCCACTGCAGCCTCTGAACCCATTGCACCCACTTAACCCACTGAACCCACTGAACCCACTGCACCCACTGAACCCACTGAACCCACTGAACCCACTGAACCCACTGAATCCACTGCACCCACTGAACATACTGAACCCACTGAATCCACTGAACCCACTGAATCCACTGAACCTACTGAACCCACTGCACCCTCTGATCACACTGAACCCACTGCACCCACTGCACCAATGCACCCAGTGAAATCACTGAAGCCACTGAACCCACTGCACCCGCTGAAACCACTGAACCCACTGCACCCACTGAACCCACTGAACCCACTGCACGCTCTGAACTCACTGAGCCCACTGCACCCACTAAAGCCACTGAACCCACTGCACCCACTGAACCCACTGCACCCACTGAACGCACAGAGCCCACTGCACAAACTGAACACAATGAAGCCACTGAACCCACTGCAACCACTGAAACCACTGCAGCCAGTGAACCCACTGCACCCACTGAACCCACTGAACACACTGTACCCATTCAACCCACTTAACCCACTGAACTCACTGAGCCCACTGAACCCTCTGCACCCACTGAAACCACTGCACCCACTGAACCCACTGAACTCACTGCATCCACTGAACCCACTGAACTCACTGCATCCACTGAACCCACTGAACCCACTGTACCCACTGCACCCTCTGAACCCACTGCACCCACTGAACCCTCTGCACCCACTGAACCCACTGCACCCACTGAACACACTGCACCCACTGAACCCACTGAACTCACTGCATCCACTGAACCCACTGAACCCACTGTACCCACTGCACCCTCTGAACCCACTGCACCCACTGAACCCTCTGCACCCACTGAACCCACTGCACCACTGCACCCAATGAACCCACTGCATCCACTGCACCCACTGAAACCACAGCACCCACTGCACCACTGCACCCACTGAACCCACTGAACCCACTGCAGCCACTAAACCCATTGCACCCACTTAACCCACTGAACACACTGTACCCATTCAACCCACTTAACCCACTGAACCCAATGAACCCATTGCACTCACTGAACCCACTGAGCCCACTGAACCCTCTGCACCCACTGAACCTACTGAACCCACTGCACCCACTGAAACCACTGCCCCCATGCACTCACTGAACTCACTGAGCCCACTGAACCAACTGCAACCACTGAACCCACTCAACCCACTGCACCCACTGAACCCACTGCACCCACTGAACCCACTGAACCCAGTGAACGCACTGAACCCACTGAACCCACTGAATCCACTGAATCCACTGCACCCACTGAACCCACTGCACCCACTGAACCCACTGAACCCACTGAACCCACTGCACTCACTGAACACACTGCACCCACTGAACCCACTGAACCCACTGCACCCACTGAACCCACTCCACCCACTGAACCCACTGAACCCACTGCCCCCGCTGAACACACTGAGCCCACTGAACCCACTGCACCCACTGAACCCACTGAACCAACTGCACCCACTGAACCCACTGCACCCACTGAAACCAGTGCACCCACTGAACCCACTGCAGCCACTGCACCAATGCATGCAGTGAAACCACTGAACCCACTGAACCCATTGAACCCACTGAACCCAATGCACCCACTGAAACCACTGAACCCACTGAACCCACTGAACCCACTGCACCCACTGAACCCACTGAACCCACTGCACCCACTGAACCCACTGCACCCATGCACTCACTGAACCCACTGAGCCCACTGAACCCACTGCAACCACTGAACCCACTGAACCCACTGAACCCACTGCACACACTGAACCCACTGAACGCACTAAACCCATTGAACCCACTGAACCCACTGAATCCACTGCACACACTGAACCCACTGAACCCACTGAACCCACTGCATGCACTGAACACACTGCACCCACTGAACCCACTGAACCCACTGCACCCACTGAATCCACTGAACCCACTGAACCCACTGAGCCCACTGAACCCACTGAACCCACTGAACCCACTGCACCCACTGAACCCACTGCACCCTCTGAACACACTGAACACACTGCACCCACTGAACCCACTGCACCCACTGAACCCACTGCACTCACTGAACGCACTAAACCCACTGAACCCACTGAATCCACTGCACCCACTGAACCCACTGAACCCACTGAATCCACTGCAGCCACTGAACCCACTGCACCCACTTAACCCACTTCACCCACTGAACCTACTGAACCCACTGCACCCTCTGAACACACTGAACCCACTGCACCCACTGCACCAATGCACCCAGTGAAACCACTGAACCCACTGTACCCACTGCACCCGCTGAAACCACTGAACCCACTGCACCCACTGAACCCACTGAACCCACTGCACCCACTGAACCCACTGAACCCACTGCACCCACAGAACCCACTGAACCCATTGAAACCACTGCACCCACTGAACCCACTGAACCCACTGAAACCACTGAACCCACTGAATCCACAGCAGCCTCTGAACCCATTGCACCCACTTAACCCACTGAACCCACTGAACCCACTGCACCCACTGAACCCACTGAACCCACTGCACCCACTGAACCCACTGAACCCACTGAATCCACTGCACCCACTGAACATACTGAACCCACTGAATCCACTGAACCCACTGAATCCACTGAACCTACTGAACCCACTGCACCCTCTGAACACACTGAACCCACTGCACCCACTGCACCAATGCACCCAGTGAAATCACTGAACCCACTGAACCCACTGCACCCGCTGAAACCACTGAACCCACTGCACCCACTGAACCCACTGAACCCACTGCACCCACTGAACCCACTGAACCCACTGCACCCACAGAACCCACTGCACCCACTGAACCCACTGAACCCACTGAACCCACTGAAACCACTGAACCCACTGAATCCACAGCAGCCTCTGAACCCATTGCACCCACTTAACCCACTGAACCCACTGAACCCACTGCACCCACTGAACCCACTGAACCCACTGCACCCACTGAACCCACTGAACCCACTGAATCCACTGCACCCACTGAACATACTGAACCCACTGAATCCACTGAACCCACTGAATCCACTGAACCTACTGAACCCACTGCACCCTCTGAACACACTGAACCCACTGCACCCACTGCACCAATGCACCCAGTGAAATCACTGAACCCTCTGCACCCGCTGAAACCACTGAACCCACTGCACCCACTGAACCCACTGAACCCACTGCACCCACTGAACCCACTGAACCCACTGCACCCACAGAACCCACTGAACCCATTGAAACCACTGCACCCACTGAACCCACTGCACCCACTGAACCCACTGAAACCACTGAACCCACTGAATCCACTGCAGCCTCTGAACCCATTGCACCCACTTAACCCACTGAACGCACTGAACCCACTGCACCCACTGAACCCACTGAACCCACTGCGCCCACTGAACCCACTGAACCCACTGAATCCACTGCACCCACTGAACCCACTGCACCCACTGAACCCACTGAACCCACTGAAACCACTGAACCCACTGAATCCACTGCAGCATCTGAACCCATTGCACCCACTTGACCCACTGAACCCACTGAACACACTGTACCCATTCAACCCACTTAACCCACTGAACCCACTGAACCCATTGCACTCATTGAACCCACTGAGCCCTCTGCACCCACTGAACCCACTGCACCCACTGAACACACTGCACCCATGCACTCACTGAACCCACTGAGCCCACTGAACCCACTGCAACCACTGAACCCACTGAACCCACTGCACCCACTGAACCCACTGCACCCACTGAACGCACTAAACCCACTGAACCCACTGAACCCACTGAATCCACTGCACCCACTGAACCCACTGCACCCACTGAACCCACTGAACCCACTGAACGCACTGCACGCACTGAACACACTGCACCCACTGAACCCACTGAACCCACTGCACCACTGAACCCACTGCACCCACTGAACCCACTGAACCCACTGCACGCTCTGAACTCACTGAGCCCACTGCACCCACTAAAGCCACTGAACCCACTGAACCCACTGAACGCACTGCACGCACTGAACACACTGCACCCACTGAACCCACTGAACCCACTGCACCACTGAACCCACTGCACCCACTGAACCCACTGCACGCTCTGAACTCACTGAGCCCACTGCACCCACTAAAGCCACTGAACCCACTGCACCCACTGAACCCACTGCACCCACTGAACGCACAGAGCCCACTGCACAAACTGAACACAATGAAGCCACTGAACCCACTGCAACCACTGAAACCACTGCACCCACTGAACCCACTGCACCCACTGAACCCACTGAATCCACTGAACCCACTGAATCCACTGCAGCCAGTGAACCCACTGCACCCACTTAACCCACTGAACACACTGTACCCATTCAACCCACTTAACCCACTGAACTCACTGAGCCCACTGAACCCTCTGCACCCACTGAACCCACTGAACTCACTGCATCCACTGAACCCACTGTACCCACTGCACCCTCTGAACCCACTGCACCCACTGAACCCACTGAACCCACTGAACCCACTGCAGCCTCTGAACCCACTTAACCCACTTCACCCACTGAACACACTGTACCCATTGAACCCACTTAACCTACTGAACCCACTGAACACATGCACTCACTGAACCCACTGAGCCCACTGAACCCACTGAAACCACTGAACCCACTGCACCCACTGAACCCACTGCACCCACTGAACCCACTGAACCCATTGCACTCACTGAACCCACTGCACCCACTGAAACCAGTGCAACCACTGAACCCACTGCACCCACTGAACCCACTGCACCCACTGAACGCACTGAACCCACTGAATCCATTGCGGCCACTGAACCCACTGCATCCATTTAACCCACTGAACCCACTGAACCCATGCACTCACTGAACCCACTGAGCCCACTGCAATCACTGAACCCACTGAACCCATTGCACCCACTAAACCCACTGCACCCACTGCACCCACTTAACCCACTTCACCCACTGAACCTACTGAACCCACTGCACCCTCTGAACACACTGAACCCACTGCACCCACTGCACCAATGCACCCAGTGAAACCACTGAACCCACTGAACCCACTGCACCCGCTGAAACCACTGAACCCACTGCACCCACTGAACCCACTGAACCCACTGCACCCACTGAAACCACTGAACCCACTGCACCCACAGAACCCACTGAACCCATTGAAACCACTGCACCCACTGAACCTACTGCACCCACTGAACCCACTGAAACCACTGAACCCACTGAATCCACTGCAGCCTCTGATCCCATTGCACCCACTTAACCCACTGAACCCACTGAACCCACTGCACCCACTGAACCCACTGAACCCACTGCACCCACTGAACCCACTGAACCCACTGAATCCACTGCACCCACTGAACCCACTGCACCCACTGAACCCACTGAAACCACTGAACCCACTGAATCCACTGCAGCATCTGAACCCATTGCACCCACTTAACCCACTGAACCCACTGAACACACTGTACCCATTCAACCCACTTAACCCACTGAACCCACTGAACCCATTGCACTCATTGAACCCACTGAGCCCACTGAACCCACTGAACCCACTGCACCCACTGAACACACTGCACCCATGCACTCACTGAACACACTGAGCCCACTGAACCCACTGCAACCACTGAACCCACTGAACCCACTGCACCCACTGAACCCACTGCACCCACTGAATGCACTAAACCCACTGAACCCACTGAACCCACTGAATCCACTGCACCCACTGAACCCACTGCACCCACTGAACCCACTGAACCCACTGAACGCACTGCACGCACTGAACACACTGCACCCACTGAACCCACTGAACCCACTGCACCCACTGAACCCACTGAACCCACTGCACGCTCTGAACTCACTGAGCCCACTGCACAAACTGAACACACTGAAGCCACTGAACCCACTGCAACCACTGAAACCACTGCACCCACTGAACCCACTGCACCCACTGAACCCACTGAACCCACTGAATCCACTGAACCCACTGAATCCACTGAATCCACTGCAGCCTCTGAACTCATTGCACCCACTTAACCCACTGAACCCACTGAACCCACTGCACCCACTGAACCCACTGAACCCACTGCACCCACTGTACCCACTGAACCCACTGAATCCACTGCACCCACTGAACATACTGAACCCACTGAATCCACTGAACCCACTGAATCCACTGCAGCCAGTGAACCGACTGCACCCACTTAACCCACTGAACACACTGTACCCATTCACCCCACTGAACCCACTGAACTCACTGAGCCCACTGAAACCTCTGCACCCACTGAACCCACTGAAACCACTGCTCCCACTGAACCCACTGCACCCACTGAACACACTGCACCCACTGAACCCACTGAACTCACTGCATCCACTGAACCCACTGAACCCACTGTACCCACTGCACCCTCTGAACCCACTGCACCCACTGAACCCACTGAAATCACTGAAACCACTGAACCCACTGAATCCACTGCAACCTCTGAACCCATTGCACCCACTTAACCCACTGAACCCACTGAATCCACTGCAGCCTCTGAACCCACTGCACCCACTGAACACACTGTACCCATTGAACCCACTTAACCCACTGAACCCACTGAACACATGCACTCACTGAACCCACTGAGCCCACTGAACCCACTGCAACCACTGAACCCACTGAACCCACTGAACACATTGCACCCACTGCACCCACTGCACCCACTTAACCCACTTCACCCACTGAACCTACTGAACCCACTGCACCCTCTGAACACACTGAACCCACTGCACCCACTGCACCAATGCACCCAGTGAAACCACTGAACCCACTGAACCCACTGCACCCGCTGAAACCACTGAACCCACTGCACCCACTGAACCCACTGCACCCACTGAAACCAAGTCACCCACTGAACCCACTGCACCAATGCACCCAGTGAAACCACTGAACCCACTGAACCCACTGAACCCACTGCACCCACTGAACCCACTGAACCCACTGAAACCATTGCACCCACTGCACCCACTGAACACACTGCACCCACTGAACCCACTGAACCCACTGCACCCACTGAACGCACTGCACCCACTGAACACACTGAGCCCACTGCACCCACTGAACCCACTGCATCCACTGAACCCACTGCACCCAATGCACCACTGCACCCACTGAACGCACTGCGCCCACTGCACCCACTGCACCACTGCACCCAATGAACCCACTGCATCCACTGCACCCACTGAAACCACAGCACCCACTGCACCACTGCACCCACTGAACCCACTGAACCCACTGCAGCCACTAAACCCATTGCACCCACTTAACCCACTGAACACACTGTACCCATTCAACCCACTTAACCCACTGAACCCAATGAACCCATTGCACTCACTGAACCCACTGAGCCCACTGAACCCTCTGCACCCACTGAACCCACTGCACCCACTGAACCCACTGCCCCCATGCACTCACTGAACTCACTGAGCCCACTGAACCCACTGCAACCACTGAACCCACTCAACCCACTGCACCCACTGAACCCACTGCACCCAGTGAACGTACTGAACCCACTGAACCCACTGAATCCACTGCACCCACTGAACCAACTGCACCCACTGAACCCACTGAACCCACTGAACCCACTGCACTCACTGAACACACTGCACCCACTGAACCCACTGAACCCACTGCACCAACTGAACCCACTCCACCCACTGAACCCACTGAACCCACTGCACCCGCTGAACACACTGAGCCCACTGAACCCACTGCACCCACTGAACCCACTGAACCAACTGCCCCCACTGAACCCACTGCACCCACTGAAACCAGTGCACCCACTGAACCCACTGCAGCCACTGCACCAATGCGTGCAGTGAAACCACTGAACCCACTGAACCCACTGCACCCACTGAACCCACTGAACCCAATGCACCCACTGAAACCACTGAACCCACTGAACCCACTGCACCCACTGAACCCACTGAAACCACTGAAACCACTGCACCCACTGAACTCATGCACTCACTGAACCCACTGAGCCCACTGCAGCCACTGAACCCACTGCACCCACTGAACGCACTAAACCCACTGAATCCACTGAACCCACTGAATCCACTGCACCCACTGAACCCACTGCACTCACTGAACCCACTGAACACACTGAATCCACTGCAGCCACTGAACCCACTGCACCCACTTAACCCACTTAACCCACTGAACCCACTGAACACACTGTACCCATTGAACCCACTTAACCCACTGAACCCACTGAAACCACTGAACCCACTGAACCCACTGCACCCACTGAACCCACTGAACCCACTGCACCCACTGAACCCACTGCACCCACTGAAACCAGTGCACCCACTGAACCCACTGCACCCGCTGTACCAATGCACCCAGTGAAACCACTGAACCCACTGAACCCACTGCACCCACTGAACCCACTGCACCCACTGAACCCACTGAACCCACTGCACCCACTGAACCCACTGCACCCACTGAACCCACTGAACCCATGCACTCACTGAACCCACTGAGCCCACTGAACCCACTGCAACCACTGCACCCACTGAACCCACTGCACCCACTGCACCCACTGCACCCACTGAATGCACTAAACCCACTGAACGCACTGAACCCACTGAATCCACTGCACCCACTGAACCCACTGCACCCACTGAACCCACTGAACCCACTGAATCCACTGCAGACACTGAACCCACTGCACCCACATAACCCACTGAACACACTGTACCCATTCAACCCACTTAACCCACTGAACCCACCGAACCAATTGCACTCACTGAACTCACTGAGCCCACTGAACCCTATGCACCCACTGAACCCACTGAAACCACTGCTCCCACTGAACCCACTGCACCCACTGAACACACGGCACCCACTGAACCCACTGAACTCACTGCATCCACTGAACCCACTAAACCCACTGTACCCAATGCACCCTCTGAACCCACTGCACCCACTGAACTAACTGCACCCACTGAACCCACTGCACCCACTGAAACCAGTGCACCCACTGAACCCACTGCAGCCACTGCACCAATGCATGCAGTGAAACCACTGAACCCACTGAACCCACTGCACCCACTGAACCCACTGAACCCAATGCACCCACTGAAACCACTGAACCCACTGAACCCACTGCACCCACTGAACCCACTGAACCCACTGAAACCACTGCACCCACTGAACTCATGCACTCACTGAACCCACTGAGCCCACTGCAGCCACTGAACCCACTGCACCCACTGAACGCACTAAACCCACTGAATCCACTGAACCCACTGAATCCATTGCACCCACTGAACCCACTGCACTCACTGAACCCACTGAACACACTGAATCCACTAAAGCCACTGAACCCACTGCACCCACTTAACCCACTGAACCCACTGCTCCCACTGAACCCACTGCTCCCACTGAACCCTCTGCACCCTCTGAACACACTGAACACACTGAACCCACTGAACCCACTTAACCCACTGAACCCACTGAAACCACTGAACCCACTGAACCCACTGCACCCACTGAACCCACTGAACCCACTGCACCCACTGAACCCACTGAGCCCACTGCACCCACTGAACCCACTGCACCCACTGAAACCAGTGCACCCACAGAACCCACTGAACCCACTGCACCCACTGAAACCACTGAACCCACTGCACCCACTGAACCCACTGAAACAACTGCACCCACTGAACCCACTTCACCCACTGAACACACTGCACCCACTGAACCCACTGAACCCACTGCACCCACTGAACGCACTGCACCCACTGAACACACTGAACCCACTGCACCCACTGAACCCACTGCACCCAATGCACCACTGCACCCACTGAACGCACTGCACCCACTGAACACACTGAACCCACTGCACCCACTGAACCCACTGAACCCACTGCACCACTGCGCCCACTGAACCCACTGCACCCACTGAACACACTGAAGCCACTGCACCCACTGCACCCACTGAACCCACTGCACCCACTGAACGCACTAAACCCACTGAACCCACTGAACCCACTGAATCCACTGCACCCACTGAACCCACTGCACCCACTGAACCCACTGAAACCACTGAACCCACTGAATCCACTGCAGCCACTGAACCCATTGCAACCACTTAACCCACTGAACCCACTGAACACACTGTACCCATTCAACCCACTTAACCCACTGAACCCACTGAACCCATTACACTCACTGAACCCACTGAGCCCACTGAACCCTCTGCACCCACTGAACCCACTGAACCCACTGCGCCCACTGAACCCACTGCACCCATGCACTCACTGAACCCACTAGCCCACTGGACCCACTGAACCCACTGCGCCCACTGAACCCACTGCACCCATGCACTCACTGAACCCACTAGCCCACTGAACCCACTGCAACCACGGAACCCATTGAACCCACTGCACCCATTCTCTCACTGAACCCACTAGCCCACTGAACCAACTGCAACCACGGAACCCACTGAACCCACTGCACCCACTGAACCCACTGAACCCACTGCACCCACTGAACGCACTAAACCCAATGCACCCACTGAACCCACTGCACCGACTGAACCACTGCACTCACTGAACGCACTAAACCCATTGAACGCACTGCACCCACTGAATCTACTGCACCCACTGAACCCACTGCACCCACTGAAACCAATGCACCCATGCACTCACTGAACCCACTGAGCCCACTGAACCCTACTGTAACCACTGAACCCACTGAACCTACTGCACCCACTGAACCCACTGCACCCACTGAACCCACTGCACCCACTGAACGCACTAAACCCACTGAACCCACTGAACCCACTGAATCCACTGCACCCACTGAATCCACTGCACCCACTGAACCCACTGAACCCACTGCACGCACTGAACACACTGCACCCACTGAAACCACTGAACCCACTGCACCCACTGAACCCACTGCACCCACTGAACCCATTGCACTCACTGAACCCACTGCACCCACTGAAACCAGTGCAACCACTGAACCCACTGCACCCACTGCACCAATGCACCCAGTGAAACCACTGAACCCACTGAACCCACTGCACCCACTGAACCCACTGAACCCACTGCACCCATTGAATCCATGGAACCCACTGAAACCACTGCACCCACTGAACCCACTGAACCCACTGCACCCACTGAACCCACTTAACAAATGCACTCACTGAACGCACTGAACCCACTGCAACCACTGAACCCACTGCACCCACTGAACCCACTGCACCCACTGAACCCACTGCACCCACTGAACGCACTGAACCCACTGAATCCATTGCGGCCACTGAACCCACTGCATCCATTTAACCCACTGAACCCACTGAACAAACTGTACCCATTGAACCCACTTAACCCACTGAACCCACTGAACCCATGCACTCACTGAACCCACTGAGCCCACTGAACCCACTGCAATCACTGAACCCACTGAACCCATTGCACCCACTAAACCCACTGCACCCACTGAACCCACTGAACCCACTGCACCCACTGAACCCACTGCACCCACTGAACCCACTGAACCTACTGAACCCACAGCATCCTCTGAACACACTGAACCCACTGCACCCATTAAACCACTGAACCCACTGCACTCACTGAACCCACTGAGCCCACTGAACCCACTGCACGCACTGAACCCACTGATCCCACTGCACCCACTGAAACCAGAGCACCCACTGAACCCACTGCACCCACTGCACCAATGCACCCAGTGAAACCACTGAACCCACGGAACCCACTGCACCCACTGAACCCACTGAACCCACTGCACCCACTGAACCCACTGAACCTACTGCACCCACTGCACTCACTGAACCCACGGAACCCACTGCACGCACTGAACACACTGCACCCACTGAAACCACTGAACCCACTGCACCCACTGAACCCACTGCACCCACTGAACCCACTGAACCCATTGCACTCACTGAACCCACTGCACCCACTGCACCAATGCACCCAGTGAAACCACTGAACCCACTGAACCCACTGCACCCACTGAACCCACTGCACCCACTGAACCCACTGAACCCACTGAACCCACTGCACCCATTGAATCCATGGAACCCACTGAAACCACTGCACCCACTGAACCCATGCACTCACTGAACGCACTGAACCCACTGCAACCACTGAACCCACTGCACCCACTGAATCCACTGCACCCACTGAACGCACTGAACCCACTGAACCCACTGAATCCATTGCAGCCACTGAACCCACTGCATCCATTTAACCCACTGAACCCACTGAACAAACTGTACCCATTGAACCCACTTAACCCACTGCACGCACTGAACACACTGCACCCACTGAAACCACTGAACCCACTGCACCCACTGAACCCACTGCACCCACTGAACCCACTGAACCCATTGCACTCACTGAACCCACTGCACCCACTGCACCAATGCACCCAGTGAAACCACTGAACCCACTGAACCCACTGCACCCACTGAACCCACTGCACCCACTGAACCCACTGAACCCACTGAACCCACTGCACCCATTGAATCCATGGAACCCACTGAAACCACTGCACCCACTGAACCCACTGAACCCACTGCAACCACTGAACCCACTGCACCCACTGAATCCACTGCACCCACTGAACGCACTGAACCCACTGAACCCACTGAATCCATTGCAGCCACTGAACCCACTGCATCCATTTAACCCACTGAACCCACTGAACAAACTGTACCCATTGAACCCACTTAACCCACTGAACCCACTGAACCCATGCACTCACTGAACCCACTGAGCCCACTGAACCCACTGCAATCACTGAACCCACTGAACCCACTGAACCCATTGCACCCACTAAACCCACTGCACCCACTGAACCCACTGAACCCACTGAACCCACTGCACCCACTGAACCCACTGAACCCACTGCACCCACTGAACCCACTGCACCCACTGAACCTACTGAACCCACAGCATCCTCTGAACACACTGAACCCACTGCACCCATTAAACCCACTGAACCCACTGCACTCACTGAACCCACTGAGCCCACTGAACCCACTGCACGCACTGAACCCACTGATCCCACTGCACCCACTGCACCCACTGAAACCAGAGCACCCACTGAACCCACTGCACCCACTGCACCAATGCACCCAGTGAAACCACTGAACCCACGGAACCCACTGCACCCACTGAACCCACTGAACCCACTGAACCCACTGAACCTACTGCACCCACTGAACCCACTGAACCCAATGCACCCACTGAATCCACTGAACCCACTGCATTCACTGATCCCTGAACCCATTGCACCCTCTGCTCCCACTGAACCCACTGCATTCACTGAACCGTGAACCCACTGCATTCACTAAACCCTGAACCCACTGCATTTCCTGAAACCACTGAACCCGCTGAACGCACTGCACGCACTGAACACACTGCACCCACTGAACCCACTGAACCCACTGCACCCACTGAACCCACTGAACCCACTGCACCCACTGAACCCACTGCATTTCCTGAAACCACTGAACCCGCTGCATTCACTGAACCCTGAACCCACTACATTCACTGAACCCTGAACCCACTGCATTCACTGAACCCTGAACCCACTGCATTCACTGAACCCTGAATCCACTGCATTCACTGAACCCACTGCACTCACTGAACCTATTTCTTTTTTGACCTCTTACCTTCATTGTATTGGACCATTGATGAAAATAATGTCTAGCTTTAGAGTCCAGGTATGGTAGATATTCTCGGGATACTTTTAACCCCAGGAACGAGTGGGTTTTGATCGGCTCAGAAGTAATTATTTGAAAAATTTCAAAATTGACCCCAATCTGCCTCAAGACCTTCCACTTTCGTAATGAATGGAGGCGGGACAGGAGGTAGGTGACCAATCCGCTCTCAGGAGGCAGGTCGGTCGATGATTGCTATTAAAGAGGCTGTGTGCCTCCATTTTTACAAGCTTTTTATTTGTACCCATTTTGGCTGGGTTTCCTGTGCTTCGGCAAACCCAGCTGGTAAAAGGAAGTGAGAAGGCCTGGATCCATAAGGCAGGAGCCCTTTCAGCACTCCTTGTGGCTCAGGAGGACCTGGAATGTTTCTCCCAGCCCACCAACGTTACTTATTTCCAGCTCCATGATTGCCGGCTCCCCCATTCTCCTCCCCTTTGACCACAATCGCTACCCCCCCTCCCCGCCACCACCCCCCTTACCCCGGCCACGATCTCTCCCCCCTGCCCCCCGGCCACGATCTCTCCCCGCCTCCGGCCATGATCTCTCCACATCCCCCCCCCCACCCCCCCGGCCATGATCTCTTCCCCCCTGCCCCCCGTCCATCCATGATCTCCCCCACCCCCGCCCCCTGGCCATGATCTCTCCCCAACCCCCGGCCACGATCTCTCTCCCACACCCCCGCATCCCCTACCCCAGCTATGATGTCTCCCTCCCTCCCGAACTGCTCTGTGCTCACCGGCTGCGGCCTTGTGCCACAGGCTTTTCAGCCCAAAATGCTCGCCACCTTTCGATCAGGCTGGCTGATGGTTGGGAAACCTGCAGAGAAGCTTTAAAAGATGTCCTTCAGTTAATATTGGCAGCATGTCCGGGAACGCCATATTTCCTGGTTTCCCATGTAGAATTGCACCCCCGCTCCCTCCCGGCTAGCCCTAAATATCAGGGCCTCTGTGTGCAATCATTGCTTGCACTGAGTGCAGTTTCTGTTTTCATTTCTTTCTGGTCCAATTTCTCCCTCCTCTCCTGAAGATGTTGTCTCCCTCACACGGATACAGTTCTACAGGACACCCTCCAGTGCAGTCACTCTATGGTGCGTTTTCCAACGGCCCATTATTCACGTGCAAACCTTGACAGAAAGTGTCAGCACGGTTACCTGACAGCGGCAGGCTTCGTAGCTGCAGCCAATCAGGTCCACACACGTCTAATAGTGAGTGGCCTCTGTACAGGAGAGGGGACCTGACTGGTTTCCACTTCCTAACCCAGGAGTGCAGCAAGACGAGGTCTGACTAGAAAGAGTTAAACCGGATGTCGTTTCAAATCTCTTATTGTTATCAATACTGTGAACCTCTGGCAGATTAACTTCTGAGAATGCGGGGCTGCTTGCTGGAAGTGATGACAGAACCGCACAGTGGTAACAAACATGCTAATCCACTGGCAGCATTCTTCTGATTGTGGATTTGGGAATCTATTGCTTCATCTCACTTCCTGGAACACACCGCGTGCCAAGGTTTCAAACACCAGAATGTTTTGTTGGAGACGGAGTTTGCCTGCTGCACCGATCGAATCTAGAGTTTTAACGAATTAGATCCCAGTGGTAAACAAACTTTCCCTTTTAAAAACAACAATGTGCATTTATAGAGCGCCTTTAATGTATTTAAATCTTCCAAGGCGCTTCACAGGAGCGATATCAGACAAAAATTGACACCAGGCCAAAGAAGCTGGGGGGGATTTTCGGCAGCGCGTTCAGACGTAAACGAATTTCCGGCGTGTCCAAGGTGGGGTCTTGAGCTAAAACGCTGGTTTAACGTGCATTTAGTGCAAGGCGCCATCTTGTTAAAGGAGCTGAAACCTGCGCTAGGAACGACCACCCGGAGGCTCGTTACGGAGCTGATTGCCACTTAAACTGCCTGTTAGCGCTTATTAATGGGACTGCTCAGAACTTTCTTGGCTAGTGCCTGTCCTAACATCCTATCCCAACACCGGCCAGCTGTTTGGGAGTAAACACGGTGCTGATGTCGATTTCAAATGCTACTTAAAGGGATTCTTGCTATTTCATGTTAACTTGCTGCTGGAGTTGTGACGAGGACCTGTGAAACACATCGAGAGACTTTCTGGGGCACTTTGTCTTGACTTCACCAACACCTGAGCAACATTTATTTCAGAAATTCTCTGAGGACTTCACCTAAAAAAAGTAAGTGCTGTGCTGCCCCACCTTATGGGAGTCACCAGGAAAAAGGGAGCGCTTGGTCATGGGTACCTTGTGAGGGAACCACCTTGGTGAGGAATGGAAGGAGGACAGGCAGAGCAGCACCAGCTGTTGCAGTAGAGAGAGACAGGAGGGCGAGGAGACGTCCTTTCCTCCCGCGGGTACAAGACGTCCATCCTCCTCTGGACCTCCTCCACCAGGACCTCCAGTGCCGTGTCCGAGAGCCTGTGTGCCCTCTCCCTCGGTCCCTGATCCACCCTGCAACATACCACTGTATGCCAGCCAGAGCACTCCACACCTTCAGTGGAAGTGGTGCGAGGAGCCTAAATACAATGCTCCACGAAAATTGTTTCTAATCAGCACTCGAGTGCTAAACCTGCAGGCTTCTGGTTTAGCACCTGCAGGCAAGTTCAAATTATGGTAATCAACAATTAGGACCAAAACCGTCTGCTAAATCCAGACTTTGAAACAGGCGTGTCTTATTAGCTCTACACCCATTTAGTGCCTGTTTTTACACTTTGGCCAAAATAACCGCGAAGACTTCAGGAGAGGTGACTAAAAGCTTGGTCAAAGAGGTAAGTTTTAAGATGGGGGTCATAAAGAGAGGTGGAGTGGTTTGAACATTCGTTATAAAATCATCTGTCGCACCACTCGTCATATTTTCCTGATTTCCAATCCTCATTTGAGAACACATCCCAGAATTCCTATACCATTGTACAATGGGGATAAATGGATTCATCGGCAATCATTTTTATTGCCACCTGCATTAGAACGCTGGAATTCCATTTTTCATAATTGAAAGTTTAATAAAATCACAAACAAGCAGTAAAATAAAATGCGTCACTGTTACTATTGCGAATCCAACTGCAGGCACTGAAAACCGATTCCAACATATTCGGAACGGTGGCACACAGGAGTAGAAGGGCATCATTTGGTTCGTGCGTGAATGCTGATTCACTGAACTCCTTCAAGAGAGAGCTGGACCTGTTTCTGGCTGGGGCAGGGATCACATCCTACAAAAGCGAGGTTCTATATGACATTAATCAAGGCTAGTGTTGTCTCCTGGACTAATTTTGATCACCTAAAGTGGATCACCGGAGAGGAATTTTCCAGATTTCTTTTCCCTAATTGGCCTGGGTTTTTACCTGGTGTTTCATCACTCCCAGGAGATGTCAGGGCTTTCAGGTGGGATGGAGAGGGTATATATTGTGATGCACAAGGCACCACAATTGTGTGGGACAGGCTGGAAGGACTAATGGGTCTTTTCCTGTCTGCCGTTATCATATGTTCATAGGTCCATCTATGCAGGTCAAGGCAACCCAAAATGATCCAAATTGGGCAATATTTGGTATATTCTTCTTCAACCTTCAGTTACAAGGACTTGAGCACAAAAAAAAATCTAGTCCGATGCTCCAGTGCAGTGCTGAGGGAGCGCTGCACTGTCGGTGGTGCCGTCTTTCGGATGAGACGTTAAACCGAGGCCCCTTCTGCTCTCTCAAGTGGGTGGAAAAGATCCCATGACACTATTTCAAAGAAGAGCAGGGGAGTTATTCCCGGTGTCCTGGCCAATGTTTATCCTTCAATCAACATATCAAAAACAGATTATCTAGTCATTATGACATTGCTGTTTGTGGGAGCTTTTTGTGCGCAAATTGGCTGCCGCGTTTCCTACATTACAACAGTGACTACAGGCCAAAATACTTCATTGGCTGTAAAGTGCTTTGAGATGTCTGGTGGTCATGAAAGGCGCTATATAAATGCAAGTCTTTCTTTTCTTTCTTTCAACACGATCAGAAACGTGAGGTTCACTTCTTCCTGAAGTGAAAAGGATGATTTTAAAAAGTGTAAATAAACAATACCATTTGCTGACATTAATGGTTTTCATTGATCCCTGAAGCTTCGCACTGTTTGCTATCTAACAATAAATGAGCCCTTGGATTTTTATTATGTGAGTAATAATTTCATTACAACAGGAGCGTTGTGCGAATCAGTTGCACCCCAAGTGAAGCAGGTCACTAGAAACCTTTAAAGCAGGGGTTCTCAACCGGTTGTCCGCACCCCGGCTCCCCCCCCCCCCCCCCCACCCCCGGCCCCAAGGGTCGGCGAGAAGGTTTCAAGGGGTCTGCCAAAAACCGGCGCAGAGCAATGCTTTACCTGGTGGAGTTGAATCGGAGCAATTTATAATTAGTAACAGACTCCGATGAGATGTATCCATGACTGTAGCAGGAAGTGACTGAAACCTAACTCATAATGCTTTCTTTTTTTAATCATTTTTAAAACAAATAAGAATTGAGTTAGAAGCAGGAAAACAAACAAAAAAAATTCTTGTGATTTCAACAACAACATTATTTATATAGCGCCTTTAACGTGGTAAAACTTCCCAAGGAGCTTCACAGAAGTGTTCCCAGACAAAGATTTGACACCGAGCCACATAAGAAGAAATTACGGCAGATGACTAAATGCTTGGTCAAAGAAGTAGGTTTTAAGGAGCGTCTTAACCTCCACCAGCCTGTCCTTACCGCACAGCACTGCCCCCCAGTCATCAAGATCCACGGCACGGCCCTGGACAACGTGGACCACTTCCCCTATCTCGGGAGCCTCCTATCAACAAGAGCAGGCATTGATGACGAGATCCAATTCCGCCTCCAGTGCGCCATTGCAGCCTTGGGCTGCCTGAGGAAGAGTGTTTGAGGACCAGGCCCTCAAAACTGCCACCAAACTCATGGTCTACAGGGCTGTAGTAATACCCACCCTCCTGTATGGCTCAGAGACATGGACCATGTACAGTAGACACCTCAAGTCGCTAGAGAAATACCACCAACAATGTCTCCGCAAGATCCTACAAATCCCCTGGGAGGACAAGCACACCAACGTTAGCGACCTCGACCAGGCCAACATCTCCGGCATCGAAGCACTGGCCACACTTGATCAGCTCCGCTGGGCAGGCCACATAGTTCGCATGCCAGACACGAGACTCCCAAAGCAAGCGCTCTACTCGGAACTCCTTCACGGCAAATGAGTCAAAGGTGGGCAGCGGAAACATTACAAGGACGCCCTCAAAGCCTCCTTAATAAAGTGCAACATCCCCACCGACACCTGGAAGTCCCTGGCCAATGACCGCCCTATGTGGAGGAAGTGCATCCAGGAGGGCGCTGAGCCTTGAGTCCCATCATCGAGAGCATGCAGAAACCAAGCGCAGGCAGCGGAAAGATCGTGCGGCAAAACAGTCCCACCCACCCCTTCCCTCAACGACTATCTGCCCCACCTGTGACAGAGACTGTGGTTCTCGTATTAGATTGTACAGCCACCTAAAGACTCATGTTAAGAGTGGAAGCAAGTCTTCCTCGATCCCGAGGGACTGCCTATGATGATGATGATGAAAGGAGGAAAACGAGATAGAGAGGCGGAGAGGTTTAGGGCAGGAGTTCCAGAGCTTGGGGCCTATGGAGCTGAAGGCACGGCCACTGATGGTTGAGCGGTTGTAATCAGGGATGTTTAAGAGGGCAAAATTTGAGGAGCGCAGATATCTCAGTGGGTTGTGAGACAGAGGAAGATTACAGAGAGAGGGAGGGGCGAGGCCATGGAGAGATTTGTAAACAAGGATGAGAATTTTGAAATGGAAGCATTGCATAACCGGGAGCCAATGTAGGTCAGTGATGGGTGATCGGGATTTGGTGTGAGTTAGGACACAGGCTGCCGAGTTTTGGATGAGCTCAAGTTTGCGTCGGGTAGAATGTGGGAGACCAGCCAGGAGTGTGTTGGAGTAGTCAAATCTAGAGATAACAAAGGCATGGATGAGGGTTTCAGCAGCAGATGAGCTGAGGCAGGGATGGAGACGGTCAATATTACGGAGGTGGAAATAGGCGGTTTTAGTTATAACACAGATATGTAGTCGAAACGCTTTTCGTGGTCAAGTATGACACCTAGGTTATGAACAGTCTGGTTCAGCCTCAGACAGATGCTAGGGAGAGGGATGGAGTCAGTGGCTAGGGAACGGAGTTTGTGGTGGGGGCCAAGGACAATGGCTTCGATCGTCCCAATATTTAATTGCAGAAAATTTCTGCTCATCCAGACCTGGATGTCAGACAAGCAATCTGACTATTTCAAGCCCGTGGAGAGGTCGAGAGACGTGGTGGTGAATTAGAGCTGGATGTCGTCAGCGTACATGTGGAAACACCATGTTTTCGGAAGAGGTCGCCAAGGGGCAGCATATAGATGAGAAATGGGAGGGGCCAAGGATAGATTCCTGGGGGCCACCAGAGGTAACAATGCGCAGTGGGAAGAGAAGTCATTGCAGGTGATTCTCTGGCTACAATTAGATCGGTAGGAATGGAACCAGGCGAGTGCAGCTGGAGAGGCATTGGAGAAGGATAGAGTGGTCAACCATGTCAAAGGCTGCAGACAGATCAGGAAGGATGAGGAGGGATAGTTTGCCTTTTTCACAGTCACAAAGGATGTCATTTGTGACTTTCATGAGAGCCGTTTCTGTACTGTAGCAGAGGCGGAAACTGGATTGAAGGGATTCAAACATGGAGTTCCGGGAAAGATGGGCCCAGATTTGGGAAGCGACAGCACGTTCAAGGACTTTGGAGAGGAAAGGGAGGTTGGAGATGGGGCGGGAGTTTGCAAGTACAGTGAGGTCAAGGATTGTTGTTTTGAGGAGGGGGATGATGACGGCAGATTTGAAGGAAGGGGAACAGTACCTGAGGAGAGAGAACCATTAACACTATCGGCTAACATGGGAGCCAAAAAAGCAAGTTGGGTGTTCAGCAGTTTAGTGGGAATAGGATCAAGGGAGCAGGAAGTGGGTCTCATGGACAAGATGAGCGTGGAGAGATCAAGAGGGGAGATCAAAGGGAAACTGAAGAAAGATGTGAGTTCAGGGCTAGGGCAGGTGGGAACCTCAGAGGAAGTCTGGCCTGGTGGGCTAGAGGAAGGAAGGGACGTGGCAGAGGCAGCTGATCGGATGGTCTCAATCTTTGAGATAAAGAAGTCCATGAGCTCCTCACACTTGTTGTTGGAGGTGAGCATGGTGGAGACACGGGAGAGGGGTTTAAGAAGACGGTTAGCAGTAGAGAATAATAGCCGGGTTTTCTGTTATCTTTGAATTCCGGAATGATCCTGGAATAGTGAGCAGTTTTGCCTGACAAAAGTAGGACTCAATAACCCAAATCAAAAATTTGAAAAAGAAAGCAGAGTGCAGTCCGGAATGGGAATGGTTCACACGAGCAAAGTTTGGAGTGATCTATGAAAGGATAAGATCCTGAAAGGTTTGGGCCATAAAAGTTCTTCTGAATGGCGGAGACTGCCGACTTTTTCCGGGTGGAGTTGCAGCCCATTGAATGCATGAGTTGTCCAGGCTCCTGACAGCAGAACAGAGTAAAGAGATGGAGAACCGGTTGGGATTGATGTATGGACACAACACTAACACCCAGCCAAGCTCCTACATATAGAGCCGTTTCCCACATTACAACAGTGACAGCACTCCAAAAGTACTTCATTGGCTATAATGCGCTTTGAGACATTGTGAAAGGCGCTATATAAATCTAAGTCTTTCTTTTCTTTCTTTCAACAGCATCAGAAAAGTGAGGTTCACTATTTCCTGTAGCCGAGGTGTAAAGTCTTTTCTTTCTTAAAACTCTTTTCAAACAGGAATTCTCATCAGTTTCATGAACTGAAATCCATCAGCGGATGTTGTTTTGTGGGGGGTTCATTTGCGGATATGGTCCAAACTTAGTAAGATCTCTGGTTGGTTGAGTTTGAATGAAATTAATGGAAATTAATGAAAGACCTGCTGGCAATTCATTTATTTTGCTGTTGTGGGTGCAGTTGGGCGACAAAAGAGTCTGATTTGCTACCCGCCCCTCTCCCAGGCGAGGGTGACAATGCAGTCCAGCTCCTGGCGAGTTGGCAGATTAATTCTACATCTTAATTGTGCCCAGACTTGCTGCTGTGATCATGAATTAATGTAGCCAACTTTGTCTGGTACATCATACCCTTAGAGTAACTTTGCAATTTCCTATCTTATATCTTAAATATAAAAATGCAATTAATTTGATGAATTCTTATGCATGTTAAAGAGAAGGATATTAGAACTTTTTTTATATTCATTCTTGGGATTTATTACCCATCCCTAATTGTCCTTGAGAAGATGGTGGTGAGCCATCTTCTTGAATCGCTGCAATCCTTGTGGTGAAGGTACTTGAAGGGGGGTGCAAAATTCACAAGAACCCCCCCCCCCCACAATGTTTGGGCTCATTTGAAAGGAAATTTAATTTGGGACTATCTACTGAAAAGTTTGGAACCTTAAAGTGCTTATGGAAGAAACTACGAACTTTAATCGAATTTTGGATTTTAAAAGACAAATTCAAGGCTGTGGGTGGGCCTAAAAGGACTAACAGGAGACAACCTGATTAATGAGACTACCTGGGTGTGAGGACTAAAGTAATCTGTCTGGAGAAATGGGTATTCGAGAATCCTTCGCCACAAGCGACATTAACATTACAAAATCGCACAGAGATAGCTACCCATCAACATGAGTCTGGAAAACCATTTCAGCATATACATCACAAAGAGGCCCAATCCAGCCTGTATGCGAAAAACTAAGCACTAAAGGACACTGCAATTACCAAACTAATATTTCCATCAGGAAACAGTTTCCAAACGACAACCCACCCAAGACATATTAACTTTTAACGAGCTCGCCAAAATATTACAAAGAAGAGCCAAGCCTGCCAAATTTAAACAAAGAATTCTGAAGAGATTTGGCACCAAGATTAGAACCACTCAAATCGTATAACTGTTTCAACAGAGGATATGACTGACAGATTAGTACCACACTACGCTGTGTCATCAAGACAAGGAGAGAAACCAATGCAACAGTTGTAAACTAACTTCTCCAGCCTCGAAGTCCTGAAGTCCTGAAGGAAGGAAAAACATCACCATCACGGCAGCAACCGACCACAACCAACGTGGTATCAACAAAAACCACCGTGATCGACCAAACTCGAAACAAAACTCCAACGGGAAAAAAACGAAGAATCGAAAAGTTTCCACTCTACAATCTAATCCTGCCTTACCAATGGGTAAAACATTACCTAAAAGACTGTAGAAACCTATTTCTAACCAAAGGAAACGGGTACTTACCCCACAGATCCAAAACGCGCCTTACCGCATCAGCGGACTCAACCCAACTGAAGATTGCGCAGCTAAAAGTTTTCTCTGACATCCGGGGTACAGCAAGCAGACCTTACCACATCCAGTGAACCCCAAAACCGCGATCTACTGCTAACTGCCAAAAGGATTGGTAAGCATAATCCCTGCCTGCCCTGGAGTCTAACCTAGCTAGAATTAGGTATTGGGAGGTGGAGGTGTAATTTTACTGTAACCCCCTTTGACTGTGTAGTGTATGGTTCTTTATTAAAGTGATTATAAGTTTGACATTGTACCTTTCCTTGTATTGTTTCTTATTAGAGCGAGTGTAAGTTTGACATTGTATTTTCTTACTAGAGTAATTATAAGTTTGAATTTCCTTGACTGTAATAAAATCAAAGTTCTTTTGCATCAAACCAGTGTCCTTTGCACTTTGTCACATCCCCCAAATAAATCCAGAGTCTAGAACCCAAGGGAGTGGGAGCAATTCGAACCGCTCAAGTTGGTCAGAAAGGAGCCTGACCCCCTCATAGAGACCACCCCCTTACATACTCTCAAAGTGCTATTAGGGAGGGAGTTCCAGGATTTTGACCCAGCGACGATGAAGGAGTGATGATATATTTCCAAAGTCAGGATGGTGTGTAACTTGGAGGGGAACTTGCAGATGATGGTGTTTCCATGTGCCTGCTGCCCTTGTCCTTCTGGGTGGTAGAGGTCGCGGGTTTGGGAGGTGCTGTCAAAGAAGCCTTGGCGAGTTGCTGCAGTGTATCTTGTAGATGGCACACACTGCAGCCACAGTGTGCCAGTGGTGGAGTAGTAAATGTTTAAGGTGATGGATGGGGTGCCAATCAAGCAGGCTGTTATGTCCTGAAACTTCTTGAGTTTTGTTCGAGCTGCACTCATCCAGGCAAGTCGAGAGTATTCCATCACAAAAGGCTTTGATGAGTCAGGAGGTGAATCACTCACCACTGAATACCCAGCCTCTGACCTGCTCTTGTAGCCACAGTATTTATGTGGCTGGTCCAGTTAAGTTTCTGGTCAATGGTGACCCCCAGGATGTTGATGGTCGGGGTTTCGGCGATGGTAATGCTGTTGAATGTCAAGGGGAGATGGTTAGACTCTCGCTTGTTGGAGATAGTCATTGCCTGGCACTTGTGTTGTGCAAATGTTACGTGCCACTTATCAGCCCAAGCCTGAATGTCGTCCAGGTCTTGCTGCATGCGAGCATGGACTGCTTCATTGTCTGAGGAGTTGCAAATGGCACTGAACATTGTGCAATCATCAGCAAACATCCCCACTTCTGATCTTATGATGGAGGGAAGCTCATTGATGAAACAGCTGAAGATGGTTGGGCCCAGGACATTGCCCTGAGGAACTCCTGCAGCGATGTGCTGGGGCTGTGATGATTGAGCTCAAACAATCACAAGCATCTTCCTCTGTGCTAGGTATGATTCCAGCCAGTGGAGTGTTTTCCCCTGATTCCCATTGACTTCAATTTTACCAGGGCTCCTTGATGCCACACTCGGTCAAATGCTGCCTTGATGTCAAGAGCAGTCACTCTCACCTCACCTCTGGAATTCAACTCTTTTGTCCATGTTTGAACGAAAGCTTTAATCAGGTCAAAAGCCGAGTGGTCCTGTGGAACCCAAACTGAGCATCGGTAAGCAGGTTATTGGTCAAGTGCCGCTTGACAGCACTGTCGACGACACCTTCCATCATTTTGCTGATGATTGAGAGTAGACTGATGGGTGCAGTAATTGGCCGGATTGGATTTGTCCTGTTTTGTGTGGACAGGACATACCTGAGCAGTTTTCCACATTGTTGGATAGATACCAGTGTTGTAGCTGTACTGGAACAGCTTGGCTCGATGCACGTCTAGTTTTGGAGCACAGGTCTTCAGCACAACAGCCGGGATATTGTCGGGGTCCATAGCCTTTGCTGTATCCAGTGCACTCAGCTGTTTCTTGATATCACGTGGAGTGAATCGAACTGGTTGAAAACTGGCTTCTGTGATGATGGGAACCTCAGGAGGAGGCCGATATGGATCATCAATGCGGCACTTCTGGCAGAAGATAGTTGCAAACACTTCAGCCTTGTCTTACTGGGGAAATGACCTATTTGACACTCTCTAGTTAGACATAGTCTAGCAATAAGCTCACTTGTCTTCCTGAACCTCAGGGGAAAACCCCCTACTCAATAATTGCTGGACAGAAAAATACTTGTGTTGTGTTACAAGGGTCAGTGGAATTTTTATAACACAGAATGGGGGTCGATGAAGCAAAAAGGTTGAGAACCCCTGCTTTAAAGAACCTAACCTTGCCTCATCCTTCTCCTCCTTCCAGATTGAGGTAGATCTTTAAATGAATTGTATCCTTTCACTGAAGTACAATGTGAGGGGACAGTGGACCAGGAATGTTGGCCCTGAATTCCCACAGGAGTTATCCCAATCTACCGCCGTGGTTTCCGCTCGAGATCGGTGGAAATCCCAAAAAACGGCAGGACACTGGGAGAACCTCCGCGGAACTTCAGGCCCTGTAACTTTATGCGCAATGGGCGTGAGCAAGTTCATCATCTTTTCTCGCGAGTGTGATATCCTTGAGCCTACCCATTACAGTCCCCACCGCTTACACCGCCCATGCTTATCATGGGCAGCCACCTATACCGAACAAATGGTGTGAACCATTTGCCTCCGTAAACCTGAGATCATCCAAAACTCTGCTGCCCGTGCTTTAGCTCACACCAAGCCCTGTTCGCCCAGCAACCCAGTGCTCACTGAGCTACATTGGTTCCCAATCCGGCAAAGCCTCAATTTTAAAATTCTCATTCTTTTTCTCAAATCCCTCCATGATCTCACCCCTCCCGATCACTGTCATCTCCTCCAGCCCTACAGCCCTCCGAGATCTCTTCATTCGTACAATTCTGGCCTCTTGCCCATCCCCCATTTCCTTTGCCCTACCATTGGTGGCCGTGCCTTCAGCTGCCTAGGCTCTAAGCTCTGGAATTCCCTCCCTACCTCTCTCTGCTTCTCTACCTCTCTCTCCTTAAAACCTATTTCTTTGACCAAGCTTTTGGTCACCTGTCCTAATATGACCTAATGTGGCTCGGTGTCAAAGGTCCTGTGAAACTCCTTGGGATGTTTTACTAGGTTAAAGGTGCATGCAAATTGTTGTTGTTATGCCATTACCATAGGCGTCAATTACAAAGGTGCCACTTATAACGTATTAAGTGTGACGGGTAATTTGGGTGACATCAATGAGAACTTACTCTGTACTTAGCAATTTATAAAGCTCTGCTGATTTCAGCCAAAATTGGGTCTTCAAATAGTTCCAATCGGCTGCTTGCACCTTGTTAAAGTGCGAATACCTGAATGATGAGATTTGAATGCAGCTGCTGACAATTAGAGGCAGGAATGAAATGAGATCTCCTGTTTTCTTTAAATATGTTGGTTACTTACCCTTTTGGTTTTAGCACCAAGGCTCCCATTATAAATGGTGGGGACTGGGTCTGCTAATGCTGCTGCAGCACCTCACCATGGAACACCTCACCACCTCACCACCGAGCACCTTACCACCTCACCACCGAGCACCTCACCACCTCACCATGGAACACCTCACCACCTCACCACCTCACCACCGAGCACCTCACCACCTCACCACCGAGCACCTCACCACCTCACCATGGAACACCTCACCACCTCACCACCTCACCATGGAACACCTCACCACCTCACCACCTCACCACCTCACCACCGAGCACCTCACCACCGAACATCTCCCCACCTCACCACCGAACATCTCCCCACCTCACCACCGAACATCTCCCCACCTCACCACCGAGCACCTCACCACCTCACCACCGAACATCTCACCACCGAACACCTCACCACCTCACCACCGAACATATCCCCACCTCACCACCGAACATCTCCCCACCTCACCACCTCACCACCTCACCACCGAACATCTCACCACCGAACACCTCACCACCTCACCACCGAACATCTCCCCACCTCACCACCTCACCACCTCACCACCTCACCACCTCACACCTCACCACCTCACCACCTCACACCTCACCACCTCACCACCGAACACGTCACCACCGCACCACCTCACCACCTCACCACTGAGCACCTCACCACCTCACCACCGAACACCTCACCACCGAACACCTCACCACCTCACCAACGAACACCTCACCACCTCACCAACGAACACCTCACCACCTCACCACCGAACACCTCACCACCTCACCACCGAACACCTCACCACCTCACCACCGAACACCTCACCACCGAACACCTCACCAAATCACCACCTCACCACTGAACACCTCACCACCTCACCACCAAACACCTCACCACCTCACCACCGAGTACCGAGCACCTCACCACCTCACCACCAAACACCTCACCACCTCACCACCGAACACCTCACCACCTCACCACCGAACACCTCACCACCGAACACCTCACCACCTCACCACCTCACCACCAAACACCTCACCACCTCACCACCGAGTACCGAGCACCTCACCACCTCACCACCAAACACCTCACCACCTCACCACCTCACCACCTCACCACCTCACCACCGAACACCTCACCACCTCACCACCGAACACCTCACCACCTCACCACTGAACACCTCACCACCTCACCACCAAACACCTCACCACCTCACCACCGAACACCTCACCACCTCACCACCGAACACCTCACCACCGAACACCTCACCACCTCACCACCTCACCACTGAACACCTCACCACCTCACCACCAAACACCTCACCACCTCACCACCGAGTACCGAGCACCTCACCACCTCACCACCGAACACCTCACCACCGAACACCTCACCACCTCACCACCTCACCACCAAACACCTCACCACCTCACCACCGAACACCTCACCACCTCACCACCGAACACCTCACCACCTCACCACCGAACACCTCACCACCTCACCACCAAACACCTCACCACCTCACCACCGAGTACCGACCACCTCACCACCTCATCACCTCACCACCGAGCACCTCACCACCGAGCACCTCACCACCTCACCACCGAGCACCTCACCACCTCACCACCGACCACCTCACCACCCACCACCTCACCACCTCACCACCTCACCACCTCACCACCGAGCACCTCACCACCTCACCACCGAGCACCTCACCACCGCACCACCTCACCACCTCACCACTGAACACCTCACCACCTCACCACCAAACACCTCACCACCTCACCACCGAGTACCGAGCACCTCACCACCTCACCACCGAACACCTCACCACCTCACCACCGAACACCTCACCACCTCACCACCAAACACCTCACCACCTCACCACCGAACACCTCACCACCTCACCACCAAACACCTCACCACCTCACCACCGAGTACCGACCACCTCACCACCTCATCACCTCACCACCGAGCACCTCACCACCGAGCACCTCACCACCTCACCACCGAGCACCTCACCACCTCACCACCGACCACCTCACCACCCACCACCTCACCACCCACCACCTCACCACCTCACCACCTCACCACCTCACCACCGAGCACCTCACCACCTCACCACCGAGCACCTCACCACCGAGCACCTCACCACCTCACCACCGAGTACCGACCACCTCACCACCTCATCACCTCACCACCTCACCACCTCACCACCGAGCACCTCACCACCTCACCACCGAGCACCTCACCACCTCACCACCGAACACCTCACCACCTCACCACCTCACCACCGAGCACCTCACCACCTCATCACCAAACACCTCACCACCTCACCACCGAACATCTCCCCACCTCACCACTGAACACCTCACCACCTCACCACCGAGCACCTCACCACCTCATCACCAAACACCTCACCACCTCACCACCGAACATCTCCCCACCTCACCACCGAGCACCTCACCACCTCACCACCGAACACCTCACCACCTCACCACCTCACCACCGAACACCTCACCACCTCACCACCAAACACCTCACTACCTCACCACCGAACACCTCACCACCTCACCACCAAACACCTCACCACCTCACCACCGAACACCTCACCACCTCACCACCAAACACCTCACTACCTCACCACCGAACACCTCACCACCTCACCACCGAACACCTCACCACCTCACCACCAAACACCTCACTACCTCACCACCGAACACCTCACTACCTCACCACCGAACACCTCACCACCTCACCACCTCACCACCGAACACCTCACCACCGAACACCTCACCACCGAACACCTCACCACCGAACACCTCACCACCGAACACCTCACCACCTCACCACCTCACTACTGAACACCTCACCACCGAACACCTCACCACCTCACCACCTCACCACCAAACACCTCACCACCTCACCACCGAGCACCTCACCATCGAACATCTCACCACCGAACGTCTCACCACCTCACCGAAAACCTCACCACAGAGCACCGAAAACCTCACCACCGATCACCTCACCACAGAACACCTCAATATCGAGCACCAAGCACTGAACTACCGAGCACGGCAAGATGTGTAAAAAGCCATTATTTTAAAGAGGCAGTATCACTGCATTAGTGAGCCAATCTCGCCAACCGTCTGCTGACAGAAACTCCATTCAAATGCTGTCACATTGGTTGCCAGGGATCACGTGCAATGCATCGGATATTACAACCAAGATCGGTCAAATTCCCACAGTGCCACAGCTTTGCCTACACTGGGAATATGGGATCTGAGGTCAGCAAGCCCGACGTGATTTTCCAACTGAATTCCTGGCATGTAATCTGGGTGCAAGAAGCTCCACATTGGAATCACGACATCATAAAATCTACCTTTATATACACGCTGGACATGAACTTCTATTTATCATTCCCCCGCCCCTCCCCATCCTCTCCTGATAGCATTGACTCTTACTGGTGTGCAGTGGCACAGGGCAAACCTCCAGTAACTTGCCCGGTGATCATTCTTCATGTGAATAGTGGCTGTTACACCATTGGGGCATCGATGTCGAGGCCCTTTCCTGTGTCTATGTGGCGCCAACATATGTGCTCTTCTCAGTCGGGATTGCTGCTTAGAGACCAGGAGCAGGAGCTCCGGCTGACTTTGATTCTTCCTATCCCAATTGCCCATTGCTGTCACCACTGGAATTGTCCATCTCTGTACGGGGCCGTTCCCCACTGGCAACGCATTTCAAGGAGACTGCCACTTGAACTTTTCGATGCAATTTTCACCGGAGCAATAATTTGCATAGCTCTGCAAGAACATCAATCAAACACAAAGGGGTGAAACTGGTCTTTGGACAAGAGCGCAAAATGGCGATAATGAGTTGGCAGCCTCGTTTTATACCCCTACCCCGATAATCTTCTCCATTGACTTCAATGTGGAAGCTGGGGGTCAATTGAAGCTTTCAAAACTGAGATCTGATTTCTGTTGGTAAGGGTATCAGGGGATATGGGTCAAAGGCGGGTAAATGGGGTTGAGGTACAAGTCAGCCACAATCTAATTGAATGGCAGAACAGGCTCGAGGAGCTGAATGGCCTCCTCCTGTTCCTATGTAAAATCAGGCGGGCTGTAAAACAGGCTGCTGATTCGCTATTGACAGTTTTACTCTGCCACCCAAAACCCATTTCATCCACAAACATTCTTCGATATTTATCAATGGAAACGGCATCCCTTTAATTCAGGTGCTGGATAGGAATTGTTTTTCATAAACTCTTGGGACCATGAAGGTCAGTTGTGAAATAGATAGAAGCTTCCTGTCGGGGTGAATAAAGATGGAATTGTACGCCCAAACCATTGACAGTACCAGGCCCTGATATCTGCTTCCTAAAGGCCTGCTTATCGGTGAGTGCGCTTCGCATACAAACACTGTAACACAGATAAGCCCACTGTTGTGCTCAGAGATCTGCTGACACTGGCTGGAATTTGTTACGAAGTGACCTTATCTGCACAAGGACACAAATTTTATCTGGCAAGTGCATTTAACTGTAAACAAAAGCAGCCAAAGCCAATCCATCATCAGAGGCAGTCCCTCGAAAGCGAGGAAAACTTGCTTCCACTCTAAAAGTGAGTTCTTAGGTGACTGAACAGTCCAATACGGGAATTACAGACTCTGTCACAAGTGGGACAGATTGTCGTTGAAGGAAAGGGTGGGTGGGGAGTCTGGTTTGCCGCACGCTCTTTCCGCTGCCTGCGCTTGATTTCTGCATGCTCTCGGCGTTGAGACTCGAGGTGCTCAGCGCCCTCCCGGATGCACTTCCTCCACTTCGGGCGATCTTTGGCCAGGGACTCCCAGGTGCCAGTGGGGATGTTGCACTTTATCAAGGAGGCTTTGAGGGTGTCCTTGAAACGTTTCCTCTTCCCACCTGGAGCTCGCTGGCTGTGTAGGAGTTCTCTTAAGATTTCTCTGCATAGCCTACTGTTACCAGCGTAAGAGTTTTGAAACATATAAAAATAAAATTTAAAAACACATTTTTAGATTAAAAACCCTGTTCACAAGGTTTGTTTATTTTACACCCTATTAAAACACTTTAAAAAATCCAAAAAATATATTTTTTTTCTAAAACAATTAATTATCTTTAATTTCAATTCATTTTAAAATTGTGAGGTGTTTTTTTTTATTTATTATGGTCTGTTTGGGTGTTTTAGGGAGTATTCTCATTGATAGTAATGAGAACTCAGAGATACAGAGCTCCCATTACTTTCAATGAGAATACTGTTCCGTGATTGGTTGTCCAGGCCCACATGACTCCAGCTTCTATGCCCGAACCTTGAAGATGGGGGCGCGCTCCGATGCACGGGAAGAGAAGGCCTCCCACCGCAATCTAAGGCGCCTCCGAGACCACCAGGTACTTTCGTAAAAAATTTTAGGGTCGGGGGCGTTCGTCCAAAGGAAGCTTCCGACCGGAATATCAGCCAATATCTGGTCATTATCACAATGCTGTTTGCAGGAGCTTGCTATGTGCAAATTGGTTGGCGCATTTCCCACATTACAACAGTGACTATGGGGTGAATTTTAAATCCCCAAAATGGGCGAGTTGAGGTCGGGGGAGATGTTAAAACTTTAAGAATATCAAACCCGACCCCAACCCACCTCCAACCCGTCCACTTCCGAGGCGAGACAAGGGTCGGTCAGCCAATTAAATATGGCAGCCACAGGTTTAACCCAAGGCCTGGTGTTATGTATGCATGCCAATTATGTAATGATGTACTGTAATACTGGACCTGAATGTACCTTCACCCTGTATATACCTTACCTGTACACCAGAGGGTACTGCTGCTGGAGACCTAAGGGTCACCTGTACACTGCAGGTAACCCAGTTTAAAAGGGAGCTCACCTCTTGGTGTCCTCACTCTAGGAGCTGCAATAAAGGACTACAGTCTATACAGTTCAAGTGCCATATCCCTGCCTCGTGGAGTCATTAACAGAGTGCTTACATATACAATAACTGGTGATGAGGTTACGAATTCCATGCACAGCATGTCTAATCTCAGCAACTTCCAACAATTCACTGATGGGAAAGATTGGGACGCCTTCGTGGAAAGGTTAAAACAATTCTTCATCGCCAACGACCTGGATGGGGACACACTGATCTCGCTGACGAACGTGCACAGGGCCATCCTGCTCAGCAGCTGTGGGCCCACTATCCACGGCTTCATCAGGAACTTACTAGCCCCAGCGAAGACAACAACCAAGAGCTATGAGGAGCTCATAACCCTAATACAAGAGCAACTGAAACCCAAAGAGAGCATCCTCACAGCCAGGCACCAGTTTTATACTCACCGACGACCCGAAGGCCAAGAAATTGCTAAATATGCTGCAGATTTAAGAAGCTTGGCTGCACCGTGTGATTTTGGCGACCATTAAGGGACAAATTTGTTATTGGAATCGGCCACAAGGGCCTCCTCCATAAACTGCTCTCTGCAGACATCACAGTCACCCTGCAGAAAGCAATTAAAGTGAGCCGGGCTTTCATGATTTTGGTCTGTGACTCCAAACGAATGATGACCCACACCCAAGACTCTAAACCGACAAGTGCAGTGAACAGAATGGTGACGTTCAAAGGGAGAAATGCTGACCCGAGTCCCGCAACCTTGAGTCCGCCACATGAGGCCAACCGGCCAGCTCCATGTTGGCACTGTGGAGGAAACCACAGGGCCCCAGTGCCACTACAAAGACTATACCTGCAAAGGCTGCAACACGAAAGGTCACCTTCAGAGAATGTGCAGAAACAACTTTACTCACTGCATCGCTGATCACCTGGGCTCTGACACTGATGAAGACAAAGCTGCTCAACCCCTGGAAGAAGAGTATGAAATTTATACCTGCTGCACCGAAAGTTCCCCATGGAAGATGGAAGTGGACATCAATGGAGTTCCAGTTTCGATGGAGATCGACACAGGGGCAAGCCAGTCTTTGATGAGCCAGATGACCTTCGAAAAACTTTGGAACAATCCCGCCGAACGACCAAAACTGTCTCCTATCCAGGCAAAGCTGCCCACCTACACCAAAGGCACCATCCCAGTCGTTGTCAGCGTGGACGTCCAGGTCTCCCAGGGCACCGCGATGAACAAGCTCCCCCTGTGAATTGTTGCCAGCGATGGTCCAATGTTGCTGGGAAGAAGTTGGATGAAGCAGGTCCAACTCGGTCAAAGCATCGCCGGCCTCCAAGCCCCAACGATCAACATCCCACGCAGCCCCGAACTTGGATCCATCGCTGCACCTAGAAATCCTACCGTCCAGCTCGACTGCGCGGCGACGACTGCACAACACCGTGGCGAGATCACCCAACCCGCAAGTCCAGACCTCACCTTCCAGACCATGGCAGGGCTCCGAGGGAAGAAGAGCGGTGAAAAAGGTGGATTCCCAACGTCTGTGGCTGAACCTGAGAAGAAAAAGATCGCCACAGCCTACCTCGAGGAGAGCGAGAAGATGGCGGCTGCACCACGAGGCAAAGAAACTAGAATCAAAATGGCCGCGACCAGACCACGAGGGGCAGCTTTGGAGGAGCATCACGTGGCAACGAGCGGCGAACTGGATTGGAGGGCCCCTGAAAGGATACGGGTAACCCAAAGAAATTAAAGGGACAGTTTCACTCTAGGCACGGCGATGCCAAGGACTTTAAAGTTAAAAGTGCAGTAAGCGAATGCAGGTATGCAAATGTAGCGTTAAATTGTGATACCGGATTAACTGATGAGAAAAATGTAATGAATGCTTATGAAAATGATGTTAGCAACAAGTTTGCACTGTTAAATGATAATGCTAGAAATTTTAATATGATAAATGTAACCCTGTATGGAGACACCGATACACAAGAAAGTGTTGTAAGTGCTAAATGTGACAATGTAAAGAAAGATAACTGTGTAGAATCGATTATTTGTAATCAGAGCCAATGTGTCATGCATGCAGAAAGTTAAAGGACACTGGGTTCTACAGGTACAACGTAAATGCCAGAGGTATCCCCCCATGGGAGACCCCCAGGTCCAGCAGGCTACCTGACCACGTAGCCTGGGCTTTTGGGACAAATGTGATGCCCCAGGAAGGACTCACACACACCCAGTGGGAGCAGACCCACTGCAGAGATAGCGGTCAATGGGCAGCACAGCCACCACCACTGGCAACCTGTCCCAGATCGGCCCTACCCCCACCCCTGGCCACCAGGGCCAGCACCGGGAGCGAGAGGCCAGTACCCTCCAGCTTTCCTGGCGGACCCTGGGATGACCAGACTTCCACCAATAGAGGACAAGGAGCCCACACAGCCCTGTGGCCCTGCCCACCACGAAGCACCACCATTTACCCACTCTACAGAGTATGTACCCTACCCATTGCACTGGCTCCACCACTGAGGAACCCTTCAACAGTGACACCCACATGGTCTATGTATGGTGCTGGGGGGGCGGGGGGGAAATGAATGAGGCTAGTCTCAAACACAGGGATCACACCTGGCACACACACAACCCTCACCACAACCTCCCACAGCCCACTACTGATCACCTCCCCAGGTCATGGCAATAAAGACTTGGGAAAAGTTTAGGGGGAAGTACTGTATGTATGCATGCCAATGATATAATGATGTACTGTAACACTAGACCTGAATGTACCTTCACCCTGTATATACCTTATCTGTACACCAGAGGGTGCTGTTGCTGGAGACCTAAGGGTCACCTGTACACTACAGATAACCCAGTATAAAAAGGAGCTCACCTCTTGGTGTCTTCACTCTAGGAGCTAGGAATAAAAGACTACAGTCTATACAGTTCAAGTGCCATACCCCTGCGTCGTGGAGTCATTAACAGAGTGCCTACATACACAGCACCTGGGAAACCTGGCAACCAAAGGGAGGTTAGGACAGCTTCGGGGAGAAGCTAAGTGCCTTTCCAGCACTGCTTGTGGGCCAGGAGAAGCAGAAGTGCATCCCCCATTCCCCCAAGCTTACCCTCTTTTCTTAACTTGGACCCACCCCATCAGACCCCCTCCCCATGCTCCCAGTAACAGCAGCAGGCTCCCTACCTCAGGCTATGGCTTGTTCTGGAGTGTCCCCGCCTGACTGGAAGCCGTCTGTCAATCAGGCTGACCTCCAGGCTGGGATTCTGTCCAAAAAAACCACACATGCTGTGGAGCTTTGACCCAGCATGCAGCCCAACCTTGGGTTTCCCGTCTGTAACTCCACCCTCCCCCCCCCCCTCCCACCTACGCAAACCCTCCCCGTCAACAATGGCGCCTATGCTTCAAAAGTACTTCATTGGCTGTAAAAAGCTTTGTGACATCCTGAGGTTGTGAAAGACGCTATATAAATGCAAGTCTTTTTTTTCTTAATGCACAGCTGCAGCACAGTATTGAAAGGCCCTTAAAGAGTTCTAAGCTGTGTGGATTGGAATGGGGAACAGAGAAGAGCACACTGTTTCATGTTGCGTCCCCACAGCAGCAACTTGTATTTATATGGTGAGTTTAACAAGCTGAGGCAGGGGCGGAGATGCGCAATGTCAGAGGTGGAAGCAGGCGGCTTTAGTTATGCTGTGGATATGTGGCTGGTAGCTCATTTCAGGGTCAAATATGATGCCTACAGTCTGGTTTAGCCTCAGACAGATGCAAGCGAGAGGGAAGGAGTCGGTGATTAGGGAAAGCAGTTTGTGGAGGGGACCAAAGACAATGTCTTCGCAGCCTATCCACACGGAGTTGTAGGAAAAGTTATCCCATCAGTTATGTAGCATTCTGGCCCATTGCTCCTCCCTTATGTGGCTGTTGACAGCAGTGTGCGCTTGCAGTTATTGGCAGTAGCGAGTGTTTACTTTGATCAGACTGTGGTGTAAAATTAAAATCAGCCCATCTCATCCTTGCCCAAATTTGGCTTGGTGCCGCACACGTGAGGCTCAGGTCAGGAAAGTAAGAGAGGGGCCTAACATCTGCCATGGATTTAAAGGGGAATTGCTATCCAAGAATCAGGCAGATATACTGGTCCCAGCCCCACCGCTCACAGTGGGTGTTATTGTGGTTCACTTGCCAGGGCTTCGGACGTTAAAATCCATCACGGGTTGTAGGAATGAACCAATGACCCCAGATGCCTTCCAGAGGATTCAGAGTGTGAACTGTTTATAAATGATTAAACCACTAAAACAGCACAGTCGAGCCCCACTTTCATACCCGGGACACTGGTATCTGCGGCCCCCACACTGGTTCGAGTTCTTCTATAGGCAAAGCTGGGCTACCTGAGGCATTAGACAAAGCCCGGGTTCCCACCCGCACCTGTTCACCATCTGGCACCTTATTGAACGGAAGCAGGCCCCAGGCCTCAACACCTGGACCAGTCGCGTCCCGACACTGACTGGGCGTTTTTAAATGATTGACACCTAGATATCGATGTCACCTCCAGGTGTGCGGACTGGTTGGAACCACATCTGAAGCGATCCAGGTGCTGGGAGGGGAGGATCGTGTTGAAATCCAGCTCATTCCGAGCCAAACTGAAGGCAACTTAAACAGCCAAAATCCCAACATTACGAGCGAGCGAGGAGGCAGGAGAGCGACGCGTGACTTTTTCATCACAGTGACGCAGTTTGCACCAGCGCATCCTGGTGATGAACCAATACAAAATAAACGTTTGCCAGACACAAGGGCCTAAAAATTCGATTTCCCCCGAAAATGGGTGCAGGGATTGTGAAGCGCAATCAACCTGTGCCCGTTCCTTCTGATGCAGGCGTCAAGCGAACTTCGTGCTGCCTGGTAATTTACATGATTGCAGCGTGCAGCCCATCACTGAACATGCTGCTGAGTGGCTGTACACTCAGCAGGGGGCCCAGGTTCGTGCGAGGCTGGCACCAATTAAAGCTCGCCTGCACCTCTTAAAGGGGAGGGACAGTTTGACGAAATCAGGTTCTGAATTTCATTCTAGAATTGAGTTTGACCTGGGAAAGAAACAGGAATGGTACAACATGCCAGAGAGCAGGCTGCAAGGTTGGCCGATGCATCATTGGAGGCCTTAGTTCAGGAGGTGGACAGGAGGAGAATGGTCCTGTTTCCACAAGGGGCTAGGAGGCCCTCCAGGCAGACACTGCCAAGGCAGTGGAGAAAATAGCCATGCAGTTCTGCGCCAAGGACCTGGATGCGAGGACCCAAAGAAGTACAATGACCTCCCACAAGGTCAGTGAATGCATCTTCAAATGTCATATCCCATCAACTGCACCACTTGTCTCACACACTACTCAATGCACCACACCCGCATTACCCTCCTACCAACAATCCCTATCAATCACAACTCATACCTCACATTCATATGCTCCACCTCACTCTCACACACTTAGCACTGCTGCAAGCCTCACACCCACATCTCACAGCTTGCACACACTGTCAGCTATTCAACCATGACAGCCACATAAACCAACCACATTGCGCCACACTCACTGACACACTTCCCTCTCTCTTGCAGGAGAAGGTGGCGCATAACCGCAGACAGCAGCAGCTAACCGGAGGGGGCAGGCGTGCCTGCGTATCCTAGCCCCGATGCAGGAGATGGTGCTGGACATTATTGGACTGAGCTCGTGGCCAGCGGCAGGGCTGAAATCATTGAAGATGACAGTCTGCTCATACCTAATCCTCCTTCTCACATCCCACTTCCCCCTCATCCCACACTCTGATTTACAAGCTGTACATGGTATGATGCATGTACCTGTTGCTTCACCCACCTTCCCGCACCGCAACCTTCTCATTGTGCCTTTCTCCTTTCAGACATCCAAGATATCCAACCTGGACAGGCAGTGATGAAAGAGGAAGATGACACTGATAAAGAAGAAACGCCATCACTCGATCTGACACTTGCAGCCATCAGCTCAGGTACTGGCACTGCACAGACTTTAGAGGTGGGATCTGCAAGTGGTGAATCACCGGGCATGAGAAGACAGAAAGAAAGACTTGCATTTATATAGTGCCTTTCATGACCACCAGACATCTCAAAGTGCTTTACAGCCATTGACATTTTTTTGGAGTGTAGTCACTGTCGTAATGTAGGAAACACAGCAGCCAAGTGACGCACAGCAAGCTCCAACAAACAGCAATGTGATAATGACCAGAAAATCTGTCTTAACGATGTTGATTGAGGGATAAATATTGGCCAGGACACTGGGGATAACTCCCCTGCTCTTCTTCGAAATAGTGCCATGGGATCTTTTACATCCATTTGAGAGAGCAGACAAGGCTTTGGTTTAATGTCTCATCTGAAAGACAGCACCTCTGATAGTGCAGCACCTGCTCAGCACTGGAGTGTCAGCCTGGATTTCTGTGCTCAATTCCCTGGACTTGAGCCCACAGCCTTCTGACCCAGAGGCGAGAGTGCCACCCACTGAGCCACAGCTGACACTACAGGGCAGGGGGAAAGGATAGCACAGATGCCGGCTTCCCTGAGGGCGAGGGCGCACACGAGTTCTGTTGCACAGGACTCCGAAGAGGACTTTGATGGGGCGGCCTACAGAAGAACACTGATGGGTACGCACAATGAAATGCTTGGTGCATTTGCAGGTCTGCAATGTCAAGGACCATGGTGGAGTCCTGCACCAACCTTGCACAGGGCTTTGCGCAGAGCTTGGAGCCCATCCTTTCCAGTGTGGGCAGAGTGGGCAGATCCATTGTGGACCCAACCATCATGCAGTGTCTGATGGCCAATATCTCAGCTTCAATTATAACACAAGCAGAAACCACCCATGTCTGAGTGCTGTAGTGGAAGCTCAGACTGAAGTTGTACAAGCTCAGCTTGCTGCCACACAAGCACAGACTGCTGCCATCATGGCTGCAGTTACCAATGTTGAAAGGGGCTTGCAGGGTGTCACAGCAATCCAACAACTTCTCCTTCAGCAGATTAGTAGGATTGCAGAGACACCACCCCGGGGGAGTGGCAGTGGCTCCGTGGAGCACCAAAACCTGCTGATCTCTCTCAGGGTGACAGCATTCGTCCTCTCACCACTCCCACTCTGCCAGTGCCCTTGCTGTTGCCTGTCAACCAGTCCAGACTGCTGCTGCCAATGCCGAGGTGGTGCAGTCTAAAACCAGGCCTTCTGGGCCCAGAGCTGCTCAAAGTCGTACTTCAGGGCCATCTGCAGTCTCTGCCATTGAAAGTCAGCAGCCTTCCACTAGCCATGCTGTAGCCACTGGGGTGGCACTGCATATGAGCACTAGATAGGAAATGGCACACACAAGACAGACACAAAGGGAATGCACAAGGGTGATTAGCTGACTTTATTATGTAATATTGGATGGATTGATATATAAAGTTCGTTTGGATTGTTTGTTTTGTGGTGGCTTTTATTGTACCCTTGTGGCCAAGATGCTATGATGGTCTGTAACAAAGGAAAGGTGAGGTGTGGGGACTGTGGGCAAATGGAGAATAAGGGTTGCGTTCACTGGTATCGCAGTCGGGTCAGTTGATCAGGGCAGCCCAGCCAGAAAAGAGCTGTCTTGATTGCTTCCTCCCTTCCTCCTCTTCCTCCCCTTCCTCCTCCTCCTCCCCTACCTTCTCCTCTTCCTCCTCCTCCCCTACCTTCTCCTCTTCCTCCTCCTCCTCTTCCTCCTCTTCTGCCTCCTCCTCCTCCCTTCCTTCTCCTCCTCCTCCACCTCTCTTCTTGATGGCAAGTGCTGTGCTCTCATGATGGTAAGGTAATTGAATATGCATTAAACCATGATGAGTCTTGAGATGCAATCTGGCGAATACTGCAGTGCTCCTCCACAGCGGTCCAGGCAGTGGGAGCATTGTTTAAGGACTCCAATGGTCTGCTCTATCACATTCCGTGTGGCAGCATGGCTTTTGTTATAGGCGTGTGGATTGCGCATGAGTCATGAGCCAGGTGATCAGCAGATAGCTCTTGTTGCCCAATAACGACCCTCTGATTTGTCGTGGTGGCTGAAAAGCAGACATAACAACGGACTGCCACAGAATGAAGGCATCATAGCTGCTGCTAAGTTACCAAGCACTGACCTGCAGGCTGCACCAAGTACGGTCACACACCAGCTGGACATTGAGGGAGTGGAATCCCTTCTGGTTGCGGTACATCTCTGAGTTCACACGTGTGTGCTGTCAATGGCACCCTGCACCATGGTAAAGCCTGCTATCCTGGCGAAGCCATGTGCTTGCTCTGCCTGCCTCTCTCTGGCAACAGAGAATGAAATGTATTGACCTCTCATTGCATACAGAGCCTCAGTGACCTCTCTTATGCAATGGTGAACGCCAAACTGGGAGATGTTGGAAATATTGCCTGCTCCAGCCTGGAAGGAGCCCAATGCATAAACATTCATGGCCACACTCACCTTCACAGCCATTGGCAATGCCATCCTCGCCCTGCTCTGAGGCTGCAGGTCTGCCTGCAAGAGGCGGCAAATTTCAGTAAGCACTTCCTTAGTCGCATACACTATTTCTCGCTGAGGTTGAGGTAGGAGACGGCAACTTCCGTTACAGTGCAAACTGCTAGTTTTAAACTACAGTTGGTAAACGCTGATAAAAACAGGCTTTAGTCAACTCCAAAATAATCTTTATTGTGGTTTTGAATTTGAATTTCCTAAACGATTGACACTGGAAGAAATGACACTGCAAGAGCACCACCTGCTGGGCAAAGAAAGATAGTAAAAGACAAATAAATTCAATGGATTCTCATTTGTGCTACAAGTTTGATTCGAGTCACCTCACGATACTGTGCAGAAACAGGCCATTCAGCCCATCGGTTCTGATGTTCTCTTCACATAAACCACCTGATGTCATCTCCTGCTCTCTCTCCTTTAATACTCCTTCGGTTTATTTCCTTTTTAAAGTATTCATGGACTCTGCATCAGCAACAGTTTGTGGCCGAGACTCCCGCTCCCTTACCTGCCTCTGTGTGATGAAATGTTTCTAATCTCCCTTTAATTCTTCATCTTAAACTGGTGCCTTCCTACTTCTGTCTCACCAAACCCCGGAAACAACCAATCACCAACATACCCTTCGCAGACTTAGAAGTCTCTATCAGGTCAGCCCTTCACTTTCTCAGCTCCAAAGACAAAGTCCTCGGGGGTGAACTGAGGCTGGATTTTCAGGACCTTTGCACTCAGGGTCTCGCCCTGGAGCGGCGTGAAATGGGGCGGCGAGGTCAATGTCATGTATTTCACCATCTTGCAATGACTATAAGTATGTAACTATAACTCATGCATACTGTACCTGTACCCTTGTAATGCATACCCTGACCACAGGGAGTGAGCTCCTCATAGGGGGTTCCAGGTATAAAAGGGGAGGTCCCACCCAGGAGCAGCACTCTTTATTCCTGGGAATAAAGTAAAGGTCACAGAGTGACCATGTCTGACATATCCATGCCTCGTGTGAGTTTGCAACAAGGTGCAGAGACACAACATCTGGCGACGAGAAACGGGAATCACCAAACCACGAGGATGGCCACCGGCAGCACAGAGGAACGCTACTCTGTGGGTGAGGACTTGGACGACTTTGTGGAAAGACTCCAGCAGAGCTTTGTCACAAAGCTAATCTACGGAGACCAAGCTAATCTACGCACACAGCACTGGTTTTAAAGTTGTGTTGAACCAGGGAATCAATGTTATAAAAATGACACAGAACCCCACAGGCAGGCAAGGGCAATTCGACACTGTCCAGGCAGGCAGGCAAGGGCAATTCGACACCACCCAGGTAGCAACAAGCTCCTGGCAACAGGGACAATGGAAAGGGGATCGGCAATTCACGCCATCACGATCAACAATACATCCTGTGATGGGACAATTACCATCCCCCATCAGAGTGCTTAGAAACAGCCAAAAGGGCCATCAGAGAGGAATCCCGTCCTTTTGTTAACAGCAATCTCAGCTCATGTTGGAGATGTGGGAGCAGACACACTGCAACAATCTGCAGCTTCCAACTTTACACCTGTAGGATTTGTAATGTCAAGGAACACCTGACCAGGGTGTGCAAAAAGGCAGTAGCGAGGCTAGTCTGCGAGGCAGAGGAACCAGACGAGGGGTCTGCAATGCAGGATGAGGCCTGGGGAACAACCATGGATGCTGAAGTTCAAAGAGTTCATGTGGCTGACGTCCACAACTTATACACCAAAACGCCACCCATGATGATGAAAGTCTTACTGAATGTCATCCCGGTGCACATGGAGCTGGATACCGGAGCTAGCCAGTCACTCATGAGCGCCCAACAATTTGAGAGACTATGGCCACACAGAGCTAGCAGGCCCAAATTGGAACACATTGAGACACAGCTACGTACGTACACCGAAGAGATCATTCCAGTGCTGGGCAGTGCAAACTTGGAGGTAACGCATAATGGATCACAGAACCGGCTGCCACTCTGGATTGTTACGGGAAATGGCCCCGTGCTCTTGGGGAGGAGTTGGCTAGCTGAGATGAATTGGAAATGGAAGGATGTGCACGTCATTTCATCCGTGGAGCAAAGTTCATGCTCGCAGATATTGCAAAAATTCGAGTCACTCTTTCAACCCATTGTCGGAACGTTCAAGGGCACCAAAGTAGTGATACACATCACTCCGGACGCCAGACCAGTGCAGCACAAAGCCAGAGCGGTGCCGTACGTGATGCGTGAAAAAATTGAAAGTGAACTGGACAGGCTGCTCAGAGAGGGCATAATTTCGCCCGTTGAATTCAGCGACTGGGAAAGTCCCATTGTTCCCGTCCTCAAAGCAGATGGCTCCGTCAGGATTTGTGATGACTACAAAGCCACCATCAACCGAGTGTCGCTGCAAGACCAATACCCGCTCCTGAGGGCGGAGGACCTTTTTGCCACGCTGGCAGGCGGTAAGCTGTTCACGAAGCTGGACCTCACTTCGGCCTACATGACTCAGGAACTGGCTGAAGAATCCAAGTTTCTGACCACCATCACGACACACAAAGGATTATTTGTTTACAATAGGTGCCCGTTTGGCATTCGTTCGGCAGCGGCTATCTTTCAGCGAAACATGGAAAGCTTGCTCAAGTCCATCCCTGGAACGATCGTGTTCCAAGACGACATCCTTATAACGGGTCGAGACACTGAAGAACACCTCCACAACCTGGAGGAGGTGCTACGCCGATTGGAACGGGTAGGCCTGCGGCTGAAAAAGGCCAAGTGCGTGTTTTTGGCTCCAGATGTTGAGTTCCTGGGCAGGAGAGTTGCCGCAGACGGGATCCGGCCCACTGAATCAAAAACTGAGGCCAGGCCCAGCAACACGTCGGAGTTGCGATTATTCCTGGGACTCCTGAACTATTTTGGGAACTTCCTGCCGAACTTAAGCACATTGTTGGAGCCGTTACACATGCTCCTCCGTAAATATTGTGAATGATCTCGGGGGGATTGTCAAGAACGGGCTTTCAATAAGGCAAGGAACCTGCTGTGTTCCAACAAACTGTTGAATTTGTATGACTCCTGTAAAAAACTGGTTTTAACACGCGATGCGTCATCCTACGGGGTTGGGTGTGTTTTGCAACAGGGTAACGATGACGGCCGACTCCAACCGGTGGCTTACGCCTCCAGGTCGCTCTCCCAGGCAGAGCGTGGATACGGCATGGTCGAGAAGGAGGCACTCGCGTGTGTGTACGGTGTGAAAAAGATGCACCAGTGCCTTTTCGGTAGACGGTTCGAGCTAGAGACGGATCACAAGCCGATAACATCCCTGTTGTCCGACAGTAAGGCTGTCAACGCTAATGCGTCAGCTCGCATACAGCGATGGGCCCTCACGCTGGCTGCATATGACTACATCATACAGCACCGGCCAGGCACCGAAAATTGCGCTAACGCGCTCAGCAGGCTCCCACTGACCACCACCGAGGGGGCATCGGAGCAGAGCGCCGAGATGGTCATGGCCGTTGAGGCTTTTGACACTGCGGGCTCCCCCATCACAGCCCGCCAGATCAAACTCTGAACCAACAGGAACCCCCTCCTATCCATGATAAAGAAATGTGTCCTGACTGGGGACCGGGCGCCCGCACACAAGGCGTGCCCCGAGGCAGTCAGGCCGTTTCAGAGATGGATGGATGAACTCTCCATCCAAGCCGACTGCCTGTTATGGGGCAGCCGGGTAGTCATGCCCCAGAAAGGAAGGGAAGCATTCATCAGGGAACTCCACAGCGAGCACCCTGGCATCGTGTTAATGAAGGCCATTGCCCGGTCACAAGTGTGGTGACCGGGGATTGACTCACAACAATCTCCAGCGCCCGTCGGGAGTTTCGGGTCAGGTTTTGCAGCGGTGCTGAGCAGCATCGCCGGGAGGAGCCGCGCCGGGTGTACAACACCTCTCGGTGTGACACCCAACCCACCCAACCCGAAGGGCGCCCCGCGATGACCGCCTGGGAAACCAGAGCAGTCCGGCCATGCCGGCGGCGGTGAGGGAGGTAAAGTGCTGTAAAGGTAAGTGCGAGTGTTTGTTCTTTTAATGTTTTTTATGATTTGTGTTGTGGTGGCGAGGGCAATGTTTTGGGAATGTGTTTGTGGGTTTTTTCAGGGCCCCCCGCCCCCCCAGGTCTCTCTCGGAGTGCACACAGTCCGGTACTTTAGTTGGCAGGGTTCCCATTTTTCGCCGTGAAAGTTGTATAACGCCTCCCTTCATGCTGCGCACCCTGACGCACGGCCCAGATGGCAAAAATTTCTTACCAGACACAACCTATTCCCGGCAAAAATTTCTTACCAGACACAACCTATTCCCGGCAAAAATTTCTTACCAGACACAACCTATTCCCATTTCATCCCAAAAACGGCAAAACTGAAAATCTAGCAGAGCTTCTTTCTAACTGTCGTCCCTCATGTTTGGTAACATCCCAGTGGCAGGCATGGCTCAGTGGGTAGCACTCATTAGGTGGGACTAGAGTGCACTGGGAAAATAGATTAAAGTGTAAGATGGTTGATAAGCAGTGGCAGACATAATAATAATAATAACTGTTACTGATATAGCGCCTTTAACGGAGTAAAACGTCCCAAGGCGCTTCACGGCAGTGTTAACTCGATAAAACAGATATATTTGACATGGAGCCACAAAAGAAGAAATTATGGCAGATGACTAAATGCTTGGTTAAAGAGGTAGGTTTTAAGGAACGTCTTAAAGGAGGAAAGAGAGGTGGAGAGGTTTAGGGAGGGAGTTCCAGAGCTTAGGGCCCAAACAGCTGAAGGCATGGTCACCGATGATTGAGCAATTAGAATTAACATTTAAGGAGGTATTTCATAACTGTCAACAAAAATATATTCCAGTGAGAAGGAAAGACTTTAAGAGAAGGGATAACCATCCGTGGCTAACTAAGGTGATAAAGATTGGTATCAAATTGAAAACAATGGCTTACAATGTTGCCAAGATTAGTGGGAGGCCAGAGGATTGGGGATTTTTTTTAAACAAGCAAAGGATGACTAAAAAAATAATAAAGAGAGAGAAGTTGGATTATGAGAGCAAATTAGCAAGAAATATAAAAGCAAGAAAGATAGTAAGAGCTTCTACAGTTTTATACAAAGAAAGAGAGTAGCTAAAATAAACATTGGTCCCTTAGAAGATGAGGCAGGGGAATTAATAATGGGGAACAGGGAAATGGCAGAGACTTTGAACAAATATTTTGTATCGGTCTTCACGGTGGAAGACTCTAAAAACGTTCCAATAATAGATAATCAAGGGACTATAGGGAGGGGGGAACTTAAAACAATCACTATCACTAAAGAAAAAGTACTCAGTAAAATAATGGGATTAAAGGTGGATAAGTCCCCTGGCTTGCATCCTGGCATCTTAAAAGAAGTAGCTATAGCGATAGTGGATGCAATCTACCAAAATTCCCTGAATTCTGGAAGGGTCCCAGCGGATTGGAAAACTGCAAATGTAACGTCCCTATTTAACAAAGCTGGAAGACAGAAAGCAGGAAACTATAGACCAGTTAGCCTAACATCTGGTGTTGGGAAAATGCTGGAGTCCATTATTAAGGAAGCAGTAGCAGAACATTTGGAAAAGCATAATACAGTCAAGCAGAGTCAGTATGGTTTTATGAAAGGGAAATCATGTTTGACAAATGTGCAGGAGTTCTTTGAGAATGTGACGAGCAGGGTGGAAACCAATGGATATGGTGTATTTGGATTTCTAGAAGGTATTCGATAAAGTGCCACATAAAAGGTTATTGCACAAGATAAAAATTCACCGGGCCGGGGATAATATATTAGCATGGATAGAGGATTGGCTAACTAACAGAAAATAGAGATAAATGGATAACTTTCCGGTTGGCAAACGGTAACTAGTGGGGTGCCACAGGGATCGGTGCTGGGGCCTCAACTATTTACAATCTATATTAATGACTTGGATGAAGGGACAGAGTATAATGCCGCCAAGTTTGCTAATGATACAAAGATGGGTGGGAAAGCAAGTTGTGAGGAGGATACAAAGAATCTGCAAAGGGATATAGACAGGCTAAGTGAGTGGGCAAACATTTGGCAGATGGAATATATTGTGGGAAAGTGTGAGGTTATCCACTTTGGCAAAGAAACATAAAAAAATCAAATTATTATTTAAACAGAGAGAGATTACAAAGTGCTGCACTACAGAGGAACTTGGGGTTCCTTGTACATTAAACACAAAAAGTTGGTATGCAGGTACAGCAAGTAATCAGGAAGGTAAATTGAATGTTGGCCTTTATTGCAAGGGGGATAGAGTGTAAAAGCAGGGAAGTCCTGCTATATCTGTACGGGGTATTGGTGAGATCACACCTAGAGTACTGCGTATAGTTTTGTTCTCCTTATTTAAGGAGGGATATACTTGCATTGGAGGCAGTTCAGAGAAGGTTCACTAGGTTGATTCCTGAGATGAAGGGGTTGACTTATGAAGAAACGTTGAGCAGGTTGGGCCTATATTTATTGGAGTTTAGAAGAATGAGAGGTGATCTTATTGAAACGTATAAGAATAGCTCGACAAGGTGGATGCAGAGAGGATATTTCCACTCGTGAGGGAATCTAGAATTAGTCTCAGAATAAGGGGTCGCCCATTTAGAACTGAGATGAGGAGAAATTTCTTCTCTCAGTCGGTCGTAAATCTGTGGAATTCTCTGCTCCAGAGAGCTGTGGAGGCTGGGTCATTGAATATATTTAAGGTGGCGATAGACAGATTTTTGAACGATAAGGGAGCGAAGGATTATGAGGAGCGGACAGGGAAGTGGAGCTGAGCTGAAGATCAGATCAGCCATGATATTAAATGACAGAGCAGGCTCGAGAGGCCAAATGGCCTACTCCTGCTCCTAATTCTTATGTTCTAATGTCCTTATTGGTGGGGTTAGGAGTGAGCAGGTGCTGCTGGTTGTTTGATTACTACAAGCAGTTGGAGTGAGCTTGAAAAAAGTTGGTGGTGGGTTTTTGGGTTGTTTGTTTCAGGTTTTAGGGCCTTTTTGGTCGGAAACCCCAGCTCGATGGCTGCCGATGGGGCCTGGAGTGCTGGGCTGAATTTACTCAGGGGAGAAAATGTTGGGGAAGGGAGAATAAAAGGCCCAAAGATTTTGGCCGGGACCCCAGGAGGTTTGGAAAAGGAAACACGATGGTGGTTCGATGCGAGGATAAGGAGATGCGAGCTTGGGATTTTATCCGGGCGGTACATGAGCATCGTGGTGAGGGAAGCTGCTTTGCTTGCATGACCAAAGCCAAATGTTGGGTTGGAGATGAAGGTCAGTGGCCGAGAGGAGATGGAAAGACTTTTACTGAGCTTGAAGGTTGGTGATAAATTCTTGGATGTATCTCTGCTGTATTCTGAAGAGGTGGTGGTCATTTTTAAACCTGCCGGTTTATATTGAGGACGATGTGCTAATAAAAAGTTTGGAGTCGTGGGGCATTAAACTTTGCTCAGTAATAAAGAGGAGACACTATGCAGGATCGCAGGTAGCCGATGGAACCTGTTATGTAAAGGTGCAGTTCCCTACAGCATGAAATTCAAGAGAATGGAAGGAGTGCAGTACTTCCGGGTACTGCATGATAACCAGGTGAAGGTTTGCTATTACTGTCTTGTACACGACTGTCTTGTAAGAAGATGTCCAGCCCTGTACTTTATAACTGCTGCAAGTCTGTACACATCGCTCGGAACTGCAAGGCAGAGAGCTGTGCAGTTGGTTGCAAAGGCTCCACCCGCTGTGAGTGTGAGGCAGAAGGAAGCCCCTTGTGAGACGAGGAGAGGGGAGAAGGAGCAGGAGCTGTGAGTGGAGTGGCCGGAGGAGCGGAGCAGGCGGAGGACACAGCCACCGAACGGAATGAGGAAAGAGCACAAGAAGAAGCAGAAAATTGCAGAGCAAAGATGGAGATGGTGGAAAACACACCAAGTTTTTATCATCATCATAGGCAGTCCCTCGGAATCGAGGTAGACTTGCTTCCACTCTAAAAATGAGTCCTTAGGTGGCTGAACAGTCCAATACCAGAACCACAGTTCCTGTCACAGGTGGGACAGACAGTCGTTGAGGGAAGGGGTGGGCGGGACAGGTTTGCCGCACGCTCTTTCCGTTGCCTGCGCTTGTTTTCTGCATGTTCTCAGCGATGAGACTAGAGGTGCTCAGCGCCCTCCCGGATGCACTTCCTCCACTTAGGGCGGTCTTTGGCCAGGGACTCCCAGGTGTCGGTGGGGATGTTGCACTTTACCAGGGAGGCTTTGAGGGAGACCTTGTAACGTTTCCTCTGCCCACCTGGGGCTCGTTTGCCATGGAGGAGTTCCGAGTAGAGCGCTTGCTTTGGGAGCCTCATGTCTGGCATGCGAACGATGTGGCCTGCCAAGCGGAGCTGATCAAATGTGGTCAGTGCTTCAATGCTGGGGATGTTGGCCTGGTCGAGGACACTAACGTTGGTGCGTCTGTCCTCCCAGGGGATTTGTAGGATCTTGCGGAGACATCGTTGGTGGTATTTCTGCAGCAAATTGAGGTGTCTACTATACATGGTCCCTGTCTCTGAGCCACACAGGAGGGCGGGTATTACTACAGCATGAGCTTGGTGGTGGATTTGAGGGCCTGGTCTTCAAACACTCTCTTCCTCAGGCGGCCGAAGGCTGTGCTGGTGCACTGGAGGTGGTGTTGAATCTCGTCATCAATGTCTGCTCTTGTTGATAAGTATGGTGGAAAAGGACAAAGTCAGTGGAGGACGTCATTGTTCAAGGACAGAGTCGAGCCATAATATGGCTTGCCTCTCCCTAACAAATCTGTGCCTGTGGGGGGAGCAGAGGCAGGAGCGGGGTGCGGGGGTAAGAGTAAGTACTCAAAGAAAGACGAGGAGTCGGACATCTTGGGGAGCAGGAGAGGGTAAGTGAAGGAGAGGGTGCAAGAGGCAGGAGCCTTAAAGAGCCAGCAGGACGGGAGCGAGGAGACAACAATGCTAAAGGGGAGCAAGGTGGGTGGAGATGGGGAGCAAGGGTCAGCGGTGGAGATGAGGCCGAAGGGAGCGGCACTGTTGGAGAAACCATGTTAGCAGGAAGACTCGCTAAGGGAGATTCTGTATCTGATGGGGGGCAGGGACAGGAGATTACAGAAGAGCTTGAGGAGTCAGAGGGGGGTGGAGACATGGAAGTGGGGGATGGGTGGGATCATGTGGAAAGGGAAACTTTAGTGAGGAGCAGAAAGAGGGAGAAGGGGAAGCCCTTTGGCCTAAACCAATATAAGGAAGAGGCTGAAATGGCAGGGAAGGTTCAAACAGGAGGGGAAAAAGAGCCGGAGGCTGCAGGAGAAAGCAACAGCTGCCCGAATAGTTGGGAAGGAACATGAGAGGAGGGAAGAGCCGGAGATTAAATGATGGGGGGATTATCAGGCACACTTCCTTTATTAGATTACATTGGTCTCCATTAATGTGAATGGACTGAGAGGGAGAAGAAATTGCAGCAGTTGTTGCAGTGTTTTAAAGGCACTGAGCTGTTGGGGCCAAAATTCAGGCCCACCAAAAACCTGGCGCACCTACGATTGTTTACCTGGTTTTACCGTCGGGTGCGGTGAGGCAGGCTTCCGATCAATTTTCTCCACTTTGAACTTTTTTTCACATCGTACCAGAAGCCACCATAATGGGGGCGGAGGAACGGCGGTAAGTGCTGGTGAGGGGCGGAGTCTCCGCTGCTGTCACTCAGGGGCGGAGCGGTGGTGATGTCACTGCGCGTGTGCGTCACCACGCCTCTCCCCTCATTTAAAGGGGAGACAATCAGCGATATTGGAGCTTCGACCACTGGGCCACCAGGGAGGGGTTGTGGCACCCGGGAGGGGGTGCCAGACTGCCTGTTGGCGGCCCGGCTGAATCGGGGGCACAATTGGCCGGCCGCTCAGGAAGTCGGCCGGCAAAAAAAAATAATGGCGGCCGCCGCAGTGCGCCCTCCCCTGGAAGGGCCGCTGTGCTGCTGCACCACACACACACACACACACACACACACACACACACACACACACACACAGACAGGACAAGGTGCACCGACAGAAAAAGCTGCCGGGGGCACCGCACGGTGGATCGTTGATATTTGGAGGTAAATTTGGGGCGGATTGCAATGGAGGTGAGGGACAGCGGCGGTGCGTGCTTTGATGACGTGCTTACGGCAGTCAGCAGCAGCGGGGCGGAAGTGGGGATAGGCCGAAAAATCCCCATGGTGAATTTGGATCGTGGCCGCCAATGGACTGCAACATGGCAGCCACTCGATTCCGTTGCATGGCCGCCGCAAAACGACGAAATGGGCCTTATACGGACCCTGAATATCGCCCCACTGTGTTTGCAAGAAACCTTTTGGGATGAGGATATACTGGAAAGAGTTCGGAAGGTTTGGTTATGATCAATTTTTAAAGTACAGTAGATTAATATATGTTACGGGAGACAAATTAAAGTTCAGGTTTTGATGTTACTACGTGTCGGAGGAACGACTGTGCAGAGGGGCGGAAAGGAATTGTATGGTACAATGGAATGAGCACGATGTTGTAAATGTTCTTAATGTTGAATAAATTATATATTTTTTAAAGTGGGTGGCACACTCGCCTCTGAGTCAGCAGGTTGTGGGTTCAGGTACCACTCTAGAAACTTGAGCACAAAAATCTAGGCTGACGCACTAGTGCAGTGCTAAGGGAGCACTGCAATGTCGGAGGTGCCGTCTTTCGGATGTGATGTTAAACCGAGGCCCCGTCTGTTCCCTCAGGTGGATGCAAAAGATCCTATGGCACTATTTCGAAGAAGAGCAGGGGAGTTATCCCCGGTGTCCTGGCCAATATTAAGCCCTCAATCAACGTAACAAAATCAGACTATCTGGTCATTATCACATTGCTGTTTGTGGGAGCTTGTGTGCAAATTGGTTGCCACGTTTCCCACAATACAACAGCTGTAATGTAGGAAACGGGGCAGCTAATTTGCGCACAGCAAGGTCCCACAAACAGCATTACGATAAATAACCAGATAATCAGATGTTCTTTGAGGGATAAATATTGCCCAGGAGACTGGGGAGAACACTCCTGCTCTTTGAATTGTGTCATGGGACCACTTGCATCCTCCAGATCAGATTGGTTTAACGTGTCATCTGAAAGGCGTCACCTCCAGAAATGCAGGACTTCCCTCAGCACTGGAGTGTCAGCCTAGATTGTGTGCTGAAGTCTCTGGTGTGGGACATGAACCCACAACCTTCTGACTCAGAGTCTCACTAAAAAGCAGATTATCTGGTGATTATTTATTGGCCGCCATGTTTCCGACATTATAACAGTGACTGCTCTTTAAAAGTACTTCTGTGACTATGAAGCACTTTGGGACATCCTGGGTTGGTGAAAGGCTCTGAATAAATGCAAGTCTTTCTTTCTTACTCGCAGCCTATAAGGAACGGGGCAGAGACTGCCCGAAGTCATCTGGTGCCACAGTCGGGAGATCACAGATTCCAGACAAACAACACCAACCTCTCTTCTTCCGTTCAGGTGCCCACTCTCCTCTTCATATTTCCAGCATTTTCAGTTATCACTCCAGGGGATTTCCACCTGGGGTAGATTAAACCTCCCAAGGGAAAAGGAGCATGTGTGCTAATTCAACGCTCGGCACAGTCCCTGGAATTATCACCTTTTTTAAGAGAAAAACATCATAACACCGATACTGACAAAGTTATCCGTAGAACTGTTTAAAACCGGGGAAGAAAATTCCCGGGATTGGGTGCAGTGCATTTTCACAAAACTATTTGCTGTCGAAACTCTGCCCCCCCCCATCCAATCTAAATAGTCTGCTTGTAACAAAAGTTATCTTAGGCACGCTTTCAGGGGTTGGGTTTCTCTGCAGTAAGTCCTATTTGACTGTGATCTCAGTTGGTTCTACATCATGTTTGAGTCACTTTTACAATTCCCTGCCATTTCCTATACAGCTTCTCGACCCAGGTGTGGGGTGAGGTGTGTGGGCTGCCCTGTCAGATCTATTTACCTCTCTTTATTTTTGGCCTAGTCGCTTCCCTTTCTCTTTCTGGCTCCGCTCTTGAAGGCACTGGCCTCTACTAGGGCAATTTTCTATGCCCCACGGTACCTCAACCACATGGTCCTCTTCATACGTGAGCCCAGTCCACCAGCGTCGGAAGATTATTTGACCACAAAGGGCATCACAGAGCACCCCAATTCAGTCCGTTTCCCTGCAGGAGTCCCTAGATGGCGACCAGGAATGGGAAATCTTGCTTACTTTGTTTTGTTGTCGCTGTTGCCGGTGTTATGGCCAATGTTTCGTCTTCTTTGACAGTCCCTCGAATCGAGTATGACTTGCTTCCATGCCAAAAAGGGATGAGTTCAATGATTTCACAAGCGTTTTAATGAAGGCCCTAATATTCCAGATCTTAGAACTGCATAATGAAGGGTGGAAGATGCCTGTGCGTGGATTTTTTTAACGTGTGGTGACCGTTGCACACCAGCCACCACACGGGCTTGACAGAGCTAGGTCTTGGTCCAGTGGCAAGGGTTAACCAAGACGACTGGAGACCAGCTCGGCTGCACAGACCGAGTGCACACACATATCGCAGTGTGGGCTGGCCCGTGCTGCCCCTGGGCCCTCGCCTCTTCTGGGCCCAATGTTTACCCCTCAATCAACATCAGTCAAACAGATGATCTTCTCATTGCTGTTTGTGGAATCCTGCTGTGTGCAAATTGGCTGCCATGTTTCCCTATATTACAGCAGTGACTACACGTTAGAAGTACTTCATTGGTTATGAAGCACTTTGGGACATTCTGAGGTCATGAAAGGTGCTCAACAAATGCAAGTTCATTCTTATTAACATATTGGACAGAAAGGCTGTGGAGATTGCTTGACACATTCCTGATGTTAGACTGCCACCTTGTGGCAAAATAGGAGGAAGACAACAAGGCGGAGTTTGGCTGTGTGGCGTTTCAGTATTTACCACACAACAGTAGGTTGGGGTTTCATCAGGGCCGGATTAACCCATAGGCTAATGAGGCTGTAACCTTAGGCCCTCATATTTTTTAGGCCCTTGACTTTAGGCCCTAATTTTTATATCATTAACCCTAAATCTTTGTCACAAGGTTGGTTAAGCAAGATCATATATAACTGCATAATTATATCTTCAGAGATGCAAAATATTGTATCCTTATGGCTCAAAGTGTGTATAAAATTCTGTGACAAACTTGTAAATATCCAAAAACAACTCACCCGGAGAGTTCGGTACGCTGTTCATAGGATCACTGCATAAATAATATCAGGTTTGATCATTGCGAATGCTTACGGAAGGATGAAGAATTTTCATTTATCTTTTGAAAATGGAAATATGGATGTCAAAGTCAAATGTCAAAAGTATTTAGTAGAGTATGTATGTCTTCATAGATACCCCTCAATATCCCTCATAGATACCCCTCGATATCCCTCATAGAAATCCCTCGATATCCTTCATAGGTACCCCTTGATATCCCTCATAGAAACCCCTCGATATCCCTCATAGATACCCCTCGATATCCCTCATAGATACCCCTCGATATCACTCAGATACCCCTCGATATCCCTCATAGATACCCCTCGTTATCCCTCATAGATACCCCTCGATATCACTCAGATACCCCTCGATATCACTCATAGATACCCCTCGATATCCCTCATAGATACCCCTAGATATCCCTCATAGATACCCCTTGATATCACTCAGATACCCCTCGATATCACTCATAGATATCCCTCCATATCCTTCATAGATACCCCTAGATATCCCTCATAGATACCCCTAGAAACGACTAGGAGTAAAACAGCAATATTCCAAACTAAGTCTGAAAGACTATATTGGAATTATGCATTTGTTTTTTGGGGGAAGGCAGCTTTGAAAAGCCCTTGAGACCTTTAGTTGCTCTCTTTTTCCTATATTATGTTATCCTGACCCGTGTTCTCAAGTCAAGTCGTTTTTGAGTCAAGATCGTCATCTCAATACTGTTTTCTTTGGGAAAAACCGATTCACTAAAATACTGTCTAGACTGGCTTTCTAAATTTAAATGTTGCAGTTCATGTAACGACGTAAGGATTAGGCTTTTTCATCCCCTCGTTTTATCAACTTGTCAGCATTTGTCCTCATAACATCATCAGAATAACAACACATCATTTACTGTTAGGTTGTTCATATATGTGTTCCAAACAAACTATTTTTAATAGTTTTTTAATATATTTTATAGTTTATTATTATCAATATGTATGTAAGATTTTCATTTATTTTTATAATTGGCTTCAAACGATTAATCTGTTTACAAAATAGTTTTTAAGACGTTGGGCCTAGTGTAATGATCATTCAGCATGTGGAAGAAAGGAGGATGGAAAAAACTGAAGGAGGCCGAGAAAGACGACACAGAGCAGTGCTGACAGGAACTCACGCGCTCTTCACTTTTTTTGCTCACACTGAATCTACTGAGGATATTGGAGCGACGACCAGCGGCAGTAAAGCGGCTGCACCTGATGACCAGGATCTGCCTCGTGTATCTTCGCTACATGGACATGCAGATACAATTGTTTCACCCCAATCCTCTGACGATCAGACAGTATCCTTCTCTAGTGACCCAGGCAAGTGGGACATCACTTCAAAGAACCTAATTGAATACTGGACTGAGAAGGAGCCACAAGAATGCCAGAACTTGGATTCTGACTTTGCAGTTAAATCAATGTTTGACTATGTGAAGCCCAACAAACAGGCTGGCAAACGAGAATGGCTCATCTATTCACCTTCTACAAAAAAAAGTGTTTTTATTGTTGGTTGTTTTCTGAAGGCAAGAAGTGTGTCATGTTCTGTGAAGGCTTCAACGATTAGAAGAATTGCATACAGAGATAATCATGCAATGAGTGAGCAGCATACATTGTCAGTGGGTGTATATCATGCCCAAAAGAAAGTCAGCGGCAGAATTGATTCTCAAGTGGAAAATCAGTTTTTGGATGCTCAATCGTATTGGAAGAATGTCCTGAGACGTGTAATTGAAACCATTGCTTTCCTTGCTGAGCGTGGTCGGCCATTCTGTAGCTCAGTTGAGACAATTGGATCGAAACACAATGGCAACTATCTTGGCATTCTGCAACTGATTGCTAAATTCGACCCTTTCTTGGCTCATCACAGCAATGAGCACGGAAATCGTGGAAAAGGCCATACACCATATTTATCAAAGACAATTTCTGATGAATTCATTGCAATGCTGAGAAAGAAGACCCTTTCAGCAATTGTTGATCAGATCAGAGCCTATTATCAGCAAGGGCAGACATCGATGACGAGGTTCAACACCGCCTCCAGTGCGCCAACACAGCCTTCGGTCGCCTGAGGAAGTGAGTTTTTGAAGATCTGGCCCTCAAATATGGCACCAAGCTCATGGTCTACACAGCTGCAGTGATACCCACCCACCTGTATGGCTCAGAGACGTGGACCATATACAGTAGACACCTCAAATCGCTGGAGAAATACCACCAACAATGTCCCCGCAAGATCCTGCAAATCCCCTGGGAGGACAGACGCACCAACATCCCCAGCATCGAAGCACTGACCACACTCGACCAGCTCCGTTGGATGGCCCACATTGTTCGCATGCCTGACACAAGACTCCCAAAGCAAAAGCTCTACTCGGAATTCCTACATGGCAAGCGAGCCCCAGGTGGGCAGAGGAAATGTTTCAAGGACACCCTCAAAGCCTCCTTGATAAAATGCAACATCCCCACCGACATCTGGGAGTCCCTGGCCAAAGACCTCCCTAAGTGGAGGACGTGCATCCGGGAGGGCGCTGGGCACCCTGAGTCTTGTCGCCGAGAGCATGCAGAAAGCAAGTGCTGGCAGCAGAAGCAGCGTGCGGCAAACCAGACTCCCCACTCACCCTTTCCTTCAACGACAGTCTGTCCCACCTGTGACAGAGACTGTAATTCCCGTATTGGACTGGTCAGTCACCTGAGAACTCATTTTTAGAGTGGAGGCAAGTCTTCCTCGATTTCGAGGGACTGCCTATGATGATGATGATCATATCAAGGATGCAGGGTTATTTTCAGTGTTCTCTAGACTCAACATCGGATGTGTCAGCTCTCAGTCATCCTGCGTTATGTGCTACCCAGCGGACCAGTGGAACGTTTCATGACCTTCATAAGCATCACTAGCCACACAGGGGAGAAACGTGCCTCACACCTCCTTGACTTTCTCACCAAAAATGGTATTGACTTCAGTTTTTGTCGTGGCCAAAGCTACGATAATGCCTCCAATATGAGTGATAAATATTCAGGAATGTAGGCAAAGATAAAAGTGCACAAGGCTTTGGTTGATTATGTACCATGTGCAGCACACTCACTAAATCTTGTTGGCCAGTCTGCTGCGGGCTGTTGCATTGAAGCAGTTTCACTTTTTGGATTGTCCAAGAATTATATAATTTTTTCACTGCATCAACCAACTGTTGGAAGATTCTTACAGATTCACTACCAAAGGGATGTCTAGTACCCAAATCACTCTCCGGGATACGGTGGAGTGCCAATGCTGCAGCTGTGAAGGCACTCATTCTGGGATATTGCAACATCCTCCAGTCCCAAGAGAGAATCAAAGTTGATGAATCTCAAAAGCCAACAACAAGAAAAGATGCAAAGATACTGAGTGATGCAACGCAGAACTTGGAGACTGGTATTGTGTGTGAAGTCTGAAGTGATACACTTCAACCATTCAACAGATGCAGTCTCAGTTTGCAAAGTGCCCAAATTGACCTTTCCACTGCTGTAAACTTACTGAGGAGTCTTGGAACTCTTCTTCAACAAATGCGGGACAGTTTTGATGAGTACGAGGCTCAGGGGATTGCAAGGACAGCGAACCAGGAGTATAAATCAGCCAAACACCGCAAAAGACAAAAGACATGTGATGACACAACTTCACTCACATTCAGTGACAAGGAAGCCTTCAGAGTTAATACATTCCTCACAATCATTGACAAACTGAAGGGTGCATTAGAATATCGAATCAAGGCCTATGGCGATATTGACGAGACCTTTAGTGTCCTGGCAAATTGTTCACATAATATGTCAAGCTCTCAAGTCAGTGAAGGTATCAGACGCTTATGTCAGAAATATCCAGATGATCTCCCAGTAGATCTTAGTAAAGAATTTCTCCAATTTGTTGAATTTTCAACCTTCTCAAATATAGAAAGAAAAGAGGATGAGAGTAGGTCTATTTGGATGTTCCATGTAATCATTGAATCCAATGTGATAGAATGTTTCCCAAATGTCGAAACTGCATTACGGCTGTATTTGTCATTAATGGTCACTGATTGTAGTGGCGAGCGTTCCCTCTATCTTCTCAAAAGGATAAAAAATATCTTTTGATCCACCCTGAATCAGGAGCATCTCGTTGCTTTGTCTTCTTTGAACATTGAGAGTGAAATTGTTGGGTCTTTAAATTTTGATGATATTTTTCCTAACTTTGCCACAGCGAAGGCCAGGAAAAAAACAGTCTTTGTTTGAAGAGACATACTCAGAGAATGCTTTGTTTGATATCACAGTTTAAGCAAGGAAGAAACCAATCTCTGCTTGAACTGTCTGCTGTTTTTTTAATGTACATAGCTTTGATTTTTGTAATTTGTTTGCCACAGTCAAGGCCAGGAACTTATCAGTCTTTGTTTGAAAATATGTATTCAGAGATGTTTGATATTACAGTTTAAAGCCGGGAAGAAACCTTTCTCTGTTTGAATTGTATGCTGTTTTTTAATGTACATAGTTTTGATTATTGTTAGGTGTTCAATTTGGATAAATATACAATTATATTAGTTTGATGATTTTATGAATTGTATGCAATATTTAGTACATATATAGGCCCATCACTCCTAATAGCATTAGGCCCCTCAGCATTAATCCGGCACTGGGTTTCATCATCAATAATCTGGAAGTAACTGTATGAATAGTTATATCATTCCCTTCCACTCGTATTCATAAGTTAATTGGAAATAGCCAGTAAGCGGCAGTGAAATAAAATATTTATTTAATCAGACAAATCAAACAGCGCATCAGTATATCGCAATGAAATCAAAAGGGAGACCTATTTATTCAGGGGAAGAACAATAACCATATTTGCATTGTGTATATGGGTTCCTCTCTATTCTGAATTGAATTTTTAATGGACAGACTCACTGCCACAGAGACAGAATAATCTTCAACACAACTCAACCCCTACTGTCGCTGAGATTGCGAATCCCAGGAGGATTGGCTTCGCCAGGTTCAATCTACAGTCAGTAATAATTAGCACCAGTAACACACTTGCATTCTTCATTATAACCTCAAACGCAATCAGCAGCTCTTCACCAATTTCGGTTTTAGGGTAAAAGTCATTTAACAATGGAGGATAAATGTTGTTCCCTCTTTGTTCCAGGTCTTTCTCCTCAGGGGCTTCCCATTCCCACAAACTGGCCCAGACTGCACGGTGTGTGGGTACCTGGACCTTTCACTGGCAGGAGACACACCTTCTACCCATCTCTCTCTCTCTCACCCTCTCTCTCTTCCCCTCTCTGTTACTCTATATCGATCACTTTCTCTCACCCCCCCCCTCTTTATTACTCTCTCTCTACCCCCCTCTCTATCACCCTCTTCCTCCCCATCTCTATCTCTCTCTCTCCCCCTCTCTATCTCTCTCTCTCTCTCCCCCTCTCTATCTCTCTTCCTCCCCCTCGCTATCTCTCTCTCTCCCCCTCTCTATCACTCTGTCTCTCCTCCCCCCTCCCTCTCTCCTCCCCCCTCCCGATCTCTCTCTCTCACCCCGCTCTCTCTTTCTCTCTCGCCCCTTGCTATCTCTCCCTCTAACCCCTATCTATCACTCCCTCCCCCTCTCTGTCTCACTCTCTACCCCTCTCTATCTCAATCGCTTTCTCCTCTCTCTATCTCAATCTTTCTCTCCCCTCTCTATCCCTCCCTCTAACCCTAACTATCAGTATCTCCTCCCTCTCTATCTCTCTCCCTACCCCATTTCTCTCTCTCTCCCCTCTCTATCTCTATCTCTCTCTTTCCCCTCTCTATCACTCTTTCTATACTCTCTATACTCTCTCTCCCCCCCTCTCTATCACTCTCTCTCCCCCTCTCTATCACTCTCTCTCCCCTCTCTATCACTCTCTCTCCTCCCTCTCTATCACGCTCTCTCTCTCCCCCTCTCTATCACTCTCTCTCTCCCCCCCTCTCTCTATCTTTCGCCCCCCCATCATTCTCTCTCTTCCCTCTCGCTATCTTTTTCTTCCCCCTCTCTATCTCTCACCCCACATCTCTCTCTCCCCCCTCTCTCTCTCTCTCTCTCTCTCTCTCTCTAGCTCTCTCCCTGCCCCCCATCACTCTCTCTCTCCCCCCCTCTCTATCTTTCTCTCTCCCCTCTCTACCTCTCACCCCCCCATCACTCTCTCTCTCTTCCCCCTCGCTATCTTTTTCTTTCCCCTCTCTATCTCTCACCCCACATCTCTCTCTCACCCCACATCTCTCTCTCCCCTCTCTCTCTCTCTCTCTCTTTAGCTCTTTCCCTGCTCCCCCCATCACTCTCTCTCTCCCCCTCTCTATCTTTCTCTCTCCCCTCTCTATCTCTCGCCCCCCCATCACTCTCTCTCTTCCCCCTCGCTATCTTTTTCTTTCCTCTCTCTATCTCTCACCCCCCCCCATTATCACTCTCTCTCTCCCCCCTCTCTATCTTTCTCTCTCCCCTCTCTATCTCTCGCCCCTGTAAGATTTCTAAATCTCTGGCATTAAATTAACAGCGAGACTGATTCTTTTAAAACAATTTGGAATAGTTTATTAAATACACGCACATGCACATCTATCAGCAGTCGTCAGCTATCCTACGGATTGACAGTTACAACAATTTATAAAAAGGTATAAAAAGGTATATGTCACTTCCCTCTGGCAAAGCACACGGCCTGCTTCTTGGTCTGTAGAGGAAGGTCCTGCTTTTGCTTTGTGCTTAAGAAAAGAAGAGGGAGAGCCAGCAATCTGTGCTTGAGTCTTTATAGTCCTTAAGGCCATTGTTTCATAGGAAGCCTCAGGATTGGATCTTGGTTCCAGGGCCGTTCCTGATTGGCTTCTCCTCATCATGTGTCTGTCTGGAGGGCCCGGTGCCATTCCTTGATTAGGTTAATGGCGTTCCAATCCTTTGTTCCTTTAAGCTCTGTCCAGCCAGAAGACAATATACAAACAGGACATGCTGGAAGTCTGTGAGCATCCATTTTGTTTCAACGCTGCAGCCTTTCCATATAATCTACACTTTCAACACATATATATATTCAAAATCAATTTTGTCATTACTAAACACTTTTATTCTTACACCCCCACCTCTCACTCTATCTCTATCCTCTCTCTTTCTCGCTCGCTCTCTCCCCTCTCTCTATTTCTCTCCCACCTCTCTATCACTCTCTCTCTCCCCTCTTTATCTCTCCCTCTAACCCCTATCTATCACTCTCTCTACCCCTCTCTATCACTCTCTCTCTCCCTCTCTCTATCTCTCTCTATCTCTCTCTCTCCTCCTCTCTATTACTCACTCTCTCTCCCCCTCTCTATCACTCTCTCTCCCTTCTCTATCTCTCTCTCTATACCGTCTTTATACTCTCTCTCCCCCTCTTTATCTCTCTCTCTCTCCTCCCTCTCTATCACTCTCTCTCCCGCTCTCTATCACTCTCTCTCCCGCTCTCTATCACTCTCTCTCCCCCCTCTCTATCACTCTCTCTCCTCCCTCTCTATCATTCTCTCTCCCCCCTCTCTATCACTCTCTCTCCCATCTCTATCACTCTTTCTCTCCCCTCTTTATCTCTCCCTCTAATCCCTATCTCTCTCTCTCCCCCTCTCTATCACTCTCTCTCCCACTCTCTAATCTCTCGCCACCTCTCTATCTCTCTTTCTCCTCCCTCTCTCTCTCTCTCCCCTCTCTCTATCTCTCTCCCACCTCTTTATCACTCTCTCTTTCCCCCTCTCTCACTCTCTCTCCCTACTATTTATATATTTCTCTCTCCCCCCCCCTCTCAATCACACTCTCTCCTCCTCACTATCTCTCTCTCCCCTCTCTATCTTTCTCTCTCTCTCCTTTCTATCACACTCTCTCCCCCTCGCTATCTCTCTCTCTCTCCCCTCTCTATCTTTCTCTCTCTTACCTCTCTGTCGTTCTGTCTCCCCTCTCTACATCTCCCTCCCCCTCTATCTCTCTCTCCCACCTCTTTAAATCTCTCTCCCCTCTCTACATCTCCCTCCCCCTCTATCTCTCTCTCCCCCTCTCTATCACTCTCTCCCCCCTCTCTATCACTCTCTCCCCCCTCTCTATCACTCTCTCCCCCTCTCTATCTCTCTCTCTCCTCTCTCTATCTCTCTCTCCCCCTCTCTATCACTCTCTCCCCCCTCTCTATCACTCTCTCCCCCTCTCTATCTCTCTCTCTCCTCTCTCTATCTCTCTCTCCCCCTCTCTATCTTTCTCTCTATATCACTCTCTCTCTACCCTCTCTATCACTCTCCCTCTACCCTCTCTATCACTCTCCCTCTACCCTCTCTATCACTCTCCCTCTACCCTCTCTATCACTCTCCCTCTACCCTCTCTATCACTCTCCCTCTACCCTCTCTATCACTCTCCCTCTACCCTCTATCACTCTCCCTCTACCCTCTCTATCACTCTCCCTCTACCCTCTCTATCACTCTCCCTCTACCCTCTCTATCACTCTCCCTCTACCCTCTCTATCACTCTCCCTCTACCCTCTCTATCACTCTCCCTCTACCCTCTCTATCACTCTCCCTCTACCCTCTCTATCACTCTCCCTCTATCCTCTCTATCACTCTCCCTCTACCCTCTCTCTATCACTCTCCCTCTACCCTCTCTATCACTCTCCCTCCACCCTCTCTATCGCTCTCCCTCTACCCTCTCTATCGCTCTCCCTCTACCCTCTCTATCGCTCTCCCTCTACCCTCTCTATCGCTCTCCCTCTACCCTCTCTATCACTCACTCTCTCCCTCCTCTCTATATCTCTCTCCCTCATCTCTATTGATAAGCTCATAATAAAGGATGAAACTGAATACTGTGTACAATGAGCAAGTGTGAACTTAAGATACTGCCCGTGCCTTGTGGTGGATGGGTCGTGTACCGGGAACCAAATGGATCTGCACTTTCGCCCCCGAAAAGCTTCCAATGCCTGGCTCGAACAACGATGGAAATCTGCTCAGAACCTGGACGCATGAGGCGTCGTCGACGAACGACGATGTCATCCCAGTTCCAGTGGATTTTTCCCAGCCAGCTTCTGCCACACAATGTGGAGCCATCCCCTAGCACAATCCACAGAGGGAGTTCGTATACTGCTCCATCATAGGAGACTTTGACTTCTGCACTGCCAATTACAGGGATTAGTTTTTTTAAATTTCAAAATATACTTTATTCATATAAAAATTTGTACAGTACATTCAAAAGCAGTTCAGTACATTTAGCTGCGGTCAGCAATCCCATACATTACATTTGGGTGCTGACGGCAGTTCTGTTCGATACATTTCCTTGCTTTTCAGTTCAAGTACAATACGGGATACCTTTAGTACATTCGACAAATTACATTACATGTGTCACTATACAGTGCATCACAAAACAGATCTTGCATTGTGCATGGCACTACATAGGTGTTTACAGATCATGGTGCTCCATGTACACAAAAAAGAAGTTACAAGTACAGCCCGAGGGGAGTTTTGTGCTGACTCCTGTCCCCGGGTTTACCGTGGCAGAAGGGCTTTAAACTGTGGCCCTTCCCCACCGCGCCTTTGCGGCGAATGCACCAATTTTAAGTGCGTCCCTCAGCACGTAATCCTGGATCTTGGATTGCGCCAGTCTGCAACACGCAGACGTGGACATCTCCTTGCTCTGGAAAACCAGCAAGTTTCGGCAAGACCAAAGTGCGTCTTTGACCGAGTTGATGGCCCTCCAGCAGCAGGTGATGTCTGTCTCGGTGTGTGTCCCTGGGAACAGCCCGTAGAGCACAGAGTCCTGTGTTACGGAGCTGCTCGGGATGAACCTCGACAGCAACCACTGCATCTCTTTCCAAACCTGCCTTGCGAAGGCGCGATCCTGAAGGAGATGGGTGACAGTCTCGTCCGCCCCGCAGCCGACTCGGGGGCACCGTGCCGTGCTGCTGAGATGTCGGCTGTGCATGAACGCTCTGACAGGTAAGGCCCTCCTCACCGCCAACCAAGCTACGTCTTGGTGCTTGTGTGACAGCTCTGGCGATGAGACGTTCTGCCAAACGAGTTCGACAGTCCGCTCAGGGAACCACCCGACAGGGTCCACCCGCTCCTTCTTTCGTAGGGCGTCCAGGACATTACGTGCTGACCACTGTTTTATGGCCTTATGGTCAAAGGGGTTTTTTGTGAAAAACTTTTCCACGAAGGACAGGTAGACAGGCATGGTCCAGCTGGTGGGGGCGTTTCGCGGCACCGTGGCCCATCCTTCGCAACACCGGGGACAGGTAGAACCTCAGCACGTAGTGACACTTGGTGTTTGCGTACCGGGGGTCTGTGCACAGCTTAATGCAGCCGCACACAAAGGTGGCCATCAGGATGAGGGCCAGGTTCGGAACATCCTTTCCTCCACTGTCCAGAGATTTGTACATTGTGTCTCTGCGGACACGGTCCATTTTGGACTCCAGACAAAGTGGAAGACGGCCCGGGTAACTGCCGCGGCACAGGAGCGAGAGATGGGCCAGACCTGTGCCACGTACAACACCGAGAGCACCTCACTCCTGATGACCAGGTTCTTTCCTGCCATGGAGAGGAAACGCAGCTTCCACCATCCCAGTTTTTGCTTCACTTTGGCGATACGCTCTTCCCAGTTTTTGGCGCACGCCCCGTCCGCTCCGAACCATATTCCCAACACCTTCAGGTAATCTGGTTTAACGGTGAAGGGAATAAAAGCTCGGTCGGGCCAGTTGCCAAAGAGCATGGCCTCGCTCTTGCTGCGATTGACCTTTGCTCCCGAGGCCAGTTCAAACTGGTCGCAGATTGCGAGCAATCTGCGGACCAACTGCGGATCCGAGCAAAAGACGGCGACGTCGTCCATGTACAGGGAGGTCTTGACCTGAGCGCCTCCACTGCCTGGGATTGTTACCCCTCTAATGCCCGCATCCCTCCTGATCGACTCGGCAAAGGGCTCGGTACAACACACAAACAAGACAGACGAGAGAGGACAGCCTTGCCTGACTCCAGATCTGATTGGAAAGCTTTGAGTTTCCCACCCGTTGATTAGGACTGCACTACTGATGTCTGTGTAGAGCAGTTTGACCCAATTGCGGATACCCTCCCCAAACCCCATTTTGGAGAGCACGTCCATCAGGTACGTGTGCGATATCCTGTCAAAGGCTTTCTCCTGGTCTAAGCTGATTAAACAGGTGTCCACCCTCCTGTCCCGCACGTCGGCGATCGTATCCCTGAGTAGCACGAGGCTATCAGAGATCTTCCTGCCGGGGACAGCGCAGGTCTGGTCCGGGTGGATCACCAGCTCAAGAGCAGACTTAACCCTGTTGGCGATGACCTTTGACAGGATCTTGTAGTCCACATTTAGAGCGAAATGGGCCGCCAGTTTTTGATTTCCTCCCTCTCCCCCTTCTGCTTGTAGATGAGGGTGATGATGCCTTTCCTCATCGATTCTGACATGCTGCCGGCCAGAAGCCTACCTCCGTACACTTCCAGCAGGTCTGGGCCTATCCAGTCCCACAGAGCCGAATACAACTCGACCGGTAAGCCGTCGCTTCCGGGAGTTTTATTCGTCTCGAAGGACCGGACGGCCTTTATCAGTTCGTCCAGGGTTAGCGGGTGGTCCAGACTCTCCGGCTCGCTGTCATCTAAGAACTCCGAAATAGACGACAGGAAAGACTGGGAGGCCGCGCGGTCTCAGGGCTTGACGTCGTACAGCCTGGCATAGAAGGATTTGCTGATCCTCTGCATGTCAGGCTGCGAAGACGTCACAGAGCCGTCTTCTTCCTTTAGGCTGGTGATCACAGAGCTTCCCCTGTGTACCTTTTGGAAGAAGAAACGCAAACACGTCTCATCCTACTCGACGGAGTGGACTCTGGAGCGGAAGATGATTTTGGAGGACTCTGAGGCAAAGAGCGAGGCTTGCTGGCCCTTCACCTCTTGAAGTTCCTCCGCGACATCGGCCCCCATCGACTGCAGCAGGAGCAGGTTTTGCATATTCGTCTGGAGTTGGGACAATTCCCTCTGTCTCCCTCTCGCCTCCTGAACACCTATGAGGATGAAGAACCTCTTGATTTTACAGGGATTAGTTCCTTGGTGTAAGTCCTTAGTTTGGTGTGAATGGGGCTGAGTTTGGGTCTGTGTGCCTTGGTGCAACACAGCCTGTCGAAGGCCTTTTTGCTCATTATGGACTGACTCGCACCTGTGTCCAGTTCCATCGATACTGGAATTCCGTTCAGTTCAACTTTCAACATTATTGGTGGACATTTCGTGGTGAAGGTGTGTACCTCGTACACTTCTGCCTCCTCGGTTTGAGCCTCCGATTCAGCCTGATCCACCGTGGATCGATCTTCCTCTGCAACGTGGTGGTTTGCAGGGTTTGCAGCTCGCCTGCACATTCGCTGGAGGTGTCCCATTGTTCTGCAGCCGTTGCACGCATAGTGCTTGAAGCGGCATTGATGGGCCCGATGATCACCTCCACAACGCCAACAAAGTGTTAACTGCCTCACATTAACGATTGATGGTGGACTTTGGGTCATCTGAGGTCGTGCAGCAGCAGCCGGCGTGTACATTCTGCCATGTATATTCCTGCTCGAAAACGATGTTACTTTGTTCACAGTACTGGCCGAAACTACTTTACTCTGCAAAATCTGTTTGGTGTTGTCACTGGTGGACATAAATGCCTGGGCTATCGTTATGGCTTTACTTAGATTCAGAGTTTCAACAGTTAACATTTTGCGAAGGATTGCCTCATGGTCATTGCACAGTTCAAAAAAGTCTCTAAGCATTTGTTCTAGGAATCCCTCAAATTCACAATGTCCTGCAAGGCGCCTTAGTTCGGTGACATAGCTCGCCACTTCCTGGCCCTCCGACCGTTGAAACGTGTAGAACCGATATCTCGCCATCAAAATGCTTTCCTTAGGACTTAGGTGCTCCCGGACCACCAGTGTACACAATTCTCATAGGATTTAGCTGTTGGTTTTGCCGGAGCTAGGAGATTCTTCATGAGGCCCCACTCTATCTCTCTCTCTCCTCTATCTCTCTCTATCTCTCCCCTATCTATCTATCTTGCCCCCTCTATCTCTCTCTCCCTATCTCTCTCCCTCCCCTCTATCTCTCCCCCCACTCTCTCTCTCTCCCCGTCTATCTCTCACCCCCCCCCATCTCTCTCTCTCCTCCCTCTCTCACTCACTTTCCCCTCTCTCTATCTCTCTCCCACCTCTCTATCTCTCTCTCCCCCCTCTATTACTCTCTCCCTCCCTACTCTCTATCTATTTCTCTCTTTCCCCTCTCTATCACACTCTCTCCCCCTCTCTATCTCACTCTCTCCCCCTCTCTATCTCTCTCTCCCTATCGTTCTCTCTTGCCTCTCTCTATCACACTCTCTCCCCCTCTCTCACTCTCTCTCTCTCCTCTCTATCACTCTCTCTATGACATACTCTCCCCTCTCTATCTCTTTTTATACCGTCTCTATACTCTCTCTCCCCCCTCTCTATCATGCTCTCTCCCCTTCTCTATCTATCTCTCTACCCCCTCTATTACTCTCTCCCCCCTCTATCTTTCGCTCTCCCCTCTCTATCTCTCTCTCCTCCCTCTCTATCATGCTCGCTCTCTCCCCTCTCTATCTCTCTCCCACTTTTCTCTCTTTCCCCTCTATCTCTCTTTCTATGACGTCTCTATACTCTCTCTCCCTCCTCTCCATCACTCGCTCATCCCTGTCTATCTCTCAGCCCCCCCCCTCTCTATCTCTCTCTTCCCCTCTCTATCACTCTCTCCCTACTGTCTATCTATTTCTCTCACTCCCCTCTCTATCACACGCTCTCCCCCTCACTATCTCTCGCTCCTCTCTCTATCTTTCTCTCTCTCCTCTTCTATCACACTCTCTCCCTCTCGCTAACTCTCTCTTCCCTCTCTGTCATCTTCTCTCTCTCCTCTCTCTCTCCCCTCTATTTCGCTTTTCCCCATAAATCTCTCTCTCTCCAACCTCTTTGAATCTCTCTCTGCTCTCTATATCTCCCTCCCTCCCTCTAGCTCTCCCCCCCCTCTCTATCTCTCCCTCTTCTCTATCACTCTCTCCCGCTCTCTATCACTCTCTCTCCCCGCTCTATCTCTCTCTCTCCCCCTCTCTATCTCTCCCCTCTAAATCTCTCTCCCCTCTCTATCTCTCACTCCCTCTCTATCACTCTCTCTCTCCCCTCTCTATTACTCGCTCTTCCCCTCTATCTCTCGCTCTCTCTCTCTCCCCTCTCTATCTATCGATCTATCTATCTATCTATCTATCTATCTATCTATCTATCTATCTATCTATCTATCTATCACTCTCTCTCCCCCCTCTCTATCTCTCTCTCCCCTCTCTGTCTCCCCTCTCTATCCCTCTCTCTCCCCCTCACTATCTATCTGTCTCTCTCTCTCCTCTCTATCTCTTCCCTCTCTATCTCTCTCTCCACCCACTATCTCTCTCTCGCTCTCCCTCTCTATCACTCTTTCTCCCCCCTCTATATCACTCTCTCCCCCTCTCTATCTATCTCTCCCCTCTCTATATCTCCCCTCACTATATCTCTCTCTCCCCCCTCTCTATCTATCTCTCTCTCTCTCTATCTCTCTCTCCACTCTCTATCTCTCCCTCCCCCTTCTCTATCGCTCTCTCTCCCCCTTCTCTATCTCTCTCTCTCCCCTCTATATCACTCTCTCTCCCCTCTCTATCTCTCTCTCTCTCTCTCTCTCTATTTCTCTCTCTCCTCTCTATCTCTCCCTCCCCTTCTCTATCGCTCTCTCTCCCCCTCTCTATCATTCGCTCTCCCCCTTCTCTATCGCTCTCTCCTCCTCTCTCACTCTCTCTCCCCCTCTCTCACTCTCTCTCCCCCTTCTCTATCACACTCTCTCCCCCTCTCTATCACTCTCTCTCCTCCTTTTCTATCACTCTCTCTCCCCTCTCTATCTCTTTCCCCACTCTCCATCTCTCTCTCTACCCTCTATATCTCTCTCCCTCACTCTATCTCTCCCTCCCCTCTCTATCTTTCGCCCCCCTCTTTCTATATCTCTCTATCTCTCTCCCCCTTTCTATCACTCTCACTCCCCCCTCTATCTCTCTCCTCCCTCTATCTCTCCCTCTATCTATCTCTCTCTCTCTCCCCTCTATCTCTCTCTCCCCTCTATCTCTCTCTCCCCCTCTCTATCTCTCTCTCTCCTCTATCTCTATCTCTCCCCCTATCTATCTCTCTCTCTCTCTCCCCTCTATCTCTCTCTCCCCTTTCTATCTCTCTCTCCCCTCTATCTCTTTCCCCTCTTTATCTCTCGCCCCACTCACCCTCTCCCTTTCCTATCTCTCTCTCCCCTCTCTATCTCTCCCCCTATCTATCTCTCTCTCTGCCCCTCTCTATCACTCTCAGAAAGGAAAGGAAAACAGGTGGGGTAGCTCTGTTAATAAAGGATGAGATCAGTGCGTTAGTGAGAAACGATATTGGCTCAGAAGATCAAGAAGTTGAATCAGTTTGGGTGGAAACAAAGAATAATAAGGTGAAAAGGTCACTGGTGGAGATAGTCTATAGGCCCCTTAACAGTAGCTACACTGTTGAACGGAGTATAAATGAAGAAATAATGGAGGCTTGTCAAAAAGGAACGGCAAAAATCATGGGCGATTTTAAGCTTCATAATGATTGGACAAAGCAAATTGGCCAGGGTTGCCTTGAGGAAGAGTTCATAGAGTGTATCCGGGATAGTTTCCTTGAATAGTACATTGCGGAACCAACCAGGGAGCAGGCTATCTTAGATCTGGTACGGTGTAATGAGACAGGATTAATAAATGATCTCTTATGAAAGGATCCTCTAGGAATGAGTGACCATAACATGGTTGAATTTCAAATTCAGTTGGAGGGTGAGAAAGTTGGATCTCAAACCAGTGTCTTAAGCTTAAATAAAGGAGACTACAAAGGTATGAAGGCAGAGTTGGCTAAAGTGGACTGAGAAAATAGATTAAAGAGGGGTACAGTTGATGAGCTGTGGCAGACATTTAAGGAGATATTTCATAACTCTCAACAAAAATATATCCCATTGAGAAGGAAAGACTGTAAAAGGGATAACCATCCATGGCTAACCAAGGAAATAAGGGATGGTATCAAATTGAAAACAAGGGCATACAATGTGGCCAAGATGAGTGGGAGGCCAGAGGATTGGGAAATTTTTAAACGCCAGCAAAGAACGACTAAAAGAATAATAAAGAGAGGGAAGATAGATTATGAAAGTAAACCAGCATGAAATATAAAAACAGATAGTAAGAGTTTCTACAGCTATATAAAAAGGAAAAGAGTGGCTAAAGCAAATGTTGGTCCCCTAGAGGATGAGACTGGGGAATTAATAATGGTATACAAGAAAATGGCAGAGACGTTTAACAAATATTTTTTATCGGTCTTCACGGTAGAAGACTCTAAAAACATCCCAATAGTGGATAATCAAGGGCCTACAGGGAGGGAGGAACTTAATACAATCACTATCACTAAAGAAGTAGTACTCGGTAAAATAATGGGACTATAGGCGGACAAGTCCCCTGGACCTGATGGCTTGCATCCTGGGGTCTTACAAGAAGTGGCTGCAGAGATAATGGATGCACTGGTTGTAACCTAACAAAATTCCCTGGAGTCTGGGGAGGACCAGCAGATTGGAAAACGCTCCTATTTAAAAAAGTAGGCAGACAGAAAGCAGGAAACGATAGACCAGTTAGCCTAACATCTGTCATTGGAAAAAAGCTGGAGTCCATTATTAAGGAAGCAGTAGTAGGATATTTGGAAAAGCATAATTCAATCAAGCAATGTCAGCATGGTTTTATGAAAGGGAAATCATGGTTGACAAATTTGCTGGAGTTCTTTGAGGATGTAACGAGCAGGGTGGATAAGGGGAAACCAGTGGATGTGGTGTATTTGGATTTGCAGAAGACATTGGATAAGGTGCCACATAAAAGGTTGCTGCACAAGATAAAAGTTAACGGGGTTGCGGGTAATATATTAGCATGGATAGAGGATTGGCTAACTAACAGAAAACAGAGAGTCGGAATAAATGGTTCATTTTCCGGTTGGCAAACAGTAACTAGTGGGGTGCCGCAGGGATCGGTGCTGGGCCCTCAACTAGTTACAATCTATATTAATGACTTGGATGAAGGGACTGAGTGTAATGTAGCCAAGTTTGCTGATGATACAAAGATGGGTTGGAAAGCAAATTGTGAGGAGGACACAAGAAATATGAAAAGGGATATAGACAGACTAAGTGAGTGGGCAAAAATTTGGCAGATGTAGTATAATGTGGGAAAATGTGAGTTTATCCACTTTGGCAGTAAAAATATAAAAGCAAATTATAATTTAAATGGAGAAAAATTGCAAAGTTCTGCAGTACAGAGGGACCTGGGGGTCCTTGTGCATGAAACACAAAAAGTTAGTACGCAGGTACAGCAAGTAATCAGGAAGGCAGGAATATTGGCCTTTATTGCATGGGCGGGTGTTGAGTATAAAAGCAGAGAAATCCTGCTACAACTGTACAGGGTATTGGTGAGGCCACACCTTGAGTACTGCATGCAGTTTTGGTCTCCGTATTTAAGGAAGGATATACTTGCATTGGAGGTTGTTGACAGAAGGTTCACTAGGTTGATTCTGGAGATGAGGGAGTTGATTTATGAAGATAGGTTGAGTAGTTTGGGCCTATACTCATTGGAGTTCAGAAGAATGAGAGGTGACCTTATTGAAACATATAAGATAATGAGGGGGCTCGACAAGGTGGATGCAGGGAGAATATTTCCACTCATAGGGGAAACTAAAACTAGGGGACATAGTCTCAGAATAAGGGGCCGCCCATTTAAAACTCAGATGAGGAGGAATTTATTCTCTCAGAGGGTTGTAAATCTATGGAATTCTCTGTCCCAGAGAGCTGTGGAGGCTGGGTCATTGAATATATTTAAGGCGGAGATAGACAGATTTTTGAGAGATAAGGGAGTAAAAGATTATGGGGAGCAGGCAGGGAAGTGGAACTGAGTCCATGATCAGATTAGCCATGATCTTATTAAATGGTGAACATATTAAATATGTTTTTATGTTCTCTCCCCCCTCTCTGTCACTCTCTCTCTTTCCCCTCTCTACCTCTATTTCTCTCTCCCTTTTCTATCTCTCTTGTTCTCCCTCTCTATCTCTCTCGCCCTGCCCCTCTCTATCTACCTCCCTTCTCTATCTCTCTCTCTCTTTCCCTCTCTATCTCTCTCTCTCTCCCCCTCTCTATCTATCTCTCTCTCTCCCCTCTCTATCACTCTCTCTCTCCTTCTCTACCTGTAAAGTCCTGACCCTGCAATACAGACTTACACGAGGCACATGCTGAAGTCAAGGTCACTCTGGACCTGCACCTTTATTTCACAGCTCTCGAGTGCCACACTTGCCTGAGACCTGCCTTTATATACCTGTATGGAACAGGTATGCAGTGTCTCCTGCAAGTGCATCCCTGGTGGTAAAGTATGCTTGTGGTTACAGGTCATATCTAGTTACAGTCATGTATAGCATGGTAAGATACAGTTATATACAGTAGTGTGAGATACATGACATCACCCTCCCCCAAGGTCTTATTGTCTTTATAGATTCAGTCTCTCAGGTGGTCTATGCTCTCGCGTGGAGCGTCTTAGTTGTGGTTCAGTTGTTTGCCTTGGTGCCTGTTCCTCTTTCGGTGTGACTGCTGGTATCTCACCTGGGCTGTCTGTTGAGACTGCCCTTTCCTCAGGTTGTTCCCTCTGTCTGTCCACCAGGTGTGGTGTGAGTTCCACATTGTAGTCTGCCTCTGGTTCTGCAGTGTTGTTGGTGAATCTACTTTTTACTTGGTCTACATGCCTTCGGCAGGTTTGGCCATTGTCCATTTGTACAACCAGTAGCCTGTTTCCTTCCTTGCCTGTTACTGTCCCTACAAGCCATTTGGGACCACTGCCATAGTTTAGCACAAACACTTTATCCCCTATCTCATTCCACCTCCCCCTCGAATTTCGGTCATGGTACTCAGTTAGCTTCCGGCGCTTTGCCTCGACAATTTCATGCATGTCTGGGAGAATTAACGAGAGCCTAGTCTTTAAGGTCCGCTTCATCAATAGTTGCGCGGGGGAAACCCCAGTCAACGAATGCGGACGAGATCTGTATGCCAGCAGTAGTCGCGACAGATAGCTCTGCAGCGTGGGACCTTGGATTTTTAGCATGCCTTGTTTAACGATTTGCACTGCTCGCTCCACCTGGCCATTGGAGGCCGGCTTGAACGGTGCCGTCTTAACGTGATTCATGCCGTGGTCAACTATAAAATCTTGAAATTCTGCGCTGGTGAAGCACGGACCATTATCACTGATCAATATGTCAGGAATTCCGTGCGTTGCAAACATGGTTCTAAGGCTCTCCACAGTGGTGGAGGTGATGCTCGAGTTTAAAATGGTGCACTCGATCCACTTTGAAAATGCATCGACGACTACGAGGAACATTTTGCCCATGAATGGGCCCGCATAGTCTACATGCACACGCGACCACGGTTTGATGGGCCAGGGGCTTAGAGGGGCCTCCTTGGGGGCAATACTGAGTTGGGCACAAATGGTGCACCGCTGGACGCAGAGCTCCAAGTCCGCGTCAATGCCAGGCCACCATACTTGGGATCTGGCTATGGCCTTCATAAGGATGATCCCCTGGTGCTCGCGGTGGAGCTCCCAGACAAACGCCTCTCTGCCTCGCAAGGACATAACTACTCGGCTGCCCCAAATCAGGCAGTCTGCCTGTAGTGATAGTTCATGCATGCGCCTATGGAAAGGTTTGATCTCCTTGGGGCAGGCATCGCGAGCCTCTGTCTAGTCACCAGTTAAAACACATCTTTTGACTAAGTATAACGTGAGGTCGCTGGTTGTCCAGGCTCTGATTTGGTGAGCCGTCATGAGCGAACCTGTGGATTCAAAGGCATTGATTGCCATGACCATCTCACAGTCCTGTTCGTCGGACCCTTCCGTGGTCGCCAGGGGTAGCCTGCTATGCGCATCGGCACAGTTGTCTGTGCCTGGTCTGTGCCTTATTGTGTAGTCGTAAGCCGCCAGCATGAGTGCCCACCGCTGAATGTGCGCCGAGGCGTTGGTGTTTATTGCCTTGCACTCGGATAGCAGGGACGTGAGGGGCTTGTGGTCGGTTTCTAACGCGAACTTGGCCCCGAAAAGATATTGGTGCATCTTTTTGACACCGTACACGCACGCAAGCACCTCCTTCTGAACCATACCGTACCCGCGCTCCGCCCGCGAAAGTGACCTGGAGGCATAAGCAATGGGTTGTAATTTACCCGCATCATTGACATGCTGTAAAACACACCCGACCCTGTACGCTGACGCATCACATGTAAGAATGAGCTTTTTACCTGGGTCAAAAAAGGCTAAAACACTGTCGGAACATAGAAGGTTGTGTGCCTTATTAAAGGCGCGTTCTTGGGCGTCCCCCCAAAACCAATCGCACACCTTTCTGAGTAGCACATGGAGAGGCTCCAGCAGCGTGCTCAAGTTCTGCATAAAGTTCCTAAAGTAATTGAGTAGCCCGAGAAAGGCGTGCAGTTCCGAGACATTCCGGGGCCTGGGTGCCAGACGAATTGCTTCGGTTTTGGATTCTGTTGGGCGGATTCCATCAGCAGCAATCCTTCTGTCCAAAAATTCAACCTCGGGCGCGAGAAACAGACACTTGGATTTCTTAACTCTTAGGACTACCCGATCCAATCGACTTAGTACTTCCCCCTAATTGCGGAGATGAGAGTCGGTGTCCCTGCCCGTGATGAGTATGTCGTCTTGAAATACAACCGTCCCCGGGATGGACTTGAGCAGACTCTCCATGTTGTGCTGGAATATAGCAGCTGCCGACCTGATGCCGAATGGGCATCAATTGTACATAAAAAGGCCTCGATGAGTGTTGATGGTGGTGAGTAGCTTAGACTCTTCGGTCAGTTCTTGCATCATATACGCAGATGTGAGATCTAGTTTCGAGAAAAGTTTTCCTCTAGCCAATGTGGCAATAGGTCCTCCGCTCTGGGCAGCAGGTATTGGTCCTGTAGGGAGACTCTGTTTATAGTAAACTTGTAATCCCCACAGATTCGTATGGATCCATCAGGCTTCATGACGGGGACGATGGGACTTGCCCAGTCGCTAAATTCCACGGGTGATATAATGCCTTCCCGCAGAAGCCGGTCCAGTTCGTGTTCAATCTTTTCCTTCATCACATAAGGCACAGCTCTGGCCTTGTGATGGACCGGTCTGGCATCCTGTGTGATGTAGATTTTAACTTTAGCCCCTTTGAAGGTGCCCACACCTGGCTGAAAGAGATGTTCAAAACGACTTAGAACTGTTGAGCAGGAGGTCCGTTCCTCTGATGACATGGCGTCAACATCATCCCATTTCGAATTTAGTTTTGCCAGCCAGCTTCTCCCCAACAGTGCTGGGAGATCTCCGGGGACAATCCACAGGGGAAGTCGGTTCACCGTCCCTTTGTGTGTAACTGAGAGCATGGCGCTGCCAAGGACTGGGACGATTTCTTTGGTATAGGTCCTTAGTTTGGTGTCAATCCTTGTGAGTTTTGGTCTGTTGCTTTTGTGCGGCCACAGCTGCTCAAATTGTTGGACGCTCATGAGAGATTGACTAGCTCCCGTGTCCAGTTCCATGTTGACGGGTATCCCATTGAGTAGGACCCTCATCATTATTGGAGGTGTCTTGTTGTAAGAACAGTGGACATTGATCGTGTTGACCCACTGTACCTCGGCGTCCCGGGCACTGTCCCCACCGTCTTCTGGTCTGCTTTCCGACGCTTCCGATTCGTACATACCAGCCGAGCTGCTGTTTTTCTGCACATGCGAGCCCGATGCCCTGTATAGTTGCAGTTTCTGCAAACAGCATGCTGAAATCGACACCCCCTTGTTGAGTGCCTTACCCCACATCTCCAGCACAGACCGCTTCCATTGTTTCCGAAGGATGAACTGCGTCTGGCTGATCTCTCTTGAGCTCCTCTCAGTCTGTAGTTGATTGCTCGCATTGTGGGTTGAAGAGGTGTGAACGGCCGTTCCTGTGGCCCTTGATGGCTTCTGGCGACACTGCCTGCTGTTGAGGGCCTGCTCTCCTGCCTTTGTCTGTATGTGGGGGTAGTGGCTTGTTTCACGCTGTGAACCCCTTGTTCCAATGTTTCGTTAGTTGTCGTACCCGCAGTATAGATCAACCTCGTTTCTTCTTCTCCTGCCAAGAATGTCTGTGCGACCAGTGCTGCTGCCTCTAGGGTCAAGTTCTTGGTCTCTATAAGCTTTCGGAATATGCCTGCATGGCCTATTCCTTCAATAAAAAAGTCTCTCAGTACTTCTCTCCTTAGTTCATCGGAGAACTCACATAAACTAGCCAGCCTCCGAAGTTCCGCCACAAAGTCGGGTATGCTCTGGCCCACACAGCGTCTGTAGTTGTAGAACCTGTGTCTGGCCATGTGTAGGCTGCTCGCTGGCTTCAGGTGGTCTCTCACCAGTGTGCTCAACTCCTCAAACGACTTGCTTACTCGTTTCTCGGGTGCCAGCAGGTCCTTCATTAAGGCATATGTTTTCGAGCCACAGCTGGTCAAGAGATGGGCTCTTCTCTTGTCTGCCTTATCGTCGCCTAACCAGTCTTTGGTTACAAAGCTTTGCTGGAGCCTTTCTATAAAGTCCTTCCAATTGTCACCAGCAGTGTATTTCTCATCTGAGCCGTTGGTAGCCATTCTGTGGATTCTGTGATCCCGTAACTCGTTGCCACTGTAAAGTCCTGACCCTGCAAAACAGATTTACATGAGGCACATGCTGAAGTCAAGGTCACTCTGGACCTGCACCTTTATTTCACAGCTCTCGAGTGCCACACTTGCCTGAGACCTGCCTTTATATACCTGTATGGAACAGGTATGCAGTGTCTCCTGCAAGTGCATCCCTGGTGGTAAAGTATGCTTGTGGTGGTTACAGGTCATATCTAGTTACAGTCATGTATAGCATGGTAAGATACAGTTATATACAGTAGAATGAGATACATGACACTACCCTCTCTATCTCCCCTCTCTCCCTCCATCACACTGGTTCCCCCCTCTCTATCTATCTCTCCCTTTCTTTCTCCATTTATTTCTCTCTTTCTTTCTATCTATCTATTTCCTCTCTTTCTTCAATTATCTACCACTTTCCCCTCTCTCTATCTCTCCCTCCCACTTTATCTCCCTCCCTAACTTAATATATCTCTATCTCTCTCAATCTTTCACTCTCTCCCCCTCTATCACTTCCTCTCTCTCTTTTTCTCTATCTATCTTTCTTTTCCTAGCTTTCTCTATTTACAAGTCTCACTCTGCCACCTACCTACCTACCTACAAGAAAGACTTGGATTTATGTCGTGCCTTTCATGACCTCTGGACGTCTCAAAGCGCTTTACAGCTATTGAAGTATTTTTGAATGTAGTCACTGTTGCAATGGAGGAAACACGGCAACCAATTTGCACACAAGCAAGCAACCACAAACAGCAATATGATAATGACCAGATAATCTGTTTTTTGTTATGTTGATGGAGGAATAAATATTGGTCAGGGCACTAGGGATAACTCCCCAGCTCTTCTTCGAAATAGTGCCATGGGATCTTTTACGCCCAGCTGAGGGAGCAGACGGGGCCTCGGTTTAACATGTTATCCCTCAGCACTGCACTGCAGTGTCAGCTTAGATTTTAGTGCTCAAGTCCCTGGGTGGGACTTGAACCCACAATCTTCTAGACTCAGAGATGAGAGTGCTACACAGTGAGCCACAGCTAACTCTGTATCCACCTGTCCGTCTGTTCATCCATCACATTATCTCCCTCTCGCTAACTTTATCTTTCACTCTCTATCTCTCTTCACGGAGGACAAATTTGGGTCATGTGCCTCCCATTAACGCCCTTGGGCGTGTTGCCCGGGCGGAGGGTCGCGATCGACTCCCATGAAATTCCACGGGAGTTTAGCGACAGAGCTAACCGGTAGCATCCCAGACCGCTGTGCCGGAAATGATGATATCATCACCTTGCGCAGCGACCAGTTTTCATCCCAGAATGAAAATTCGTTAGCGCCCCTCAAGGCTGCCCTGGGCGATGCCCACAGCAGTTTCGCAAGGCACGGCCTGGGCTTTAAGTTGCTCGCAGGGCGCAAATTAATGGGGAGGTGCGGCACTGAAAATGGCCGACTTATCAGTCGCGGCTTTCTGATCTTCATATCGCGGGGTCCATGCTGTGATGTTATAGCCCGGCACTCCGCTTCCGTGCTGGCTACTGCCACGGCACCCCGCACCCTGTTAGTCCAGCGATGGCCCCTGCTCCCTCCTGCAGAGTCGGCAGCTTGGCCCTCATCTTTAATGGAAGGAGAGGGCCCTGTGTTCCCGTCAGCGCTACCCGCCTCTCCGCATAGCGCTGGAAAATTCGTGTTGGGTCGTGCCCCGGACCCGACTCGGAGAGCAAGTGGAGCACTTCACTTCCTCTCGGGGCGGTAAGTCCAACTTAGCCCCCAACTGGGGCGGTATGCAATTTCACGCTGTATATCTCTCTGTATCTCTCTATCTCTCTATTTCTCTCTTTCTCTATCTCTTTCTCTCTCTCCCTCAGATGGGGGACTTGACTGGATCCATGGGGTCAGCTCATGTACATTATTTAAATACGCTCTCTTTGTGGTTTTTCCCATGTGGGGGAAGAATTGGTTCACCTGCAGGGCAGAGAATTGGGAGTGCAGCAGATGTTAAAGGGCTGACCTATTAGACAACATGGCCAAAGGTGCTCCCAGAACTGAGTTGGGTCTGGAGATTTTATCGTAGGAGGTGTCCTGGTGGAAAGGAGGGGTAAAGGCAGAAGGAATTCTCTCCGATATAGCCAGTGTTCGGCAAACATGGCAGGAGATGGCCAGTGGGGTCAGTGCTGTGGCCTCGGTGCCTTGCTCAAAGAAACTGTTTCTAGTGGCAGAAGGGTCGGTAACCAGAAGATTCAGAGTGAAGGTGATTGGTAAAAGAACCAGAGGGGGCATGAGGAAAAACTGTTTTATATAGTGAGTTATGATCTGGAAAGCACTGCCTGAAAGGGTGGTGGAAGCAGTTTCAATAATAACTTTCAAAAGTGAGATGAATAAAAGCTTGAAGGGAAAAGATTTGTATTGTGTTCCTAACACAATTGAGACTGCACACAGGGAGGTTAAAGTAACAGTGACGTCAGTCTTTATTAAGACACTCCAGAGTGAGGAACAGGCCTTAGGGGCCGGCTTATATACAGTGCTCCCAAGGGATGCTGGGATCCCTTGGGACTTCAGGGGATGTGCTCCCTGGTGGCGGAATATGGGAGTGCATGTTTTACAGATACACAACATCACTCCCCCCCAAAGTCAAAGTGAAAACTATTTACAAGGTGAGGCGGTCAGGAGCCTTTCTTTCACTGGTGGACCGCCTCGGTACAAATGTCTGTTCTGGTGTGTTGGCTGTGCCCTCACTGGGCTGGCGTGCTGTTGGCCCTGCAGGGCTGCTGGGTGAACCTGGCCTTGCTGGGCTGTTGGGCATGATGGGTTTGATTTCCTGGTCTGGGGTGGTGTCGTTGATCCTTTGGTTGTGTGTTGTGGGCTCGAAAAAGGTGGTGTCTGCTGTGGGTTGTTCAGGGCAGTCTGTGAACCGCAGCCTCGTTTGGTCCAGGTGCTTTCTGCAAATTTGTCCATTATCTAGTTTGACTACAAACACCCTACTCCCTTCTTTAGCTATCACCGTGCCCGCGATCCACTTGGGACCATGTCCATAGTTTAGCACATACACAGGGTCATTCAGATCAATTTCCTGTGACACAGTGGCGCGACCATCGTTTACATTTTGTTGCTGCCGCCTGCTCTCTACCTGATCATGCAGGTTGGGGTGAACCAGCGAGAGTCTGGTTTTAAGTGTCCTTTTCATGAGTAGCTCAGCCGGGGGCACCTCTGTGCATGAGTGGAGTCTCGTGCAGTAGCTGAGCAGTACTCGGGACAGGCGGGTTTGGAGTGAGTCTTCTGTGACTTGTTTAAGGCTCTGTTTGATTGTTTGTACTGCCCGCTCTGCCTGCCCATTGGAGGCCGGTTTAAACGGGGCCGAGGTGACATGTTTGCTCCCATTGCGGATCATTAATTCTTTAAATTCGGCACTGGTGAAACATGGCCCGTTGTCACTGACCAGTATGTCAGGCAGGCCGTGGGTAGCAAACATGGCCCTCAGGCTTTCAATGGTGGCGGTGGCGGTGCTTCCCGACATTATTTCACATTCAATCCATTTTGAAAAAGCATCCACCACCACAGGAACATTTTACCGAGAAACGGGCCCGCATAGTCGACATGGATCCTTGACCATGGTCTGAAGGGCCAGGACCACAAACTTAGTGGTGCCTCTCTGGGTGCGTTGCTCAACTGATCACACATGTGCATTGCCTTACACAGGACTCTAAGTCAGAGTCGATATCGGGCCACCACACGTGGAATCTGGCTATCGCTTTCATCATTACTATATCCGGGTATGTGCTGTGGAGATCCGAGATGAACGTCTCCCTGCTCTTTTTTGGTAGCACTACGCGGTTACCCCACAACAGGCAGTCTGCCTGAATGGACAGCTCGACCTTTCACTGCTGGAACGGCTTGATTAGCTCTTGCATTTCAATGGGGATGCTGGCCCAGCTCCCATGCATTACACAGTTTTTTACTGGGGACAGCAGAGGATCTTGGCTGGTCCAAGTCCTAATCTGGCGGGCTGTGACAGGTGATTTATCATTTTCAAACGCTTCCATGACCATCAACAAGTCTGCGGCTGAGCCACTATCAACAAGTTTGCAGGCTGCGCCATTTCCACCCCCATGGTGGGCAATGGTAGCCGACTGAGAGCATCCGCACAGTTCTTGGTGCCTGGCCTGTGGCGGATGGTATAGTTATACACTGATAGCACGAGTGCCCACCTTTGTATGGGGGCTGAGGCATTAGTATTTATCCCCTTGTTTTCAGCGAACAGGGATATGAAGGGCTTGTGATCGGTTTCCAGCTCAAAATTTGAGGCCAAACAGGTACTGATGCATTTTCTTTACCCCAAACACACACGCTAATGCCTCTTTCTCAATCATACTGTAGGCCCTCTCGGCCTTAGACAAGCTCCTGGATCACATGCTAGCACAAGTCTTTTACACGGGTTATACAATACAAGCAGCTTGTTGGAGCATAAAATGTTTCTGGCTTTCTCAAAAGCAATTACTTTGTTTTTTTCCCCATACCCAGTTCTCAACTTTACGCAACAACACATGTAGGGGCTCTAAGAGGGTGCTTAACCCTGGTAGCAAGTTACCAAAATAATTGAGGAGTCCCAGGAATGACCGCAGCTCCGTGACGTTCTGAAGCCTGGGCGCGTTCCTGATAGCCTCTGTCTTGGCGTCTGTGGGCCGAATACCGTCCGCCGTGATCTTTCTCCCCAAAAACTCCACTTCTGTTGCCGTGAAGATGCATTTCGACCTCTTCAGCCGCAGCCCTACGCAATCCAGTCTCTGGAGAACCTCCTCCAGGTTTTGTAGGTGCTCGATGGTGTCCCGACCCGTGACCAATAGGTCGTCCTGAAAAACCACCGTGCGAGGTACCGACTTGAGTAGGCTCTCCATGTTTCTCTGGAAGATTGCTGCAGCCAACCGAATTCCAAACGGGCATCTGTTGTAGATGAACGGTCCCTTGTGCGTGTTGATGCAGGTGAGGCCCTTCGAAGACTCCTCCAGCTCCTGCGTCATGTAGACCGAAGTCAGGTCCAGCTTGGTGAACGTCTTGCCTCCTGCCAGCATCGCAAATAGGTCGTCTGCCTTAGGTGGTGGGTATTGGTCCTATAGCGAGAAATAATTAATAGTTACTTTATAATCGCCGCAAATTCTGACCGTGCCATCACTTTTGAGTACTGGAACAATCGGGCTGGCCCACTCACTGAATTCCACTGGGGAGACAATACCCTCGTGTTGCAGCCTGTCCAGCTCGATTTCCAATCTCTCCCTCATCATGTGAGGTACCGCTCGCGCCTTGTGGTGAATGGGTCGTGCCTCTGGGACCAAGTGGATCCACACCTTCGCCCTGGAAAAGTTTCCAATGCCTGGCTCAAAAAGGGAAGGAAATTTGTTAAGAACCTGGGTACATGAGGCCTCATCGACATGTGATAGTGCTCGGATGTCATCCCAGTTCCAGCGGATTTTGCCCAGCCAGCTCCTTCCAAGCAGTGTGGGGCCATCGCCTGGGACAATCCAGAGTGGCAGTTCATGCACCGTGCCCTCGTAGGTGACGTTGACCATGGCGCTGCCCAGGACAGTGATAAGTTCTTTGGTGTACGTTCTCAGTTTCATGTGGATGGGGCTCAGGGCTGGTCTGAGTACCTTGTTGCACCACAGTCTCTCAAACATAATTTTACTCATGATGGATTGGCTAGTGCATTTGTCCAGTTCCATGGCTACGGGTAAGCCATTCAGTTTTACATTTAGCATTACAGGTGGACATTTCATCGAAAATGTGATCACCCTGTGTACTTCAGCATCTGCTTCCTCTCTCTGAGGCTCGAAATTGCTTTGATCCACCATGGACCGATCTTCCTCTGCCACGTGGTGGTTAGCAGGTTTTGCAGAGCTTGCAGCTCGTCTGCAAGCTCGTTGGAGGTGCCCCATTGTTCCACACCTCTTGCAAACATACCCTTTGAAGCGGCATGAATAGACTGAATGGAAGCCTCCACAACGCCAACAAGGTGTGAATTGCCTTGCATTCATCCTTTGTTGTGGACTCTGAGTCATCTGGGTCACCTGAGGCCTGCTGGCAGTTGCAGACTCGTGGTTTCTGCCCTGTACATTTCTGCTCGCAAACACAGTTCCAGTTAATTTATGAACATTGCTATCACTTGTGTGCTGAGAGATTTGTTTGGTGTTATCACTGGTGGATATAAACGCCTGTGCTATCGCAATGGCCTTACTGAGGGTCGGTGTCTCTACAGTCAAAAGTTTTCGTAGGATGGTCTCGTGGCCAATGCCCAATACAAAAAAGTCTCTGAGCAATTGCTCCAGGTAGCCATCAAACTCACATTGTCCTGCAAGTCGCCTTAGCTCGACGACATAGCTCGCCACTTCCTGACCTTCAGATCGCTGGCACGTGTAGAACCGATACCTCGCCATGAGCACACTCTCCCTCGGGTTAAGATGCTCCCGAACCAGTGTACACAACTCCTCATACGACTTATCTGTGGGTTTCACCAGAGCCAGAAGATTCTTCATGAAACTGAAGGTCGGTGCCCCGCAGACTGTGAGGAGGACCGCTCTCCTTTTTGCAGCACTTCCTTCTCCGTCCAGCTCGTTGGCTACAAAGTACTGGTCTAGCCATTCGACATAGGATTCCCAGTCCTCACCCTCCGAGAACTTCTCCAGGATGCCCACAGTTTGTTGCATCTTTGCGTTGGATTCGTATACTCGTCGCCAGTTATTGTGTTCCTAACACAGATGAGACTGCACACAGGGAGGTTAAAGTAACAATGACCTCAGTCTTTATTAAGACACTCCAGAGTGAAGAACAGGCCTTAAGGGTCGGCTTATATACAGTGCTCCCAAGGGATGCTGGGATCCCTTGGGACTTCAGGGGATGCACTCCCTGGTGGCGGAACATGCTTTACAGATACACAACAATTTGCAGGACTGTGTGGAATGGGTAGGGGAGTGGGACTAATTGGCTAGGTCTACCAAAGAGCCGGAACTGGCACGATGGGCTGAATAGCCTCCTTATGTGCGGTATCATTCTATGAATTATATGATTGTAAGTCTAGGGATGGTAGTGATGTGGGAAGGGGTTAAACACGACTAGTTGGTGCGGGGCGAGTGGAGTACAAGACACCCCAAGACTGTGTATGCAGAGGGCTCAACTGTAAGTGTAGTCAATGCCTCCTGGCCATTCTCGACCACCTCTCCTTCTGCCTCCAAACCCAGGAAAGTCATTGGGAGCCCCCGTGGAATGTCCACCTTCAGCACAGTCAGCAGCTCCGGGGAGGGCAACTGGTGGCACCAGGGAAGCTGCTGTCTGTAACGGAGGCTGAATTAGAGGGAAAGGACAGTGAGCAGTGGGGGAACAATGCACTCAGTACAATGCACAAAGGTCAGTCTGTCCCATCAAAAACAATCATCGGATCTCAAGTCTCACAAATATGACAACCTATTTTTAGCATGTGGAGTTCTTCAGCAAACAGTTTTCTGGCCTCCGAGTGGCCATTTTAGATGGGTACTTGCATCATCGGAACTTAGGGACATTAGGGACAGGAGTCGCCCATTCTGTAACGAGTGAAATGAGCAGTGTGGCGGCCTTGCCCAGCAATCTGCACGACCCTCGGCCTACGAGCACCATCGGAGCAGGCCGGGGAGCAGAAGGAGCAGCGTGGCGGCATAATACTCCAGGGGGCAGCACGTGCTGGAGCAGGAGAGCAACGGCAGTAAAAAGGGTCATCACAAAGATCTAGGTCGGTGATTGGAGCGTGGGCAGCTACAGCAGGAGCGGCGGAGTCGGGGCAAAGAAGCGGCGAGAGATTGTAGAGGGACGTGATCGGGGCCCAGGAGAGGTGTGAGTTCGGGACCCAGAAGAGGCGAGGGCCCAGGGGCAGCACGGGCCAGCCCACACTGCGATATGTGTGCGCACTAGGTCCATGCAGCAGAGCAGGTCTCCAGTCATCTTTGGTTAATCCTTGCCACTGGACCAAGACCTAGCTCTGTCAAGTCCGTGTGGTGGCTGTTGTGCAACGGCCACCACACATTAAAAAAAATCCACGCACAGGCATCTTCCACCCTTCAGGATTTAGGTCCTTCATTGAAACACCTGTGAACTTTTTAACGTGGAAGCAAGTCATCCTCGATTCGAGGGACTGACTATGATGATGATGATGAACGGGCGGTCGATGCACAACGTTAGCTTTACACCCGGTTGGCAAGTGGAAAATCTGCCCCGATGCCCGTGTGGAGGGTGAACACCAACAAGAACTTATTGGACCGTGTTGTAATTTCCCTGGAAACGGTCAAAGGCCTTTCAGTGTCAGAGCCTATCACCTCATTTACACAGCCGTCTTGTTGTCATATCATTTTATTTGGTGATTTTCTTCAAATTAAACAAAGGATGTAATTAAAACCTTTCTGGCATGTTTCAGACACATACAGAGAAAAGGAAACCTGGGAGTGGAAGAATCTAATTAACATTCATCGTACTAAACTGAGGCAAAGGGAGAGCAAATGTGGCAGGAAGTTTATTCTGGGGCGTAACAGCGCCCTCTGGTGGGCACTGTGAGTGTAACAGTCAAATTAACAATGTGGATTGGAGAAATGAGGAGGCTTCAATCTAAGGTAATTATCTGACCTGTTAGTTCTCCAATGCCCACCCAAGTACTATGCCAAGTTTATCACCGAAAAATCTTCACTACCTTACTCAGCCTCTGCACCAAGCAACTTCTCGTTTTTGGTGATTTCAAACTCCATCTCAACACATCACACCCTCTCTCCTCTGAGTTCATTGCCCTCCTATCCTCCCTTAATCTCTCCCACCATATAAACTCCCCTACCCACATTCACAGCCACCCCGTCAAACTTGCCCTCTCACATGGCCTCGTTTACTCCCATCGTGTCAATCACAGACAAGGCCATCTCTGATCACTTTCTTATTCCCTCTCCACCCACATCCCCCTTCCCCCTCCCAATCCTACTTCCTTCGGTGTCTGTCCTTGGAAGAAACTCTCCCCATGTTACTTACAATTGCACTTTCAAAATCCCAACAGTCTAACCTTTGGCTCTCCATTCTCCACAACATTTCTGCAACTACCAACCTGCTCAATCACAGCCACACATCCACCTTTGATGCCATAGTCCCCATTAAAACGATAACTCTCTCTCACCGAGGTCAATCCCCCGATATAACCCTCATCTCTGCTCCCTTAGGTCTAAAGGACGGAGGCTTGAATGTTTATGCCGGACAACCTTTTAACCATTCATCGCCAGATCTGGCTGCATCACATAAAGCATTACCAGGCATTGCTTTTCTCTGCCAAAACTGTTCACTATTCCAGGGGATCATCCTGGAATGCAAAGCTAATAAACCCCTGGCTTCTCTTCTCCATTGTAAACCATCTTCTTAAACCCCACTCCCCTGCTTCCTCCATCCTCACGCCCAACATCATCATCATAGGCAGTCCCTCGAAATCGAGGAAGTCTTGCTTCCACTCTAAAAGTGACTTCTCAGGTGACTGAACAGTCCAATACAGGAATTACAGTCTCTCACAGGTGGGACAGACAGTCATTGAAGGAAAGGGTGGGTGGGGAGTCTGGTTTGCCATACGCTCTTTCTGCTGCCTGCGCTTGTTTTCTGCCTGCTTTCGGCGACAAGACTCTAGGTGTTCAACGCCCTCCCAGATGCTCTTCCTCCACTTTGGGTAGACTCGGGCCAGGGATTCCCAGGTGTGGGTGGGGATGTTGCACTTTATCAAGGAGGCTTTGAGAGTGTCCTTGAAGCGATTTCTCTTCCCACCTGGGGCTCGCTTGCCGTGTCGGAGCTCTGAGTAGAGCGCTTGCTTAGGGAGTCTCGTGTCGGGCATGCAGACGATGTGGCCCATCCAACGAAGCTGGTCGAGTGTGGTCAGTGCTTCAATGCTGGGGATGTTGGCCTGAGCAAGAACACTGACATTGGTGCGTCTATCTTCCCAGTGGATTTGCAGGATCTTGCAGAGGCAGCACTGGTGGTACTGCTCCGGTGCTTTGAGATGTCTGCTGTATATAACCCACATCTCTGAGCCATATAGGACAACAACAAGTGCGAGGAAGTCATGGGCTTCTTTGTCACTAAGATTGAGACCATCCGATCTGCTGCTTCCCACCCTTCCCCTAGCCCACCAACCCAAACATTCCCTAAAGTTCCCCTCTGTCCTAGCCCTGAACTCACATCTTTCGCTCGTTTCCTAACTCGCTTCATGCCCTCGCCAAGCTCAGCTTGCTTCTTCGACCCAATTCCCACCAAACTGCTGATCATCCAACTTCCTTTCCTGGCTCCCATGTTAGCTAACATTGTTAATGGTTTCCTCTCCTCAACTACCGTACCCCTCCCTTCAAATCTGCTGTCATCATCCACCTTCTTAAAAAAATATACCTTTCGTCCCTCTGTCCTTGCAAACTATTGCCCCATCTCCAAACTCCCTTTCCTCTCCAAAGTCCTTGAACATGTTGTCGCCTCCCTAATCTGTGCCCATCCTTCTCTCAACTCCATGTTCTCTCCCCTCCAATCAGGTATCTGCCCTTGCCACAGCACTGAAACAGCCCTTATCAAAGTCACCAATAACATTTTATGTAACTGTGACAGAGGCAAACTATTCCTCGTCATCCTCCTCGACCTGTCTGCAGCCTTTGACACGATTGACCACACCAACCTCCTACGCCGCCTCTCCACCGTCGTCCAGCTGGGTGGGACTGCAATCGCCTGGTTCCATTCTTATCTAACTAATCATAGCGATAGAATCACCTGCAACAGCTTCTCTTCCCGCCCCCGCATCATTACCTCTGCTTTCCCCTATAATACATATAGCTCCACCTAATGGTCTACTATGGTAATGCACCCATTGCTGTTTTCACAATAAAGCTTCAGGAACAGGTCACCTGACGAGTTCCTGAGTGAACAGCCATCTTAGGAAGTCTGTGCGTTTGTGAGGTCATACAGAAGATACCACATTGGCGATGAAGGATAGGATTTCTGGATAACTTAGCTGAAATTTTTGTTGGTGGATGATTCAGCCAACCGACAGAGAGACTTTGAGAGCTTCATTGTTTTGATTAACAGCTAAAAATCCAAGGTAAACTACAGGAACTGCCAGAGTCCAGATGGCCGCACCTATGGGAATAATAGGGCGCTTGGGTGAATTCCATCGCAACCGTAAAATCTTCAGAGCGTATGTGGAATGGCTAGAAATATTTTTCGCTGCGAATAGTATCATCGAAGTCCCCGATGATGAAAACTGTAACCGGGTGGTGTTGGAAACAAAACAGGCTATTTTCTTGACTGAAGCAAGCCCCAGGGTACATGAAATGCTGAAAAATGTGCTTGTTCCTGTCAAGCCAAAGGACACATCACTTATGGAGATTCTGACCAAGTTAGAACAGCGCTACAGTCCTGAGCCCCTGGAAATTGCTGAAAATTATTTCAGAATACGAGATCAGTTAACCGACGAAAGTATCAATGAGTACATTGTAGCATTAAAATTTCGGAAACTTTCAGGACCGAGCATTGCGAGAACGCTTTGTGGGATGAAAAATGAAGCAATCAGAAGGAAGTTATTGACAACCCCTAACTTGACTTTTGATTTAACTTGTCAGACAGCTATGTCAACGGATATTCCCGAGAATTTCGTACCATTTCCAGTCATTAGACAACCACGGTGAATCACCTGCAAGTTAAAAGTAAAAGGCAGTTGGGCCGCGAGGTCTCAGCAACTGGCCAAGGTAACAGAACATTGAAGTCCTGCTATCAGTGCCTGGGACAACACATTGCTCAAAGTTGTCCATATGCGAAGGCAGAGTGTTTCTTCTGCAGGAAAACTGGGCATCTTGCGAAGGCATGCCAACTGAAGAGTAAACCAACTTTCAAGGCTATGAGTAGAAATCAGCAGAGAATTCATAGCATGGAGAAAAACAACAGAATAAAGAGATACACTGCATCAGAAGCACGAGGGTATCAAACAGCGATTCAAAAAGTATCATCATCCAAGTAGATATTGCAGGAAACAAGATACCGCTGGAAATCGCCACTGGTACATCCATGAGCGTAGTACTGGAATCGCTATATCACGACAAATTGCATGATTTCCCATTACGTCATCAACATGCACGCGCCACACCGGTGCCCTAATTGGTGGCGGAGCCCCAGGGCAATTCCAAGGGGGGGGGGGCCTGCTCTGGCTGCTGCACCCAGGCTAAAACACGTTCACACACCATTAGCACTTCCCGGAGGCGTTAACAGGCCTTTCTGAGAGGGTTAATTTTGGCCCCATACATCTGCTGCAGTACAATTATTAGCAATACAGTTCTTGTATTTTCAGCTTTTTTATTATTTTGAGGTGAACTATCAGATGTAAGGTGTGTCAGGGCTGAGGAATGGGATGTTTTGGATTGAGTATTGGCTTCAATTACAGGGATTAGATGCAACCTGGAAAGTGTCCACTGATGGATGAGTGGATACAGGCACTGCTCAGTAAACCACACCCAGGTATGATTCCCACAGTCTGTGCTGAGTTGTGGTAGTAGAAAAGATGTTACAGTCAGCCGTGACACTTCTGAGTTAGAGAGGAGAATGTTGTGCCAGAGTCCAGCCGCCCATGACTTCTGTACAATGATCCCTGGCATCGGTACAAGTTGTGTAAGAGATGGGTTACATGACAGGCAGCTCTCCTTTTCACAGAGGGTCATTGACTTCTGGGACAGGCTTCCTGCACTGAGCATGGATTCACTGCAAGCATTCGAATGCGAGCTGGACGAGCTCCTGTGAGTGAGACATCTTGCGGTGCAGGAGGTTTGGTGGGCTGGCAATGATGGTGACCCCGGTTGCCACAACATCCTGTCACCAGCTTCATCACTCCCTGAGATTTTTTCCTTTTTTTTAACCTCTCCCAGAAGATTGTGTGACTGCATGGGTGGTGAGGGGAGGGGGAGATGGTGAGGGGACGGGATGCGGGGAGAGGGTGAAGGGAGGGGGTGAGGGGAGGGATGAGGGTAGAGGGAGGGGTGAGTGAAGGGGTGAGGGGAGGGGTGGGGAGAGTTTGGAGTGGGCAAAGGGGGTGGGGTGAGGAGAGGGGTGGGGTGAGCAGAGGGGGTGAGGCGTGGCGAGGGTTGAGGGGAGGGATGGGGTGAGGGACGGGGTGAGGGGTGAGGTGAGGGGTTGGATGGATGAGGTGAGGAGAGGGTTGAGGTGAGGGGTGGGGTGGGTGAGGTGAGGGGAGGGTTGAGGGGAGGGGTGGGGTGAGCAGAGGGGGTGAGGTGAGGGGCGGGTTGAGGGGAGAGGTGGGGGGAGGGGTGGGGTGAGTGGTGGTGAGATGTGTTTACTGATAAGAGCAAGTTGTACCATGTGGGATGGAACAGGTCGCTGGCCCTAATGTGCGGCAGTGTAAACCGTGTGATGCCAGATCAGCTGTGGAAAGATATAAGTCAGTTTGGAAACTTGCTATCAGCCTTTTTACACTGTCACACAAAGTCGAGATCTACCCCGGTTAATCAATATCACCTGTTTTAAACTATCACCCCAAGTCAAAATTACCCCCACCTATCTTTCCCTGGCCCTCTTTTATCATATGTCTCACACGTGTTGTGTGTTGGGCATGTGTGGACCTGGGCTGAGATCAGGCCTGGCCATCCACAACGTGGCAGACTGCTGACACTCCCCGACTGAGGATCGGGCTTTGGTTGAGGTGCTGGAGAGATGCTGATGGATTTGGACCCCAGCAAGAGTCATCGGCGTCAGGACAAGAAGCGATCACACACAGACTTCCTCAGCACAGTAAGAGGCCCCTTACACTTTGCCCCATTCCCTGGGCCGTTTTACACTTTTCTTTTTCAAATAAGTTGCCACTTCCTTTTCTCATGGATTCTGTTTCCATCACTCTTTCTGGGAGGGGATTTCAGGTCGTTACATTACTCTGCGTAAAAAAACAATTCCTTCATTCTTTCTGATGATTTTAAATTTATACCCGTTAAATTCAGATGAAATATTCTGCGGTCGGCTTGGCTTTAATGTTTCCGCAGTCTGAGCTGGATTCAAATCCAGGCCAAAGCTCAAGGGAGGTACTTATTCCCACTTTCTCCCATTTTTTGTCTTTGTTTTTTCTTTAAATTCAAATTCAGATAAAATGGACAAATCTGTCGCACCATCAGTTCTGGGTGGATGGGAAGAGTTCTGTGTGTGTGACTAAACAGCCAATCTGTTTTATATAAACAGAATTGTGATTGGGTTACGTAAGAGGAACTCTTCCCTCAGGTCATCGTAGCCTCCTCTGTTTACAAATACACTGCAGGTCCCACCCATGGAGATCACAGAAATAATCGGAGCTGTCACACGGCGATCGAATCCATAGATGGGCCCGAATCAGCGATGTTCGAACAGTGATCCCACGATTGACAAGAACAGTACACACCACAGCACCAAAGTAAAATATAAGTTGGATTCAACTTCATTTGGAAAGCTTCACACTTTTTAACACAACTTTTCAGTGTCAGTCGTGGCTCAGTTGGTGACACTCTCACTTTTGAGCCAGAAGGAAATGGGTTCAAGTCCCCCTCTGGAAAATCTATCCTGGCCTTCCACTGCAGTGCTACTCTGCTGGAAGTGCTGTCTTTTGTCTAGCCATTAAACTGAGGCCCTGTCTGCCCTCTCAGGAGGATATAAAAGATCCTTTCGCACTATTGGAAGAAGAGTAGGGGGGGTTCACCCCCGTATCCTGGCCAATATTTATCCCTCAGCCAACATTACTCGACAAACAGATTATCCGGTCATTATCACATTGCTCTTTGTGGGACCTTGCTGTGCGCAAATTCACTGCCGCTTTTCCCACATTAAAACAGCAACTACACTTCAAAAGTACTTCAGTGACTATGTAGCACTTTGGGATGACCTGAGGTTGTGAAAGGTGCTATATAAATGCAAGTCCCTTCCACCTTACCTGAATCTCCCAAGCCTTCTTGACCAAGTATCCATTCGTGGTGCACAATCCCAGACTAAGAGTGTTGGCCGGCTGTCAGAAGGGAAAACCCAACACCTCCCACAACACAGGTCAATGGAGTGAGACCACAACATTCTTCAGAATCGCAGGCAAAAGAAGTGGATAGCGGAAAAAAAATCAGCCAGGGTCTCTGCTCCCGATCGCTAACCAGTGACGGGGCCCCTTCACTCCACTGGAACGGGCATGTGTGCACATTAGGTCAGGACAGCATTAGGCTTGACTGTGCTGCCACATATGATCGAATAGTCTACCAGAGCGCTGTCCAGGCTCACACGTAGGGAAAAAGGGCACTTCAGTAGCAGTAACTATCTCCAGGACCGATGGGGTTCGAGGTAAAAACTGAAGTGAAACATTTGAGGGGAAGAACATTCGGTCCCGTTGGCACTGAATTAGTCTCCTCCGTTCCTGCCAACACAGGTTAGCAACAGCTGTGACATAATCACTCAGTATATCATTCCACAGGCTTGTTTATAGCTGAGAAACTAAGGCCTACGGTGCCCGGTTAGATGTGGCCTGACAGCATCTAACCCACCTGGCCATGTGAGAGCCCGGGCACTGAGATATGGAACTGATCTGACCAAGGCTGGTAACGGTATGAGAGAACCTGAGGCGAATCGAGGAAGAAGGTATTAGATTTTAATTTTAAACAGCTGGTGGAATTTTGTTGCCTTGAAATCGCGCAGTGCTATACTACGAGCAAACGCGTAGCACGCTCAAAATTCCTTTGTCTGATATGTTAATGAAGGAGTTACCCCCTTTACAAACAATTTCATGGTGTTGTTATACTGTTCACATGGGACTGCCATCAATGCTGTGTCCCAGAAGTGCCAAATAGCAAGGACTGTATGAATCTGGTAATGGATGAACAGAGTCTAGGCATTCTTGCAGCTCTCTCTCTCTGCAGAACCTGCACTGCACACTCTTGTCAGTTTGGGAGACACTTAATAAAACATGTCAGCTTTTGCCTGCAGCTTTTCAAATGATCGGAACTTGTGATAACAATGAACAGACAGGATTTTAATGGAATGGCTGTTACATATTTCTAGAGCTATTTTCGCAATTAAAGGTGAACCGTTCCTTTTAATCACACTCCGCAGATTAACCCTTTCTGGAAAGGTTGATTTTGGAATCGGGGGGGGAACAAAAGAAGTGAAAAGAAAAATGTCTGTCTTTAGGTTATAAAAACAGAAAATGCTGGAAATACTCAGCGGGTCGGGCAGCATCTGAGCAGACAGAAACAGAGTTAACGTTTCAGGTCCATGACCCTTTGTCAGAACTGGAACAGGTGAGGGATGTAACAGATTTTAAAATGAACAAGGTAAAAGAGACAAACAGAAATCCCGTTGAAGAGAAGGGCAGAACTTCTTCAAGGTGGGATATCCTGGAAGAGAAGTGGCAGTGAATTAAACACGAACACAATAAGAAAATACTGTGAATGCCATTTGTCTCTTTTACATTGTTCATCTTAAAACCTGTTACATCTCTAAACGTTTCCAGTTCTGATGCAGGGCCACCAATCTGAAACATTAACTCTGTTTCTCTCTCCAAAGCTGCTGCCCGACCTGCTGAGATTTCCAGCATTTTCTGGGGGTTTTCAGATTCCAGCATCCGCAGTATTTTGCTTTTGTGTTACTGCCTTTAGGTTTTCGGTCCCACTTGAAAGATAACATTTAGAATGAGTGCATTTTAAGAATAATGTCGGAGGGAATATTTTAAAATTACTAATTGATACTCAGTGGCCTTGCTCCTGGTGAGTCAGAAGTTTTATTCGGCAGGAATACTGATTTTCCACCATTGGATTTGGGATCTGGGAGCACAGGGAAAGTGTTTGGGTCTGATAGTACTGGGATGGGGTTTCAGAGTTTAGGAGTTCCAGGGTCTGTGAACCCTGGAAGGGGCTCCCTGGAGTCCAGCAGCACTGCAAGAAGGGTTCTAGGAGCATGGGGGGAGGATTGAGGATCTGGGAGTTTCGGAGAGCGAGTATTCGGGCAGTCCTGTGTTCAGGGGCACTGGGAGAGAGGTCTCGGGGCGTTCCTGTGATCAGGGGCACTGGGAGAGAGGTCTCGGGGTCTGGGGGTGTTCCTTTGACCAGGGCGCTGAGAGAGAGGTCTCGAGGTGTTCCTGTGATCAGGGCACTGGGAGTGAGGTCTCGGGGTGTTCCTGAGATCAGGGCACTGAGAGAGAGGTCTCGAGGTGTTCCTGTGATCAGGGCACTGGGAGAGAGGTCTCGGGGTGTTCCTGTGATCAGGGCACTGGGAGAGAGGTCTCGGGGTGTTCCTGAGATCAGGGTATTGGGAGAGAGGTCTCAGGGCGTTCCTATGATCAAGGGCACTGGGACAGAGGTCTGGGAGTCTGGGGGTGTTCCGGGAATCTGTCAGCACTGGCCTGGTGATCTAGAGTTTGTGAAATTAGGAGGAACAGACCATAATCTGGACAAGTCCTGGGGCAGGGCAGTATTGGGCTCAAGGAGGACTGGGGCTAGGGTCGACCAGTATTGGGTTTTGCCGGAGTCTGGTAGCATTGGGGCGAGCAGGGTCGTACAGCTTTTAGGGTGGTGGAAGGCTAGGAGAATGAGGCCTGAACTGCCCAAGTCACCTTTCAGACCGTCAGACGCCCTCCCTGCCAAGTCCCCACCTGTCAGCCTCCGCCCACAACCACTCCACGGGCCCTTGCTGGGCTGACTGCGACCTCATCCTCCCCTTGCCGCCTCCACGACTTTTCAGGTCATCAGCTGGTTCCTGCTTTTAAATTCCTGTCTCAAGTTCATGCACCAAGAGTGGATTTGTCAACTTACACAATCTTTAATAAACATAACGTTCAACAAACAAACTAAAATTACTTCATAAACTGCTCAAAGGTTTATGATTTAGATAGCAAATTGCCTTTAATCTGCTAAAAATGTCTTTCTTCAAGTTTTCATGAATTTGGAGCCAAAATGAAGAGGGTCATGAGGATCATGAGCTAGTCATGAGTAGCATGGAGAGCAGCCAATCAGCTGGAGCCCAATAATTTAATTTCACCTTCCAGCTAGATTAAAATCACGAGAAAAAAGAAATAAAAATATAATTTGACTTTTCCATTGAGAAAAAGAAATACAGTCTTGATAAAGAGACACTGTGTTATCATCAAAAGAAACGAGAATTGCTGTTAATCACGGGTGTTGTGTAACTCATCATCATCATAGACAGTCCCTTGAAGCGAGGATGACTTGCTTCCACGCCAAAAAGGGATGAGTTCACATGAAGGACATAATATCCCAGATCTCGAACTACATCTTGAAGGGTGGAAGGTGACTGTACGTGGATTTTTTTAACGTGTGGTGGCCGTTGCACACCAGCCACCACACGGGCTTGACAGAGCTAGGTCTTGGTCCAGTGCCAAGGGTTAACCAAGATGACTGGAGACCTGCTCTGCTGTACGGACCTAGTGCGCACACATATCGCAGTGTGGGCTGGCCCGTGCTGCCCGTGGGCCCTTGCCTCTTCTGAGCCCCAAACTCACGCCTCTCCTGGGCCCCGATCACTTCCATCTACAAACTCTTGCCGCTCCTTCGCCCCTCCTGCTGTGCCTGCCCGCACTGCAATCAGTGACCTGACTTCGCAACCGTCACCCTCCTACAGTAGCAGTGTGCGGCGGCCTAGCCCGGAAATGGGCACAGTCCCGGCCTGTAAGATCATCAGCAGGCCGGAGCCATTAGAGGGAGCAGCGTGCAGTGGCATGCCACTTCAGGGTTGTGTAACTAGGTGAACGGTAAAAATTGAGCTGTTCTTAAGAGAAATTAAGTTATTAATTTAATTGTAAAACCTGCCTGAAATACATCTTTGAGAATTTAATCTCCAGTTTATTTCAAAATCGTTTGGAAAAGCAAAAAAATTCACAAGCCCACTCGGGAGGAGCCCCTTCTACTTCAATTTTGGGAAACCTGCCGATGCATGCTGTGACATTCTACACGTGCAAATGCTATGAATGTATGGATGTGGTTCATTCAACTGTTCGAGGGAACAATACCCACTAGAAGCCAAGGCTATCGAGGAATGCTGAGGCCTTGAAGTGAAAAGTTTAACAGACACTAAAAGACTTGAGTGGATAAGTTTGATCATGTTTTTTTGTGAGATATATATTTGTCATGGTTTTATTTTGTCTCGCAACTATTTTGGACAGAACTTTCAGTTACTGAAAAAATATATATTGCTGAAAATATTTTCAAAAACAATTTTGAGTGATTTGACATTTTTGGGTAACTTCTCCTGATTGGTCATTCAGGATTGGTTGTTTTCAGGAGTAGTTTTCCATTGGCAGTTTTCTAGCCAATGTCATTGTTTCTGGGGGCTACGTTCCCGATCTCGTCACTTCTGATCTGCTCCTAGTTATTTTGTGCCAGTCAACAAGGTATGATGAGAAAAGTGAGACAGGAAAAGTGTGACTGGAAGTGAGTGACACAGAAGTACAGTACGCGTTATATGCAGAATTTTTAACATCGCAGATATTGAGATGGCTCAGTGAGAGTGTTGAATGCGACTGAGGCTGATGAGAGTAGGAAAGAAGATAGGACTCCAGGATGGTATGTTGCCTCCCTGGTGCAAGGGTCAAGGATGTCTCGGAGCGGGTGCAGGACATTTTAAAAAGGGAGGGAGAACAGCCAGTTGTCGTGGTGCACATTGGTACCAACGACATAGGTTAAAAAAAAGGGATGAGGTCCTACGAAACGAATTTAAGGAGCTAGGAGCTAAATTAAAAAGTAGGACCTCAAAAGTACTAATCTCGGGATTGCTACCAGTGCCACGTGCTAGACAGAGTAGGAATCGCAGGATAGCACAGATGAATACGTGACTTGAGCAGTGGTGCAGAAGGGAGGGATTCAAATTCCTGGGGCATTGGAACCGGTTCTGGGGGAGGTGGGACCAGTACAAACCGGACGGTCTGCACCTGGGCAGGACCGGAACCAATGTCCGAGGGGGAGTGTTTGCTAGTGCTGTTGGGGAGGAGTTAAACTAATATGGTAGGGGGATGGGAACCAATGCAGGGAGACAGAGGGAAACAAAAAGGAGACAAAAGCAAAAGACAGAAAGGAGATGAGGAAAAGTGGAGGGCAGAGAAACCCAAGGCAAAGAACAAAAAGGGCCACTGTACAGCAAAATTCTAAAAGGACAAAGGGTGTTAAAAAAACATGCCTGAAGGCTTTGTGTCTTAATGCAAGGAGTATCCGTAATAAGGTGGATGAATTAACTGTGCAAATAGATGTTAACAAATATGATGTGATTGGGAGTACAGAGACGTGGTTCCAGGATGATCAGGGCTGGGAACTCAACATCCAGGGGTATTCAACATTCAGGAAGGATAGAATAAAAGGAAAAGGAGGTGGGATAGCATTGCTGGTTAAAGTGGAGATTAATGCAATAGTTAGGAAGGACATTAGCTTGGATGATGTGGAATCCATATGGGTAGAGCTGTAGAACACCAAAGGGCAAAAAACGTTAGTGGGAGTTCTGTACAGACCTCCAAACAGTAGTAGTGATGTTGGGGAGGGCATCAAACAGAAAATTAGGGGTGCATGCAATAAAGGTGCAGCAGTTATAATGGGTGACTTTAATATGCACATAGATTGGGCTAACCAAACTGGAAGCAATACGGTGGAGGAGGATTTCCTGGAGTGCAAAAGGGATGGTTTTCTAGACCAATATGTCGAGGAACCAACTAGGGGGGAGGCCATCTTAGACTGGGTGTTGTGTAATGAGAGAGCATTAATTAGCAATCTCATTGTGCGAGGCCCCTTGGGGAAGAGTGACCATAATATGGTGGAATTCTGCATTAGGATGGAGAATGAAACAGTTAATTCAGAGAACTTAAAGAAGGGTAACTTTGAAGGTATGAGGCGTCAATTGGCTAGGATAGATTGGCGAATGATACTTAAGGGGTTGACTGTGGATGGGCAATGGCAGACATTTAGAGACTGCATGGATGAACTACAACAATTGTTCATTCCTGTCTGGCGTAAAAGTAAAAAAGGGAAGGTGGTTCAACCGTGGCTATCAAGGGAAATCAGGGATAGTATTAAAGCCAAGGAAATGGCATACAAATTGGCCAGAAATAGCAGCGAACCCGGGGACTGGGAGAAATTTAGAACTCAGCAGAGGAGGGCAAAGGGTTTGATTAGGGCAGGGAAAATGGAGTACGAGAAGAAGCTTGCAGGGAACATTAAGACGGATTGCAAAAGTTTCTATATATATGTAAAGAGAAAAAGGTTAGTAAAGACAAACGTAGGTCCCCTGCAGTCAGAATCAGGGGAAGTCATAACGGGGAACAAAGAAATGGCAGACGAATTGAACAAGTACTTTGGTTCGGTATTCACTAAGGAGGACACAAACAACCTTCCGGATATAAAAGGGGTCAGAGGGTCTAGTAAGGAGGAGGAACTGAGGGAAATCCTTATCAGTCGGGAAAATGTGTTGGGGAAATTGATGGGATTGAAGGCCGATAAATCCCCAGGGCCTGATGGACTGCATCCCAGTGTACTTAAGGAGGTGGCCTTGGAAATAGCGGATGCATTGACAGTCATTTTCCAACATTCCATTGACTCTGGATCAGTTCCTATCGAGTGGAGGGTAGCCAATGTAACCCCACTTTTTAAAAAAGGAGGGAGAGAGAAAACAGGGAATTATAGACCGGTCAGCTTGACATCAGTAGTGGGTAAAATGATGGAATCAATTATTAAGGATATCATAGCAGCGCATTTGGAAAGAGGTGACATAATTGGTCCAAGTCAGCATGGATTTGTGAAAGGGAAATCATGCTTGACAAATCTTCTGGAATTTTTTGAGGATGTTTCCAGTAGAGTGGACAAGGGAGAACCAGTTGATGTGGTATATTTGGACTTTCAGAAGGCTTTCGACAAGATCCCACACAAGAGATTAATGTGCAAAGTTAAAGCACATGGGATTGGGGGTAGTGTGCTGACATGGATTGAGAACTGGTTGTCAGACAGGAAGCAAAGAGTAGGAGTAAATGGGTACTTTTCAGAATGGCAGGCAGTGACTAGTGGGGTACCGCAAGGTTCTGTGCGAGGGCCCCAGCTGTTTACATTGTACATTAATGATTTAGATGAGGGGATTAAATGTAGTATCTCCAAATTTGCGGATGACACTAAGTTGGGTGGCAGTCTGAGCTGCGAGGAGAATACTATAAGGCTGCAGAGTGACTTGGATAGGTTAGGTGAGTGGGCAAATGCATGGCAGATGAAGTATAATGTGGATAAATGTGAGGTTATCCACTTTGGTGGTAAAAACAGAGAGACAGACTATTATCTGAATGGTGACAGATTAGGAAAAGGGGAGGTGCAACGAGACCTGGGTGTCATGGTACATCAGTCATTAAAGGTTGGCATGCAGGTACAGCAGGCGATTAAGAAAGCAAATGGCATGTTGGCCTTCATAGCGAAGGGATTTGAGTACAGAGGCAGGGAGGTGTTGCTACAGTTGTACAGGGCCTTGGTGAGGCCACACCTGGAGTATTGTGTACAGTTTTGGTCTCCTAACTTGAGGAAGGACATTCTTGCTATTGAGGTAGTGCAGCGAAGGTTCACCTGACTGATTCCCGGGATGGCGGGACTGACCTATCAAGAAAGACTGGATCAACTGGTCTTGTATTCACTGGAGTTCAGAAGAATGAGAGGGGACCTCATAGAAACGTTTAAAATTCTGATGGGTTCAGGCAGGTTAGATGCAGGAAGAATGTTCCCAATGTTGGGGAAGTCCAGAACCAGGGGTCACAGTCTAAGGATAAGGGGTAAGCCATTTAGGACCGAGATGAGGAGAAACTTCTTCACCCAGAGAGTGGTGAACCTGTGGAATTCTCTACCACAGAAAGTTGTTGAGGCCAATTCACTAAATATATTCAAAAAGGAGTTAGATGAAGTCCTTATTACTAGGGGGGTCAAGGGATATGGCAAGAAAGCAGGAATGTGGTACTGAAGTTGCATGTTTAGCCATGAACTCATTGAATGGCGGTGCAGGCTAGAAGGGCTGAATAGCCTACTCCTGCACCTATTTTCTATGTTTCTATGTAGGACTAGAGATTGGTCTCGGGTAGTGGCGTAGAACAGGCAGTATCGGATCGGCCTCCCGTTATACGCAGTGCCTGAGATTCAGTCCCATTGCAGTCAGTCCAATGGAATATCAAGCGCAGAGTAGAATGGGTGGCCGATCCAGTACTGGAGTGTGCCACCAACCAGCATGAATTTCTAGGCCGATGAATCAACAAAGTGCTTAGGTGACACCAAACTTGTGGATTGTAGGAGGAAGTGGTGACTGTGGACTGGAACAATTGAGAAGCTGCCTTGCGCTCATGCAAATTAATTTATAAGCTCATTACTAGATCCTCAGAAGGCCGTTGGTTCAAGCCCCACTGTCGACTTGAGCACATAATCTAGGCTAACCCTTCGGCAGCACTGAGGGAGTATTGCATTGTCAGAGGTGCCGTCTTTCAAACGAGACGTTAACCCAAAACCCCCATCTACCTGTTCAGTTGGGAAGCAAAAGATCCCACGGCAGTGTGTGAAAGAAAGCAGGGAGTTCTCCCACTATCCTAGCCAACGTTTCTCATTCAACCAACACTATCATAAGAAGATTATCTGGCTATTCATTAACTTGCTCTTTGCTATCTGCAGTTTGGCTGCCGTGTTTCACTGTGTAACAACCGTGCCAAACAATTCATTGGTTGCAAAGCACTTTGGGACAATCTGAATAAGTGAAAGGAGCTATATAAATGCAAGCTGTATCCGTCTTTCCATTTAAAAAAATATTCTAATCATTGGATGGTTAAGAAAGCAAGCCGATTGGACCACAAAGGCTTTCAATTTTTCGACCGAACTTTAAAAAATAAAACCCACAGAAATGTTTCAGCTCCAGTTCTTGAACTGTCACTATCAGCTTGTGTTTCTCTTCAGTATCAGCAACTAATAATTGTAATAGATGTTGCAATGTGTTTTATGAAGGGACAGGGGAATTTGAGCTGATTAAAGCACTTGGCTGTGCTTCATGTTTTAATCAGCTTCCAGTTGCCCCATTCCAACATAAATCATTCTGGAATGTTCTTTGTCGTCAGACTCCCCTCCAGCCACAAATCATAGTGTTTGCTGTGCTAACCACACGGAGTTCCTGTTTATTCAGCAATGTCCCCAGTAAAAAAAAATACCATGTGCTGGGTGAATGTATTAAAAGTCAGGAATAAGCGAAGAATGCCACTATTGGAAGAGTACAACAAAATTCGGCAATAAACCCAGAGGTATAGTCCAGGGTGGTCTCAGATTCTATCGCTTCCGTGCCAACTTGATCCCTCTCAGCTGGGCTAACAGTCAGAGTGCTATAATTGGCCTCAGTGCTTCCATTATCCAGTAACCATCGCTAAAAGTGCATCCTCATGGGTGTTGGATGATAATGAGACCACTCTCGGCTGTTGAATAGCCCAGTTCTACTTTGTACAATTATCGTGATCTCCCTATCTCTGCCATTTCCTCCAGCCCCACAACCCCTCTAGATGTCTGTGTTCCTCTAATTCTGCACTCTTCAGCATCCCTGATTATAATCGCTCAACCATTGATGGCCGTACCTTCTGTTGCCTCGACCCTACGCTCTGGAACTCCCTGCCTAAACCTCTCCAATGCTCTACCTCTCTTTCCTGCTTCAAGGCGCTTCTTAAAACCTACCTCTTTGACCAAGCTTTTGGTTACCCTAATGTCTCCTTATGTGGCTCGGTGTCAATTCTTTTGGTCTCATAATACTCCTGTGAGGCGCCTTAGGATGTTTCACTACGTTAAGGATGCTATATAAATATAAGTTATTGTTGTTTGGCTTGCCATGCTGTGATTTGTATTCAGGACCTCGAGGCTATTGGTCCAATACCACCTGAAGGGAACAGGTATTTTCTTTTGGCAAACAACGCGAGGTCCCATTCTGAATCACCTCATTGCACAGCCCATTGACACCAACTAGGTTCATACCTGAAGAATGGTCATTGGGTAAAGGCAGGGTTTTATTAATGTTAAAACATCTTAACATGCTTTCGACAATGAATGACTTTTTTGAAGTGCACGGACTGATATGCACAGGTATAGTTAAGATGTATTTGAAAGGCCTGGTTGCACTCATTGACATGGCTCCCATATGAAGAATGACCATGTGGCAGAGGTACTGGTGGATGCCATAACCTGTGGAACTGGACCTCAGCACCATCTTCAATACAGGGGACACATTTTTTTTAAAAGGTGCGTACAAATGCTTCCAAATTAAGACCAACCTGCATTTCTTTAAACCTCCAGAGGATAGAGCAATGTCTGTTGCATGGGATTTGAACAACAATAACACAACAACAACTTGTATTTATATAGCACCTTTAACATAGTAAAACGTCCCAAGGCACTTCACAGCAGTGTTATAAGACAAAACAAATAAATTTGACACCGAGCCACATAAGAAGAAATTACGGCAGATGACCAAAAGTTGGATCAAAGAGGTAGGTTTTAAGGAATGTCTTAAAGGAGGAAAGAGAGGTTTAGGAAGGGAGTTCCAGAGCTTAGGGACCAGGCATCTGAAGGCACAGCCACTGATGGTTGAGCAGTTATAATCAGGAATGCTCAAGAGGGCAGAATTTGAGGACTACAGATATCTCAGGAGACTACAAGGTTACAATCAACGGAGTTTCGAAACAGGATCAATACCCATTACCAAAGGCTGATGACCTGTTTGCAACGCTAGCCGGGGGGAAGTCATTCACAAAACTGGATCTGACGTCAGCCTACATGACACAGGAGCTGGTCGACACGTTGAAGAAACTTACGTGCATCAACACTCATAAAGGACTGTTTATGTACAACAGGTGCCCTTTTGGAATTCGCTTGGCTGCACCATATTTCAGAGGAACATGGAGAGTCTACTGAAGTCCGTTCCCAGAACCATCGTGTTCCAAGATGACATACTGGTCACAGGTTGTGACTCCGCCGCACAACTGGACAATCTAGAAGAGGTTCTACATCGTCTGGACAAAGTGGGACTCAGACTGAAATGCTTGAAGTGCGTCTTCATGGCACCGGAAGTCGAATTCCTGGGAAAGTAAATTGCTGCTGACGGTATCAGGCCCACGGACTCGAAAACCAAGGCCATCAAAAATGCACCCAAGCCTCAGAATGTGACGGAGCTGCGTTCGTTCCTTGGTCTACTCAACTACTTCGGTAATTTCCTACCTAGATTGAGCACTTCATTAGAGCCACTGCACACGCTGCTAAGAAAAGGTGATAACTGGGTTTGGGGTGCGTCTCAAGATAGAGCTTTTGAGAAAGCTACTAATCTGCTTTGCTCTAACAAGCTGCTGGTACATTATTATCCATGTAAGCGTCTAGAATTGGCTTGTGATGCTTCGTCATATGGAGTTGGTTGCGTGCTCCAACAAGCTAATGAGTCGAGCAAATTACAACCTGTTGCGTATGTTTCAAAAAGTTTGTCAAAGGCGGAAAGAGCCTACAGCATGGTAGAGAAAGAAGCACTAGCCTGTGTGTATGGGGTTAAAAAGGTGCATCAGTATCTGTTTGGTCTTCACTTTGAACTGGAAACAGATCACAAGCCACTCATTTCATTGTTTTCGGAAAATAAAGGTATCAATACCAATGCATCGTCCGGCATCTAGAGGTGGGCATTGACATTATCTGCCTATGGTTATGTCATTCGCCATAGACCTGATACTGAGAATTGTGCCGATGCATTGAGCCATCTGCCGTTGCCCACACCAGAGGTGGAAACACCACAACCGGCAGACCTACTTTAGTTATGGATGCTTTTAAAAGTGAAGGAACCCCTGTCACGGCCTAACAAGTTAAGACCTGGATCAGCCAGGACCCGATATTATCAGTTGTGAACCGTTGTATCCTTAATGGTGATTGGTCCGCCATACCCAAGCAAATGTGTGAGGAGACCAAACCTTACATCCGTCGCAAAGATGAACTATCCATTCAATCAGATTGTATACTGTGGGGTAATTGTGTTGTTATGTCCAAGAAAGGCAGAGAGAAATTTGTGCATGATCTACATAGCACACATCCCGGTATTGTCATGATGAAAGCCATTGCCAGGTCTCATGTATGGTGGCCTGGAATTGACTCTGAGCTGGAATCATGTGTGCATCAGTGCAACACTTGCATGCAGCTTAGTAAAGCACCAGCGGAGTCGCTGCTGAGTCTGTGGTCGTGGCCATCTAAACCATGGTCCAAGATCCACATCAACTTTGCAGGTCCCTTCCTGGGAAAGATGTACTTAGTTGTGGTGGATGCTTATTCCAAGTGGACATCCACAGCTACCATTGAAAGCCTTTATGTCATGTTTGCTACGCATGGTCTGCCTGACATCGTTGTAAGTGACAATGAATCTTGCTTCACCAGTATGGAGTTTCAAAAGTTCATGAAACTCAATGGTATCAAACATGTGAGGTCAGCACCATTCAAACCTGCATCCAGTGGACAATCAGAGGGTGCGGTCCAAATGATCAAGCAAAGTATGAAATGTGTAACTCAATGTTCACTGCAAACTCAGAAGCAGCTCACTGGTCAAGGGGGAGTGGGGGGGGGGGGTGTGGTGGAGCGAAGTCAATCAGCTGTGACCCTGGCCAAGGTCATCAGGCGAGTCCGGGAGGAAGGGAGGGAGAGAGGGCTCCTCAATCAATTGCAAACTAAATTCAACTGAAACAGGCCTAAGTACCCCAATTTGCAAAAGCAATGGGCCTAACACCAGGTCCAGGTGGGTGTCCCGTCCCCCTCAGGAACTATAGGGCTCCCTCACCAATATGGCGTACAGTACACCTCTGGCCTTGACTGAGCCGCACATGCCACACGCCATATTGGGGCACGGTTTCGTGCTGCACAATCAAAGTTCCGACCGTACAGTGTAAACATCTGAAATTGCCGCTGCAGTGTCAAGTTAACAGCTCAGTCAATAAGAGCTGCCTGCTATACTCATGAAGCTCTTACACCCCGCAGTCAGGCTTTTGTTCCATCAGTCTGGACTACATTCAAACTAGAGCTGAAATGCCTGTGTGCTAAACCACTGAAAAATAAACGGCTTTTAAAATTGGACAGCATCTATCGGATTTGCAAACATGTGGTATTCGTTGCACTCTCACTTATGCAATTGACTGCCAGAGATGTTCTTCCCTCTGCCTTCCCCCTCAACCCCGCCCCCCCATCCAGTTGTGTGTGACTTCTGGCCATTTGCCGTGAAACACATGCATCACATATGCCTGCCGATATCAAAGACCATCTGATGTGCAAATGTGACATCGGTACAGCTGCCAACATCGCTGTGTGTGTTTACCCCAGAGGGGGAAATGTGTTCCACTCGCTGTCTCACCGAGTGGTCTTGGGTGGATCAGCAGAAGCCCTGGCATTTGGGCCGCTGCCTGATTTGTGTATATTATCACAGCATTGTTTTGCTGCTCTCACTCGGAATCCACTGCCTGCACAATGAGCACCAGTGGCAGAAATAATAGGGAGCGGCCAGGGATTGCATAACCTGGTAAGAGTTATCTTAATGGAGAACTGAAAGAGGGAATGGAGGAACATGCGGAATGGAAAGGAAGACATCTTTAGGGAGATGGTTACATTCCTGGACGAGTAATCCAGAGCCTTAGACCAGTGGTTCTCAAATCTTGTTGGATGAAGGACCCCTTTTCAAATAGATTAGTAATCACGGACCTCCCATCTAAATTATAATACTATATAACACTCAAAACATCTGATAGATTCCAGCCCCCACCCCCACTACCCGAATCTTCTCTGTTCCTGTAAAAATCTCAGTACAGGTACTGTAAGCCTTTCTTCATGACTGGAATCATGCAAGTTAATCTTGGCTACAGCATTCCTATGGCTCTAATATATTTCATATACTGGGGTGCCCAGAAATTAATGCAATGCTCAACTTGGATTCCGCTGTTTATGGGGTGGTGCGGGGATAAGAAAGAAGAAATTGAGAGATGCAAATAAGTATAACCGAGCCACAGAAAGAAAGAAATACAGAAACAAGAGAGATAAAATGAAGCACAAACTCTGCAAGGACACCTTCTTTACATGTGACATGCAGTTAAATTAATACACTTCCAAAAATGTGTTTTTTTTTTAAACGGTACTGGCTACACAAATTCTGGAGTGTGCTTAATCACTTTGATTTCACAATAAACTTTTGCACCAATGCTGAAAGGAGATGGCGACTAACCGGTGCCCTTTGTTTCACTGCCTTTGGAAGTGATGTATGATCACTGATACATTGCACATTTCAACGCATTTGTGAGGTTTCAGAGATCATTCCTTTCTCACCTTTCGCTCCATGGGAGTCAGGGATTTTCTCAGATCAGATTACCAATTTTTAAAAAATTTGTTCCAGGCAAGGCCAACATTTACATTAGAAACATAAGAAATAGGAACAGGAGTAGGCCATTTGACCTCGCGAGCCTGCTCCGCCATTTAATAAGACCATGGCTGATCTGATCATGGACTCAGCTCCACTTCCCTGCCCGCTCCCCATAACCCTGTATTTCTTTATTGTTCAAAAATCTGTCTATCTCTGCCGTAAATATATTCAATGACCCAGCCTCCACAGCTCTCTGGGGCAGAGAATTCCACAGATTTACAACCCTCTGAGAGAAGAAATTCCTCCTCATCTCTATTTTAAATGGGCGGTCTCTTATTCTGAGACTATGCCCCCTAGTTTTAGTTTCCCCTATGAGTGGAAATATCCTCTCTGCACCAATTTATCGAGCCCTTTCATTATCTTATATGTTTCGATAAGATTTCCTCTCATTCTTCTGAACTCCAATGAGTAGAGGCTCAACCTATTCAACCTATCTTCATAAGTCAATCCCCTCATCTCCAGAATCAACCTGGTGAAACTTCTGTGAACAGCTTCCAATTCAAGTATATCCTTCCTTAAATACGGAGACCAAAACAGCATGCAGTACTCCAGGTGTGGCCTCACCAATACCCTGTACAGTTGTAGCAAGACTTCTCTGCTTTTATACTCTATCCCTCTTGCAATAAAGGCAAACATTCCATTTGCCTTCCTAATTACTTGCTGTACCTGCATACTAACATTTTGTGTTTCATGCACAAGGACCCCCAGGTCCCCCTGTATTGAAGCACTTTGCAATTTTTCTCCATTTAAATTATAATTTGCTTTCTATTTTTCCTGCCAAAGTGGATAACCTCACATTTTCCCACATTATATTCCATCTGCCAAATTGTTGCCCACTCACTTAGACTGTCTACATCCCTTTGCAGATTTTTTGTGTCCTCCTCACAATTTGCTTTCCCACCCATCTTTCTATCATCAGCAAACTTGGCAAAATTATACTCGGTCCCTTCATCCAAGTCATAAATATAGATTATAAATAATTGAAGCCCCAGCACCGATCCCTGCGACACTGCACCAGTTACTCTTTGCCAACCGGAAAATGACCCGTTTATCCCGACTCTCTATTTTCTGTTAGTTAGCCAATCCTCAATCCATGCTAATATATTATCCCCAACCCCGTGAACTTTTATCTTGTGCAGTAACCTTTTATATAGCACCTTATCGAGTGCCTTCTGGAAATCCAAATACACCACATCCATTGGTTCCCCCTTATCCACCCTGCTCGTTACATCCTCAAAGAACACCAGCAAATTTGTCAAGCGTGATTTCCCTTTCATAAAGTTATGCTGACTCTGCTTGATTGAATTATGCTTTTCCAAATGTCCTGCTACTGCTTCCTTAATAAATGGACTCCAGCATTTTCCCAACGACAGATGTTAGGCTAACCGGTCTATAGTTTCCTGCTTTCTGTATGCCTCCTTTTTTAAATAAGCGCATTACATTTGTGGTTTTCCTATCCACTGGGACCTCCCCAGAATCCAGGGAATTTTGGTAGATTACAACCAATGCATCCACTATCTCTGCAGCCACTTCTTTTAGGACCCTAGGATGCAAGCCATCAGGTCCAGGGGACTTGTCTGCCTTTAGTCCCATTATTTTACCGAGTACTATTTCATTAGTGATAGTGATTGTATTAAGTTCCACCCTCCCTATAGCCGCTTGATTATCCACTATTGGGATATTTTTAGAGTCTTCTACCATGAAGACCGATACAAAATATTTGTCCAAAGTCTCTGCCATTTCCCTGTTCCTCATTATTAATTCCCCGGTCTCATCCTCTAGGGGACCAACATTTACTTTAGCCACTCTTTTCCTTTTTATGTACCTGTAGAAACTCTTACTATCTGTTTTTATATTTCTTGCTAGTTTACTTTCATAATCTATCTTCCCTCTCTTTATTATTTTTTTAGTCGTTCTTTGCTGGCTTTTAAAAGTTTCCCAATCCTCTAGCCTCCCACTAGTCTTGGCCACATTATACACTCTTGTTTTCAATTTGATACCATCCCTTATTTCCTTAGTTAGCCACTTCTCTTACAGCCTTTCCTTCTCATTGGGATATATTTTTGTTGAGAGTTATGAAATATCTCCTTAAATGTCTGCCATTGCACATTAACTATCCCATTCTCTACCTATTTTCTCAGTCCACTTTAGCCAACTCTGCCTTCATATCTTTGTAGTCTCCTTTATTTAAGCTTAGGTACTGGTTTGAGATCCAACTTTCTCATCCTCCAACTGAATTTGAAATTCAACCATGTTATGGTCACTCATTCCTAGAGGATCCTTTACCAGGAGATCGTTTATTAATCTTGTCTCATTACGCTGTACCAGATTTAAGATAGCCTGCTCCCTGGTTGGTTCCACAACATACTGGTCAAGGAAACTATCCCGGATACACTCTATGAACTCTTCATCAAGGCTACCCTGGCCAATTTGCTTTGTCCAATCAATATGAAGGTTAAAATTGCCCATGATTATTGCCGTTCCTTTTTGACAAGCCTCCATTATTTTTTGATTTATACTCCGTCCAACAGTGTAGCTACTGTTAGGGGGCCTATAGACTACACCCAGCAGCGACTTTTGCCCCTTATTATTCCTTATCTCCACCCAAACTGATTCAACAGGCTAGACTTTCCAAAGTTTTGCATCACTACCGCCGACTTAACGTCCATTTTAATGCTGAGATGAGGTATAACGCCCAGATATTGCTCATTTAACAAAAAAATGGAAACTTATGCTCATTTATCGCCCAACGTTACTTTCGGCATGTAGTTAACGCCGAGAATTAATAATACCGCCAGCGCATTTTTTTTTGCCATAAACATCAGAATAGACTAAACTAACGCCCATAATATCGGCGAGCATTACTTTCGGCATCTCGCCCACATATTGCCAAAAATATCGCTCGCCGAAACTGATACACTCATAATAAAGGATGAAACTCAGAACTGTGAACAATGAGCAAGTGTGACCTTAGCTCCTTTAATAAGACTCCACAGTGTAGGTACCTCGTGGGTGGCCTGCTTATATACAGTGCTCCCAAGGGATGCTGGGATCCCTTGGGACTCCAACAGCTAGGCCCTCTGGTGGTAGTGTGATACAGGTTGCAAGGGGTTAAATACATAACATCACTCCCTCGTAAAGTTAATGGTACATTTATTTACAAGGTGAGATGATCTGGGGCTTTCCGCTCCCTTGTCGATCGTCTCGGTGCAAATGTCTTCTTTGGGTCATTCGTAGCTGAGGTGAACCGCAATTTGATTTGGTCCAAATGTTTTCTGCACGTTAGTCCATTGGCCAATTTGACCTGAAACACCCTACTCCCTTCTTTGGCTTTGACCGTGCCAGCGAGCCATTTTGGACCATGTCCATAATTGAGTACAAACACAGGGTCATTGACCTCAATATCGCATTTCAAATTTGCGCGGTCATGATACATACTTTGTTGATGCCGCCTGCCATCCATATGATCATGGGGATCAGAGTGGACAAGAGAGAGCCTTGTTTTGAGCACCCTTTTCATGAGCAGCTCGGCTGGGGGAACCCCGGTGTGTGAGTGGGGTCTGGTGCGGTAGCTGAGCAGTACTCGGGACAGTCGAGTCTGCAGGGAGCCTTCCGACACGTGTTTCAAGCTTTGCTTGATGGCCTGAACTGCCCGTTCTGCCTGGCCGTTGGATGCGGGCTTGAACGGGGCAGATGTGACGTGCTTGAAATGATTGCAGGTCATGAATTCCTTGAATTCAGCACTGGCGAAACACGCCCCATTGTCGCTGACTTGGACATCAGGCAGGCCGTGCATGGCAAACATGGTTCGTCAGCTTTCAATGGTGGACGTGCTTACAGACATTATTGCACATTCAATCCATTTTGAGTAAGCATCCACGACAACCAAGAACATTTTGCCTAGGAATGGGCCCGCATAATCCACTTGGATCCTCGGCCACGGTTTGGACGGCCACGACCACAAACTTAGCAGTACCTCTCTGGGTGCATTGTTCAGCTGAGAGCAAGTGTTGCACTGGCGCACACATGACTCTAAATCTGAATTGATGCCGGGCCACCACACATGGGGTCTGGTTATGGCTTTCATCATTACAATTGGTATGTCCTTACTATACAGTATAAATGTACACGAGGCCCATACTTGAGAGAAGGTCACTCTGTGACCAGTAATCTTTATTAGCCAACACTGAAGTGATGAAGATGGGTGGAGCTTCCCCTTTTATACCTGAAAGTCCAGGTTAGGAGTGTCTCTCACAAGTTCACCACCTAGTGGTCAATGTTCTCACAGTGTACAACTTAGGTCAGTTTATACATGGGTTACAATGACAGTTGAATACATGACAACAATGGCTGGGTGAGTGCTGTGCAGTTCACAAATAAACGTATCTCAGCCTTTTTTGGGCAAGACCATGCGATTACCCCACAACAGACAGTCCGCCTGCAGGGATATTTCGTCTTTGCTCCTGTGGAACGGTTTAATCGCCTCCTGCATCTCCGCTGGGATGCTGGACCAGCTCCCATGGAGGACACAGTTTTTTACCAAGGACAGTAAAGGATCCTGGCTGGTACAGGTCCTGATCTGGCGGGACATAACGGGTGACTTTTCATTTTCGAATGTCTCCTTTACCATGAGCAAGTCCGCAGGCTGTGCCATTTCCACCCCGGTGGTGGGCATTGGTAGCCGACTGAGAGCATCAGCACAGTTCTCTGTGCCCGGTCTGTAGCGGATTACATAGTTGTATGCCAACAGCGTGAGCACCCATCTTTGGAAGTGGGCAGAGACATTGGTGTTAATCCCTTTGCTCTCAGAGAACAGTGATATGAGTGGCTTGTGGTCAGTTTCAAGCTCAAACTTGAGGTCAAACAAGTACTGGTGCAATTTTTTTACCCCGTAAACGCACACCAGAGCCTCTTTTTCAATCATGCTGATGGCCCTTTCGGCTTTGGACAAACTCCTGGACGCATAAGCGACCGGTTGCAAAATCACCGATTCGTTAGCCTGTTGTAACACACACCCGACCCTGTATGACGACGCATCGCAAGCTAGCACTAATCGTTTACAAGGGTTATACAGGACAAGCAGTTGTTTCAACATAACAGATTTCTGGCTTTCTCAAAGGCAGCCTCTTGTGAATTCTCCCATACCCAGTCTTCTCCCTTGCGCAGTAGCACATGTAGGGTTTCTAGCAAGGTGCTTAACCCGGGTAGGAAATTACCAAAATAGTTAAGGAATTCCAGGAACGACCACAGTTCCATTACGTTCTGTGGTCTCGGCACGTTCTTGATGGCCTCCGTCTTGGCGTCGGTGGGTCTGATACCGTCTGTTGTGATTCTTCTTCCCAAGAATTCGACCTCCTGCGCCAGGAAAACACACTTTGAGCGTTTCAACCTGAGTCCCACGCGATCCAACTGACTAAGAACCTCTTCCAGATTGGTCAAGTGCTCAATGGTGTCTTGACCTGTAACCAGTATGTCATCCTGGAAAACCACGGTGCGAGGAACCGACTTTAGCGGGCTCTCCATGTTCCGTTGGAAGATTGCCGTGGCCGACCGAATCCCAAACGGGTATCTGTGCGTGTTGATGCAGGTGAGGCTTTTCGAAGACTCCTCCAGCTCCTGCGTCATGTAGGCCGAGGTCAGGTCCAACTTGGTAAACGTCTTCCCTCCAGCCAGGGTCGCAAATAGGTCGTCTGCCTTGGGTAGCGGGTACTGGTCCCGCAGCGAGAAACGGTTAATCGTTACTTTATAGTCCCCAAAATTCTGACTGTGCTGTCCTCTTTAAGTATTGAGACAATTGGACTGGCCTACTGTAGGGGAGGATGAAAAAACCCTCATTTTACCCAGAAGGAAAAGGGCTGTGGGATCAGTCTGTGCTGTGAATTGAAACCGATGGAAGGAAAACTTTGGGACACAAATGAATTTTATAGGGGCAGACGAGGCCTGCAGGGGATAAAAGGGGGTACATTCATGGAGACCCCCAGTGTTTGAACTCATAGGAAAGGGAATTTAATTTGGAACTATCTACCAGAAAGTTTGAAATCCTAAAGTGCACATGGAAGAAACTACGAACTTTAATCGAATTTGGGATTTTTAAAAGGAATTTGTATGTTGGGTCTGCAAGAAAAGGGGTGGGGTCAATATCTAAAGGGCCAGTTTGGATATTGGAACTAATCAAATTGTCTGGGAACTGTATACCCTCGAAACTTGCCCCTTGAAAACATTAGCATTTAAACAATGCCACATACATATTCCAACACCTTTTTTTCATCAGGCATAGAAATATCTGGCTCAGGCCAGACTAGCACAATGGCTACAGGAGGCCAATGCAATCAACACCCACTCAAACCTTGAGTAGGTTAACATCAGTGGGAAAAAAAACCCCAATCTAAAACTGCTGCATTTTTCAAAATCAAAAAGTCCACCAATGAGAAGAATCGACTTCAGCAGGAGAGGCGGACTGGATAATCTGGCTATAAAAAAGGGGTTTCTGACGTAGTGAAAAAGAAGTGATGATTTTCCCTGCCCTCGTCATCCAACAACCACAACCAGCAAGCCTCTCAACACTGAAGGAAAACCAGTGTCCGAAGACATCGAAGATAGAAGAAACAAACCACCAGACTGCGGAAGGCACAGTAGTGAGTATAACCTCTATTCCCCAGAACTCCCAACTCAGTTAGGCCAGGAAAGGTGGGAGGTTGGGCATTGTACTGCTAAACTGGTGTAAAGATTTTCATTGGGTCCGTTTTAGTGGGATTTAGGGGGATTGTTTTGTTGGTGTATTGCTGTTTGTTGAGTTACACCTTGTCAAATAAATTGGAAGCCTAAAGTTCCTCTTGGAATCACCTTGTCTCAGTTCTATTGTATTACATCTCCTGATCGTGAGTCTTATGTCAGAACTGTGTAAGGGAAGCTAGGAGCGCCTCGAAAATGCTCAACTGTGTGTCACAGGCTAGGGAAGAAGGGGTTAGGAGTGTTTGACACTCACAGGTGCTTCACAGGCTAGGCATAAGCTGTAGGGACGCACGAGTCTCAAAACCCCATTCATAAGCTGTGGACACAGTCTCTCTAGGGGTGCTCTTGCAGCACTCAGGGTACCTCACAGGCCAGGCATAAGCTGTGAGGGCAGAAGCCCAGAGAGAGACACCCAAGGCACAACAACCCTGTGAAAACCCCTTACACTACTCATTGTATTCCACCGGCGCGATGATGCCTTCTCGCTGCAGCCTGTCCAGCTCAATTTCCACTTTCTCACGCAACTTATATGGTACCGCCCGTGCCTTGTGGTGGATGGGTCGCGTACCGGGAACTAAATGGATCTGCACTTTCGCCCCCGAGAAGCTTCCAATACCTGGCTCGAACAACGATGGAAATCTGCTCAGAACCTAGACACATGAGGCATCGTCGACAGACAAAAGCGCTCGAATGTCGTCCCAGTTCCAGCGGATTTTTCCCAGCCAGCTTCTGCCAAACAGTGTGGGGCCATCCCCTGGCACGATCCACAGTGGGAGTTCATGTACTGCTCCATCATAGGAGACTTTGACGTCTGCACTGCCAATTACAGGAATTAGTTCCTTGGTGTAAGTCCTTAGTTTGGTGTGAATGGGGCTGAGCTTGGGCCTGTGTGCCTTGGTGCAACACAGCCTGTCGAAGGCCTTTTTACTCATTATGGACTGACTCACACCCGTGTCCAGTTCCATCGATACTGGAATTCCGTTCAGTTCAACTTTAAACATTATTGGTGGACATTTCGTGGTGAATGTGTATACCCCGCACACTTCTGCTTCTTTGGTACGAATCTCCAATTCAGCCTGATCCACAGCGGATCGATCTTCCTCTGCAACGTGGTGATTTTCAGGGTTTGCAGCTCACCTGCACATTCGCTGGAAGTGTCCCATTGTTCTGCAGCCGTTGCACGCATAGTGCTTGAAGCAGCATTGATGGGCCTGATGATCACCTCCACAGCGCCAACAAGATGTTAACTGCCTCACATTAACGATTGAAGGCGGACTCTGGGTCATCTGAGGTCGTGCAGCAGCAGCCAGTGTGTACGTTCTGCCATGTATATTCCTGCTCGAAAACGATGTTACTTTGTGCACAGTACCGGCAGGAACCTCTTTATTCTGCGAAATCTGCTTGGTGTTGTCGCTGCTGGACATAAATACCTGGGCTATCGTTATGTCTTTGCTTACATTCGAAGTTTCAACAGTCAACAGTTTGCGAAGTATTACCTCATGGCCAATACCCAGTACAAAAAAGTCTCTTAGCATTTGTTCCAGGAATCCTTCAAATTTGCAATGTCCTGCAAGTCACCTTAGTTCAACGGCATAGCTCGCCACTTCCTGGCCCTCTGACCATTGACACGTGTAGAACCGATATCTCGCCATCAAAATGCTTTCCTTAGGATTTAGGTGCTCCCGGACCAGCGTACACAATTCTTCATAGGATTTAGTTGTTGGTTTTACTGGAGCTAGAAGATTCTTCATAAGGCCATAGGTTGTTGCCCCACAGACAGTTAGGAGGATCGCCCTTCATTTGGCAGTGTTCTTGTCCCCTTCCAGCTTGTTGGCCACAAAGTATTGGTCGAGTCTCTCCACGAAGGCCTCCAAATCATCTCCTTCTGAGAACTTCTCCAGGATACCAACTGTTCTTTGCATTTTCACGTGGTTGTTCGTTACCTCGTCGCCAATTGATACACTCATAATAAAGGATGAAACTGAGTACTGTGTACAATGAGTAAGTGTGACCTTAGCTCCTTTAATAAGACTCCGGAGTGTAGGTACCTCGTGGGTGGCCTGCTTATATACAGTGCTTCCAAGGGATGCTGGGATCCCTTAGGACTCCAACAGGTAGGCCCTCTGGTGGTAGTGTGATACAGGTTGCAAGGGGTTAAATACATAACAGAAACAAAGGCTGAAAAAAAGTTGCTCTCACCTGACCTTAACCCAGCGGTATGGACGCCATTTTGTAAATCAGAGGACTTTTCATATAAAAGGCTGCTTCAACTTCTGGGGAGTTTTGATGTAATGTGAAGTTATTTTATTTTGATTTGAAAATCTGAACAAACAGCATACTGTGCGTGAATTGAATTTATTTTATTTGTTTTAGTAGGTAAATTTATTATTTGTGAACAATAGGTATAATACTGATTGTGATTGTAATGGGGCCTATAATTTCTCAGCCTGTCTTGATGACTATGCACACGCTGCAGACCAGAGATGTGAGAAGGTATATTGAAGAGCATTATGTGCCCAATCAAAGAGGTGGGGGACTGAGGTGGAGGAGGACGAGAACTTACACCCAACACACTTAGAGGGAGAAGCGGTCTTACCTGAACTTGTCCAATAACACGTGCCTTAGGAGACTGCGATTCTGGAAAGAGTTCATCAGTTAGATATGCCAGCTCATCAGGGGAGATCTGCAGCCTACCAGCACCATCAGGACCGCACTATCCGTTGAGGTCCAGGTAACTGCGGCACTTTCCTTCTATGCACTGAGTTCCTTTCAGGCCTCAGCTGGTGACATTTGCACTATATCTCAGCATGCCACACATTGCAGCATTCGATAGGTGACTGAAGTCCTTTACACACGCAGGGTGGACTTTATCAGCTTCCCTATGACCAAGAGGGCACAAACTGAGAGGGCTCTAGGATTCTCCAGAATAGCAAACTTCTCCAAGATGCAGGGAGCAATAGACTGTACGCACATCGGCATGCGAGCACCTTTTCAGGATGCAGAGGTTTTCGGAACCGAAAGGGATTCCACTCCCTGAATGTGCAACTCGTTGTCGACCACAAGCAAATTATAATGGCAATAAATGCCAAATTTCCAGGCAGTATCCATGATGCTCACATCCTGCGTGAGCGCGCTGTATCTGACATATTTACCAGTCGGCCACAAGGTCAATGCTGGATGCTTGGTGACAAAGGATATGGCCTCGCCACCTGGCTGATGACCCCCCCACCGAATTCGGAAGCGATACAACGAAAGCCACAGAGCCACAAGCAATATCGTTGATAAGACAATTGGAGTGCTTAAGCAGCGCTTTAGATGCCTGGATCACTCAGGAGACGAGTTACAATACCACCCTGAGCAGGTAGCTCAATTCGTGGTGGTGTGCTGCATGCTGCACAACTTGGCTATCAGGAAGGTCAAAAATTGCCAGAAGGGACCGCCAGTCCACCCCAGGAGAGAGAGGAAGAGGAGGACGAGGAGGTGGACAATGACCTCGGGGCAGACAATCAGGCCGATGATGAAACCATGCCCCCTGCTCCCTGTACACTGCAGGAAAGGGCCTGTGGTGGCTACATAGCTGCAAGACTCTTATGTCAGCAGCTCATAAATGAGCACTTTGCTTGAAATAACGTTGGTGGTATTTACAAAGCTGCAAGACTGCTGTGCTTGCAGCTCATACAAGAATGGTGTGCATTACATTGGTGACAGTTAAAGTTAAAGTTGATTCAAGTTACATTTAATAATCCCCTTTCATGTTAAGGAATCACCAGTGTTTAACGTTACAGCAATCTGAGAAAATGCGCAACAATGTTATGTTAAAAAAAAAATTAATTAATGAAACCATTTGTATTAATTCATTATTATTACTCTAAAAACCACCCCACCCCACAACAAATTTATAACATTTTTAACATTTCCAATAACACTAATAACACAAATAACACAAATGCAAATACAACAACGTACCCCCTCCCTCCTTCCCTCAAACCTCCCAACATTCATTAACTAGCAACAACAATAACAATACTGTTAGAACTCCAACTCCTGCGGCCATGCACCTCATTTTCCTTCCCACCTCCAGCCCCCGCATCTTCTCCCCACCTCTAACCTTTCCCTTTCCCCTCCCGACTCCAAGCCGCCTTGCCACAGTGCTCCTCAGGCGCTGCTTCATTGTGGGGGATGACATCAGATCCACTGGTTGGCCGGATGCTGGAGAGGATGTTCCCGAGGAGGAAATGTCCTCAGAGCCAGAAGCAAGGGCTTCCTCCTGGCTTTTATGTGTCATTGGCAATGGGGGTGCGGCACCTTGGGGTTCAGTGCCGCATTCCAGGAACACTGGTAGCCCTCTGGCACCAGTGAACCTGGCTATCACCTCCAGGGCCACCGCCATACGTGGTACGTACTCGGTCATGTTTGCAGATATGGTGGCCAGCTTTTGGGATATTCCCCCCATTGTCTGGAGGATCTGCTGACCTATATCACCATTCTTCCTGGACAAATATACCATGTCCCCGCTGAGATCTGCTGATCGTGGAGCAGTCCTGCTGTGTCGAACCAACCTCCGCGGGGTCGGCGCCGGCATAGAGACACTTGGGGTGCCCTGCAGTAAAGTGTTTGGGCCCGCCTTACTATACAGTATAAATGCACACGAGGCCCATGCTTGAGAGAAGGTCAGTCTGTGACCTGGCCTTTATTCCATAGCACTCAAGTGATGGAAGTGGGTGGAGCTTCCCCTTTCATATCTGAAGGTCTAGGTTAGGAGTGTCTCCCACAAGTTCACCACCTAGTGGTCAGTGTTCTCACGGTGTACAACTTAGGTCAGTTTATACATGGGTTACAATGCTGGTTGAATACATGACATCACCTCCCCCCCCCAAAGTCTTATTAGGATCACAGGTTGAGTCTCCCTGGTAGTTTACGCTTCCTTGTAGAGCGCCTGAGTTGGGGCTCCGGTTGTTGGGCGCTGGCCTGAGTGTCTGCTGTTTGCGGTGCCTCAGGCCTGTCCGGACTGCCCACAGTGACTGGGCTCTCCTCCCTTTGGTTCCTGTGTTCGGTCACCTGTGGTGGAGTGAACTCTACATCGTGTTCTTCCTCTGCTTCTTCTATGGGTTTGCTGAACCTCCTTTTTGTTTGATCAACATGTTTGCAGCAGATTTGTCCATTGGTAAGTTTAACTACCAGAATCCTATTTCCCTCTTTGGCAACCACAGTGCCTGCGAGCCATTTGGGCCCTGCAGCGTAGTTGAGGACAAAAACAGGGTAATTTACATCAAGACATCGCGCCCTCGCATTCCTGTCATGGTAGTCATATTGTGACTGGCGCCTGCTCTCGACAATTTCTTTCATGGTGGGGTGTATAAGGGATAACCGGGTTTTGAGCATCCTTTTCATTAGCAGCTCTGTGGGTGGAACCCCTGTGAGCGAGTGTGGTCGGGATCTGTAAGCCAACAGGAGGCGTGATAAGCAGCATTGTTGGTAACCCCCTTGGATTCTGAGCATCCCCTGTTTGATTATCTGCACTGCTCGTTCTGCCTGGCCGTTTGAGGCCGGCTTGAACGATGCTGTTCTAACATGGTTAATTCCAATGCCTGCCATGAAGTCCTGGAATTCAGTGCTTGTGAAGCACGGGCCATTGTCGCTGACCAAGATGTCCGGTAGACCGTGGGCGGCGAACATTGCCCGTAGACTTTCTACCGTGGCAGAGGATGTGCTTGAATTTAAAATGTCACACTCGATCCATTTGGAGTAGGCGTCTACTACAACCAAAAACATTTTTCCCATGAAAGGGCCTGCGTAGTCCACATGGATGCATGACCAAGGCTTGGCGGGCCATGGCCAGGGGCTAAGGGGGGCTTCTCTGGGTGCATTGCCCAGCTGGGCACACGTGTTGCACCTGCGAACACAAAGTTCCAGATCTGCGTCTATCCCTGGCCACCAAACATGTGACCTGGCAATTGCCTTCATCGTGACAATGCCCGGGTGCTCATTGTGGAGTTCTCTGATGAACACCTCTCTGCCCATCTGGGGCATGACTACACGGTTTCCCCACAGTAGGCAATCGGCCTGAATCGAGAGTTCATCCTTGCGCTTGTGAAATGGTTTAAATTTCTCAGGGCATGCCCTGTACGTGGCTGCCCAGTCCCCATTCAGGACACATTTCTTGACTAGAGACAATAGCGGGTCTCTATTTGTCCAGACTTTAATCTGACGGGCTGTCACGGGTGAGCCTTCGCTTCCGAAAGCTTCAACAGCCATGACCATCTCAGCAGCATGCTCAGTAGCCCCCTCAGTGGTGGCTAGTGGGAGCCTGCTGAGTGCATCGTCGCAGTTTTCGGTGCCCGGTCTGTGCCGAATTGTGTGGTCATAGGCAGCTAACGTGAGTGCCCACCTCTGTATGCGGGCCGATGCGTTTGCATTTATGGCCTTGTTGTCAGCCAAAAGGGATGTTAGGGGTTTGTGATCTGTCTCCAGCTCAAATTTCCTGCCAAACAGGTACTGGTGCATTTTCTTTACCGCATATACACATGCGAGCGCCTCCTTTTCTACCATCCCGTAGCCCCTTTCTGCCTGGGACAGACTTCTGGAGGCATAAGCTACCGGCTGTAACTGACCCTTGGCATTGACATGCTGCAACACACACCCGACACCATAGGACGATGCGTCGCACGTTAACACAAGTTTCTTACATGTGACATATAGCATTAACAGATTGTTGGAACATAACAAATTGCGTCCTCTATTAAAAGCCCTTTCCTGGCTGTCCCCCATTCGCGACCTTTGTGTAGGAGCACGTGTAGCGGCTCTAGCAGCGTGCTCAATTTGGGAAGAAAGTTACCAAAATAGTTCAGGAGCCCCAGGAATGAACACAGCTCCGTCGTGTTATGGGGTCTGGGTGCTCTTTGGATCGCTTCCGTCTTGGACGCAGTAGGGCTGATCCCGTCTGCTGCTACCCTCATCCCCAGGAATTCTACCTCTGGAGCTAGGAAGACGCACTTCGCCTTTTTCAGTCGCAGCCCTACCCGGTCCAGTCTGCGTAGCACCTCCTCCAGGTTGTGGAGGTGTTCTTCAGTATCACAACCCGTGATAAGGATGTCGTCCTGAAAAACCATTGTCCCTGGAATCGACTTGAGGAGGCTTTCCATATTTCGTTGGAAGATCGTGGCAGCTGAGCGAATCCCGAACGGACATCTGTTGTACTCAAACAACCCCTTGTGTGTTATGATGGTGGTCAGCTTCTTCGACTCACTCGCCAGCTCCTGGGTCATGTAAGCTGAGGTCAGGTCCAATTTTGAAAAAAGTTTGCCACCGGATAGCATCGCAAAGAGGTCCTCCACTCTCGGTAGCGGGTACTGGTCTTGGAGTGACACCCGATTGATGTTGACCTTGTAATCGCCATATATCCTGACCGACCCATCCGCCTTGAGCACCGGCACAATCGAGCTCGCCCAGTCACTGAATTCGACTGGCAAGATGATGCTTTCCCTCAGCAGGCGGTCCAATTCGCCTTCTATCTTTTCCCGCATCACATACGGCACCGCTCTGGCCTTGTGGTGTACTGGCCTGGCGTCCAGGTTTGTGTGAATCACTACCTTAGCCCCCATGAAAGTGCCAATGCCGGGTTGAAATAATGAGTCAAATTTGTCCAGGATCTGTGAGCATGATACTCGCTCCACAGAGGAAATTGCATTGACATCGCCCCATTCCCAGTTCATGACAGCAAGCCAACTCCTCCCCAGTAGTGCGGGACCGTCCCCCAGGATAACCCAGAGTGGCAACCTGTTCTCCGAATCTTTGTGGGTCACGACTACCGTGGCACTGCCTAGCACTGGAATGATCTCCTTTTTGTATTTCTGTAGCTGTGCATCAATCGGCGATAATTTTGGCCTCCTGTCCTTGGACACCCACAACTTTTCGAACTGTTTGATACCCATCAGGGACTGACTGGCCCCCGTGTCTAGCTCCATTGATACTGGGATACCATTGAGGAGCACTTTCATCATTATCGGTGGCGTCCTGGTGTATGAACTGCATACGTGCTCCACATGAACTCGCTGAACGTCAGCTTCCAGCGATTTCCCCCAGCGTTCATTTCTGCAATTTCTGCAGGTATTTTGCTCACCTCTGCAAACTCCGGCTGAGTGTGTGCCTCCACGCCTCCAGCATGAGCTGCTATTTGAAACAAAAGGTCCCTTGCCAGTCGATCGTCCCTGACTGCCCCTGTTATTGCCCTTGAGTGCGCCATTAACAGGTGTTGATCGCCCCATTACTGGCCGCATTGTCCCTTGCAATGGCGTGAATCGCTGTTCAACTTGCCATTGTCTCTGTTGAACTCCCCCTCTGGGTTCAACTACTGTTGGGGCATGCCCGACTGCCCTTGTCTGCCTGGAGAACTGTGTGCTGCTTTAACAATGTTGAATCTCTGTCCCAACCATTCCTTAACACAGTACCTCTCGTCTGTTCTGCTTGTGGCCATGCTCACGTGGTTTAAATCCCAGTTTCTTGTCGCCATTAATATGTCCTTACTACACAGTATAAATGCACATGAGGCCCATGCTTGAGAGAAGGTCAGTCTGTGACCTGTCCTTTATTCCATAGCACTCAAGTGATGAAGGTGGGTGGAGCTTCCCCTTTTATATCTGAAGGTCTAGGTTAGGAAGTCTCCCACAAGTTCACCACCTCGTGGTCATTGTTCTCACAGTGTACAACTTAGGTCAGATTATACATAGGTTACAATGCTGGTTGCATACATGACAGTTCAGGAGGCCATGGCCACAGGAGCACTAAATGTAATAGGCGTGCTGGATATGGAGCTTGATGCTGCAGGCTCCTCCAACTCCTCACTCTCGTCAGTGGAGAGGCCAACCTGCAGCTCATCGGGCGATATTCAGGGCTCCTCACCACCAGAAGCACGCTCCACCGCAGACACCGCTGCAGGATCATCACCTCGCCTCCGTGCTGTTGGCAGTGACTGCGCTCTTGGCTGAGCGACAAAACATAAATGAGGTAATTAGAGAAGGGGGTGCGAGTTCACAGAGTAATTCAAACGCAACACACAGCATATGCACGAGAACAGCACTACCGCTATCAAAATAATCACAGACATCACATTAAATGAACATAACCAACTTCTGCATTACAATGATTTTCATGAGCCCATCATTAATTATATAACACTTTCATCAATCATCTATCATATATTATATGGATATGAGTGGGTGTGGCATCTATTGACTTTACATTACACAATGGTGTATACTTTACTCACGTGGCATAACATCAGATTCTGCTGCTGCACGGGTGGACGAGCGGTTGTGCATCCCCACTCGTGCCAGCGCCTGCTTCTCAATGTTGGTCAGCTCACACATCACTGGTGGGCCACCACCCATGCGCTGCTGCTCGACCCTATTCTTCGAAAGCTTCTTCTGCAAAAGGTAACAACAGCACGACATGGCATAAGATCATTGCATAAGATCATTGCTAGGTACTGTCACAGATATTGATACAACACATAACCAACAAATGTTATAATTATTATTATTATTATTATCATTATTAACCTAAACATGTACACCGTAAACGTAGGATTTGAGTAAAACATTACAGGTCTAACTGCAATACATCAGATCTGAATTTATTTACTGATTACACTTACAATTCCATTATATAAATATATAAGTAAATGTAAATAAATGTAATACTTTGCCGGGGCCGACAAGGTCGTTCCAGCGCTTGCGGCACTGGTTGCCCTACGCACCTCGTGCGTCACCGACGAGACCACCTCAGCTATCTCAGCCCAAATCTACTGGTAAACCTTCAGGGTCGGCTTCCCACGCCCACCCCGGGTCAATTGACCCCAACGTGACTCCACCTCCTGCAGGAGGGCAGCATTTGTCTCGTCCGAAAATCTCCTCGCTCTTTTTCGACCTCCCATCTCCACTTCCTCTCCAGCCTCACTGCCCTCACCAGCCTCCTCCACCTCCACATCATGATCTCCTCCATGCATTTCACTTTTTAAATATTTTTGTGACAGATATTTCTGTCTCACAGAACTAAATAGTGCTATTTTTAATGAGTACTCCTCATAAAAATCGTTCCAAACCCCCACAATAGCCAAACAAACCACAAACACCTACATAATAAACCCACACATGCTTTCTCTACCTCTCTGCTCTCTCTCTCTCTCTCCTCCTCTGCGTATGTATTGATGACCCCTGACCTCCTAAAACACGGGAAAAGACCGTTGCTATGGCATTGCTATGGATGCCGACATTTTATGACAGAAGAAGAAAAAATACCACGACTGCCCATTTCACATCGCTCTCGTTATCGACCATTTTATAAAGTGGAAACTAGCGGGTTTGAAAATGGGCAATAATCCGGCGATCTCAAAACCCATAATAAACACCAACGCTGGAAATAACTCCTATTTTTGGGCAATCTGAACAATAATGGAAAGTTTAGCCCAACGTCTTGATCTTCTGAGCCAATATCGTTTCTCACTAACACACTGATCTCATCCTTTATTAACAGAGCTACCCCACCTCCTTTTCCTTTCTGTCTGTCCTTCCGAACTGTCAAGTACGCCTGAATATTTAGTTCCCAGCCTTGGTCGCCTTGCAACCACGTCTCTGCCATGGCTATCAGATCATACCCATTTGTGTCTATTTGTGCCGTCAAATCATCTATTTTGTTATAAATGCTGTGTGCATTTAGATAAAGAGCTTTTTAATTTGTTTTTTTTTCCATTTTTTCCTGCTTTGGCCCCACTTTCTGATTCATTTATATGTTTAAACATTCTGTCCCTTCCTGGTACGCTCTGGTTTTCATTTCCCCCAGTGCTACCCTGCTCCATTGCCTTCTCCTTTTTCTTTGACTTTTTAAATTTCTGCTCACCTGAATCCTCCCCCCACACTAATTAGTTTAAAGCCCTCTCTACAGCCCTAGTTATTTGATTCGCCAGGACCCGAGTCCCAGCACGGTCTAAGTGAGCCGTCCCAACGGAACAGCTCCCTCTTACCCCAGTACTGGTGCCAGTGTCCCACGAACCTAAACCCATTTCTCCCACACCAGTCTTATTTATTGCCCATCTCTAATTGCCCTTGAGAAGGTGATGGTGAGCTGCATTCTCCAACCGCTGCACTCCCACAGTGCTGTGAGGGAGGGAGTTACAGGACTTTGACCCAGTGACGATGAAGGAGCGGCGATATATTTCCAAGTCAGGATGGTGTGTAACTTGGAGGGGAACTTGCAGGTGATGGTGCTCCCATGCGTCTGCTGCCCTTGTCCTTCTAGTTGGCAGGGGTCGTGGATTGGGGAGGTGCGGCCGAAGAAGCCTTGGCGAGTTGGATAAGGTAGTTTGACTTCACGCATCTGAAGCAACCTGAGCAGGTAATTTGCTTTTGTCCAGTATCTGCAATCAGCAGAGCAAGTCCTTAATGTATATTTGCGCAGATCCAGCTTGTTTAATGTACGATCAGAACTCTGCGTATGTAGATCCTCGAGACGGCTGGGATTAGTGCCCGAGCGGGAACGGGTGGAATGTTTGTTTCAAGTTGGTTACAGGAGACTGTCGACCTGCTGCTGGAAGTCCAAGCCACCAATCCACCACACTAGCTCGGTTAAACATTGCCATTTGGCTAAGTCCCCTGCTCACTAAGCACTTGCACATTGTTTCTCGGACTCCCTGGAAAGTTTCTACGGACCCTCAGGAGTCCACAGAGACTCAATTTGAGAACCACTGCCCTAGACTCATGACCCAGAGACATTCGTCCAAATCTCAGTTGAATTTGAATTCAGTTTAAAAATAAACAAGAAATAGAAAGCTGGTATCAGTAGAAGTGACCATGAAGATGTCGGAGTGTTATAAAAACTCAACGGGTTCACTGATGTATTACCCGGTCTGACATAAATGTAACTCCCAATGCAAGAGTTCTGACAAAGGGTCATCAAGCTGAAACGGTAACTGCGTTTCTCTCTCCACAGTTGCTGCCTGACCCGCCAGCTACAGCAAGGCGAACACTGTTGGATTCAGGAATTAAGTGCTTTTACCAACTACCTCCTGGATCCAGGGCCCCAGCCTAACTACCCCCTGCAATCAGAGATCCCTCTCCTCCCCACACCCGATGCCTCCGATTCCCCCACAAGGCCTCCCCCCCCACCCCGATCCTTTTTCGGCCGCACCCCGACTCCCGATCCAGCTTTGGCTACCACCCAGCCCCCAATCCTCTTCCCACCCCCCACCCCCCACCCCACCAACCCCTAACCCCGCCGTGCTGGGCCCAGGCGGCCCATGATCATGATGGTCTGGTTGGTGCTGTAAAGAGCTTTTAAGATTCCAATACTCAGGTAACAAAGTTAAGACACCGAGTTCCTTACAGTGTAAGTAAACTCCTATTGGGACAATTAGATCGCATCCCGACTGACATTACTAATGGTCTCTTGAACAATGGCCCATGTGACGTTTAACTATCACACTAATTAAGGTGACAGCACATTGCACATTGTCCAGCTGAGTTACCTTTTGGAATAAAGAACTGTACAATGACAGAGCCACAATTTCTAATTTTGGTATCTTACATGAAAAATGTACCACATGCACACCGTGTAAAATATATCGAAGCCTTGTGCATCAATGTGACGTTTTTACTCTGAATCTCCTGTATTCCCATTCTGGCTCTTTAGTTCAGGATTTTCAGTTGCTCACTCAGCCTAGCACCCTAAGAGAGGTGTGGAACGCCTCCATAGCGCTCCGCTCCACACTCAGGGCCCATCAACCGAATTGTTTGGCTGCCGTCGCAAACCATTTTCCGGCGCAAAATTTACCGACCTGCCACCATTAGTGCCCTAAGACGCCTCCAACTGAAAATCCAGCCCTTCATCAAAACAAACACTTGATCACATCCTTAAAGCTGATAGGAGTTAGATGTAGTCCTTACTACTAGGGGGATCAAGGGGCATGGCGAGAAAGCAGGAAGGGGGTACTGAAGTTTCATGTTCAGCCATGAACTCATTGAATGGCGGTGCAGGCTAGAAGGGCTGAATGGCCTGCTCCTGCACCTATTTTCTATGTTTCTATGTAGTTACACATGTGTCCTTAGCACTTGTGTATCAGGTATGATAATGACTTCTGAGAGGGTACCAGGGTGGCTAAGGGTTTCTCAGTGACGATCCGGTAGGGCAAGCGGATCTCACTGGCTGTAAGGAAATCAAAGGGTTTGTCAGGGGGTATGAAAGGGGCACAAGGGCTCTACGTGGCTACCAGCGAATGTATCGGACTCTCAGAAGGTATCAGGGAAGGTAAGGGCGCACCAGGAGTATCAATGATCAATGGGTAAGGAACACTCAGAGGGTATCAGAGAATGTACAGCGCACTGAAGATGAATCAAAGAGGATAAAGGATTCTCAAAGGGTATCGGAGAAGAAAGAAAGACTTGCATTTATACAGCGCCTTTCACGACCACCATACATCTCAGCCAATGAAGTACTTTTTGGAGTGTAGTCACTGTTGTAATGTGGGAATTGCGGCCGGCAACTTGCGCACAGCAAGCTCCCACAAACAGCAATGTGATAATAACCAGATAAGCTGTTTTTGTTATGTTGATTGAGGGATAAATATTGGCCAGGGCACCGGGGATAACTACCTTACTCTTCTTCGAAATAGTGCCACGGGATCTTTTACGTCCATCCGAGAGGGCAGACAGGAGCCTCGATTTAACGCCTGATCCGAAAGACGGCACCTCCGACAGTGCAGCTCTCTCTCAGCACTGCACTGGAGTGTCAGCCTAGATATTTGTGCTCAAGTCTCAAATTAAGCCAAACTGAATGGATAATCTGGTGTGTCCCACGTGGAGGGAATGGAAATAAGGAATGGGGCCAGATTGGATATTTGGCAGTGCTCAATGTTTCCTTTCATGCTGCTTAGGTTTGTGAGCTGGTAGCCTCTTCCCCCAATGTGATCAGTAAAGCACCAACTGCTTAAGGTAGGGCTTGCACCCAAGACCCTGCGATTCGGGCCCGTGATGATCTGGACCCCTCCCCTCTCCTCTGGATTGCCAGTGATATTGTGGAAACTCGCTCCCCCACCCCACTGCCATGCTGGTCCTGGCCCACAATCGCCATTGAGATTGCAATCTTTTCAGACCACCGCACTCTCACCGCACCCCCATCCCCTCCTCTAGCAGGCCCGCAATCATTTTAGACCCACCCCCCTCACTGCTTCTCCAGCCAGCCCCCGGCTCCCACGTGATTCTTCGCTCCCTCCTCTGTGCAGCCCAGTGACACAGGCATACCCACCCAGCTGTGAACAATTCCACGGCACTCTCAGTCTGGCTGGCTGCGGATGGGAAACAGAGGCTTCTCATGCTGATCAGGCCCTGATGTTAAATTCAGCAAGGCCTGTGGGAAACCCGTTCTTCCAGGTTTCCCGAACGTCTCGGAACCCACCTTCCCCATTAAAATTCAGTGCAGGGCCTCGGATTAACATCTCATGTGAAAGACGGCCCCTCTGACAGTGCAGCACTCCTTCAGTACTGCACTGAAGTGTCAGCCTAGATTATGTGCTCAGGTGACTAGAGTGGGACTTGAACCCACAACCTCCTGACTTAGAGGCGAGAGTGCAACAGAGGCAACTAAGCGAAGGCTAGTACCAAAGCTAGCTTATTAATACCTGATCAGCCTATAGTCTCAGGGCTATTTTTTTTAAGTTATGTGAATATAGCATGCATTAAAACAAAACATTTCTGTGGAAAAATGATCAAAAGATCCTTAAACAAGACATCCTGCAGTCGTGCCATGGAATCTTTCACATTCACCTAACCAAATAGACTTGGCTCAATGCGTCACCTGAAAGACGACACCATGTCAATGCAGTACTCCATCAGTATTGCCCTGAAGCATAAGTCTACAATATGTGCTCAAATCCTGGAATGCAGTTCGAACCCACATCCTTGTGACTCAGAAATGAGAGTGCTACCAACTGAGCCAAACTGACACTTGTTCCACAAAAGTTCTGTCTAAATATTTCACATCAGCTTCAGTTATGCAATTTTTTGGAACAATTATTGTACAACTAATGGCCTCAGACCAGCGGCTGCTGTATACTATTAGCTTACACTGCCCAGCTCCAACTGCAATTCTCCTGACCAGGAAGCAGCCCTGTGAACATGGTTCAACTTGAAAAGTTCAGAGGGCAAGTGTGCGAGTTCTCTAAACAGTTTACCAACTCTAAAAAAATACTTTGCAGCAAAGCTAAAATGCAGTATAAACTCACCCTTGGAGGTACTCCCTGGACACCGATAAATGCTGCATCACTGTTAGGAACATGGGAAGGAACATAGGAACAGGAGGCGGCCATTCAGCCCCTCAAACCTGTTCCGCTGTTCAATTAGATCATGGCTAATCTGTAGAGTCATAGAAATTTACAGCACCAAAAGAGGCCATTTTGGCCCGGCCTGTCCACGCCGGCCAACAAAGAGCAATCCAGCCTAATCCCAGTTTCCAGTTCTTAGTCCGTAGCCTTGTAGGTTACGACACTTCGAGTGCACATCAAAGTACTTTTTAAATGCTATGAGGGTTTCTGTCTCTACCACTCCTTCAGGCAATGAGTTGCAGACCCCCACCACCCTCTGGGTGAAAAAATTTCCCCTTAAATCCCCTCTAAATGTCCTACCAATTACTTAAAATCTATGCCCCCTGTTTGTTGTCCCCTCTGCTAAGGGAAATAATTCCTTCCTACCCAATTTATCTAGGCCCTTCATAATTTTATACATCTCAATAAGGTCTCCACTCAGCCACCTCTGTTCCAATGAAAACAAACCCAGCCTATCCTATCTTTCCTCAAAGCTAAAATTCTCTAGTCCAGTCAACATCCTCATAAATCTCCTCTGTATCCTCTCTAGTGCAATCAAGTCTTTCTTGTAATGTGGTGACCAGAACTGCACGCAGAACTCTAGCTGTGGCCTAACTGGTGTTTTATATAGTTCAAGCATAACCTCCCTGCTCTTGTATTCTATGCCTCAGCTAATAAAGGTAAGTAGTCGGTATGCCTTCTTAACCACCTTATCTACCTGACCTGCTACCTTCAGGGATCTGTGGACATGCACTCCTAGGTCCTTTTGTTTCTCTACACTTCTCAGTGTGCTACCATTTAATGTGTATTCCTTTGCCTTGTTAGCCCTCCCCAAATGCATCACCTCACACTTCTCAGGATTGAATTCTATTTGCCACTGTACTGCCCACCTGATCACTTCAACTCCATCTCCCCGATTTGGTTCCATAAACCACTGTGGCAATCAAACAAAATCTCAACTGCCAAAGCCAGGCCATCTGCAAGGTAGAGTTTGTAAGCATGGACTGGGTGGTCAATTAAACCATATTATAAAAAGGATGTCGAGGCACTGGAGAGGGTGCAGAGAAGATTTACAAGGATGATACCAGAAATGCGAGGGTATACATGTCAGGAAAGGATGAACAGGCTGGGTCTCTTTTCTCTTGAAAAAAGAAGGTTGAGGGGTGACCTAATAGAGGTCTTTAAAATTATAAAAGGTTTTGATAGAGTGGATACAGATAGAATGTTTCCACTTGTGGGGAAGAGCATAACTAGAGGCCATCAATGTAAGGCAGTCACCAAGAAATCCAATAGGGAATTCAGAAGAAACTTCTTTACTCAGAGAGGATGTGGAACTCACTACCACAGGGAGTGGTTGAAGCGAATAGTATAGATGCATTTATGGGGCTAGACAAGCAAATAAGGGAGAAGAAAATAGTGAGTTATGCTGATAGATTTAGATGAGGAAAGTCGGAGGAGGCTCGAGTGGAGCATAAACGCCGGAAAGGATTGGTTAGGCTGAATGGTTTGTTTCTGTGCCGTATATCCTATATAATCCTATATAAAACCCTACTAAATCTATTTCTTTGTCATTCGATCATGAATTTATAATGAAGTAAAATTCTACAAATAAACTATACAGGTCTTGCCTGGCTGTTAATAAAGAAGGAATGAACGTGCCTTAAATGGGGCTAGGTTTTCACTTTGGGAGGTGGCAATAAATCATCAGTAACAGATCGACCCCACGTTATACATCCCGCTTGGGGTGTAACGAACCGTTGATCCATTGCTGCTGTTTTCCACCACTGCTGAAAGTGAAAGTCGATCTCAATAATGTCTTACCACATCCTCAGAATGTCCAAAATTGCTTCCCAACCACAAAATTACTTGTGAAATACAATTATTGTTGTCCTGTAGACAAACACAGCAGACAATTTGTACACAGCTTGGTCCCAGAAACAGCAAAACACTGATTAAAATAAAAACAGACACCGCTAGAAATACTCAGCATCTGTGAAGAGAGAAAGAGAGTTAGGGCTGAGTTTTCCACTGTTTTGTGCCTCGTTTCACACCCCCAGCAGGGAGGTAAATGGTGTTTCTGGGTGTTAGCGCCCGGCCCGAAGTTTCGCCAATGTATTTGCGGCGGCACAAAAACTCACCACCCCGCCCTCCGTTTTGACCGTCATGATGACGTAAATCATCGTGTAAGGCTGCGCTCGTGCCCCAGGTGAATCTTTCTGCCCTAACGCCTGGTTTTGCGACCGCCCCAGGAACCGACTGATAAACCAGGCGGTCCCAGGGTGCAGGGGGCACTATTGGCAGGGTGCTGGAGGATCTCATATCGCAGTTGTCAGTGACTGCCACGGTTGCGCGCAGAATGCAGCCTGAGTCTACCGTTTAAAGCAGCACTTTTATGTGAATTAACCCATTGTTTTCAAGGTCAGTAAGAAATTTCAATGGGGGCAATGCTAGTTTGCCAGCAAATCTTGCAGATTACTATTGGCAGGCAGCTTCAAGCTGGAAGAAGTGTTCTTGTCCATGGTGGGCAATGGGATCTAAGAGGTCGCAGACGTTTGTGAAGGAGGTCTTACTCCTCACGGGTTTATAGAGAGCGTCGCTCATACCTACACATTTCTGATGCACAGTGCGTGCGAATGCTGTGCTTCAGAAAAGAAGTGCTGACAGAGATATGCAAGCTCCTACAGGCAGACCTGCAGCCTACCAGCATCGACAGGACTGTGCTGCCCATCGCTGTGAAGGTTACGGTGGCAATGGCCTTCTATAGAAGCAGGGGACGTATGCAGCATATTGCAGCTCACCAGGTGACAAGGGCACTGCACGCCCGCAGAACGGACTTCATAAAGTTCCCAATGAGCAGGAACAACCAGAATGAGAGGGCTATAGGGTTTGCACAATTTGCAGGCTTCCTCAAAGCTCAAGGTGCCATTGACTGCACTCACATCGCCTTGCGAGCACCAACGCAGAATGCAGAGGTCTTCCGAAACCAAAAGGTATAGTACTCCCTAAACGTCCAGCTGGTCTGCAACCACACTCAGCGCACCCTCGCAGTGTCTCACGAATGTTTCAGCGACAAAGACAAGGTCAGAGCTGGCTGATCAGGGACAAAGGATACGGCCTGGCCACCTGGCTCATGAACCCCCCCCGTAACCCTGCCACAGAAGCCGAGCAGCGCTATAATGACAGCCATGTGGCCACCTGCAGCATCATTGAACAGACAATTGGCGTGTTGTAGCAGCGCTTCAATACTCCCCTCAACAGGTCTCCGAGTTCATTGTTATGTGCTGCATGCTACACAACTTAGCCATCATGAGGGGGCAGGCATTGCCAGTGGGGATTGTAGGGCCACCTGAGGAGGAGGAGGAGGATGAGGAAGACGAGGAAGAGGAGCCTGTCGAGGAACCCATTCCACGTCCACCACAACCACAGTGGAGGCAGCGTGGAGATATGGCCGCAGCAAGAGCCTTACGTTGGCAGCTCATCATTGAGCGGTTTGCTTGAACAAGGAAGTGGAGATTGGAGCATTGCCTCGCTACTCTATGCCACCATGCTGGTTATTCTACACCTGATCCTGTGAATGAGACACAAGACAGCAATGTCAAAGGTCAAACAACAATTTTTATCAAAATGCAACAGTTTCAATTTTCACCCCTCTTAAAAAAACAATGACCTATGAAGACAGATCTGATCCCTGCAGTCAGCAACATGTAACTTAACATAAATATGCTCCCCGCACTCAACAACATCTAAAGTTACACAAAACTGATTCATGCAGCAAAACCATTGAACAGGAGTGCATTGTTATCACACAACTACGTACAATGTGGACAATGGTAGAGACATTCCTGGCAATTAAGTGTTTCCAGCCCTTAATGGGTCTTTGCGAGACATTCCCCCCCCCTCCCACCCCCCCGCCCCGCTCTTCAATTCAACCCCCTCCCATGCCAGCTGCTCCCCCTCAATGAGGCCTGAGGGCCTCCAGCAAGGCTGCTAGAGGGCTGCTGTGTTGGGGGGGCCAGACAATGCAAACGGCATCTGAGGACAAGCTTTGCTTCAGCTCCTGGCCTGGAAGAACTTGCTTTCAACTAGGGCGTCTCTTCCTGGCGTTACCAGTCACGGATGGCTGGGGTGTCAACCATGTATAGTGCATGGTTGGCGAGTGAGTGGTGGGAGTCAGAATGCTGTCATCCTGAGGAGTGAGACCACCTGCCATTTTCCTGGAGCCGCTGACTCTCCGACGGGGCTGGGCCTTAGCAACCATGTCTAGGCACAACTTTGGCCTGCTTTGGCATTATCACTGGAGAATGCAGAAAGAATGGAATCATACATGGACTGCATAACTTGCCCAAGCTGAAGCAAAGCTTGTGCCTGTGATGTGCCCGAGTCTGCAGCATGATCAATGGCACCCGCCACGCACTCTGGAACTCCACTGTCACTGCTGGAGGCCACCAGCCTCTGTGTGTGGGCAATGATGGCTTCGCTGGACTCCCGACTCACAATGGCAATCTGCGACGTTGCCTCCGCAACAGTCGCAGTAAGCTTGTCGATGCTCGCTGGGATCCGTCCCAATGCATACATCAGCTCACGGTGCATTCCTGTGGTTTCCCTGGACATTTCCCCCAGGTCCAGTTCCACATCTGCCTGTCTTTTGAGCAGAGCGACTTTGCCGACTCGCCCTCCGGAGAGCTGGTCTGCCAAATTCCACCCCGGTACGGTGTTGCTGTGCGCCACTGGGACCAGGAGTCTCCAACTCCTCAATCCCTGGGAATTCAGCGTCGTCCCCAGATGAACTGAATACCGACGGGACAACTGGTAGACTCTGATGCTCCACCGGAGCAGTCTTCTCCAGTCCATCGTCATCTGCAGCATGGCCTGACATGGAGGCCTCCCTCGAGTTATGCTGCACCTCTGGTTGGTTCATCTCGAAGCAGAAAACAACAGATAGTGGTTAACAGCAGGGGAGAAGGTAGGGTGACATGAGGAAGGTGGCATTGCACAGGTTAATTTGAAGGGCTGCCGCAACTCCAGAATATCTCTCAATGCAGTGTCTTGAGTCGAGCCATCCATTTACATACCCTCAATACCTGGAGGAGACTCAGCATCACCCCTGGCAACTGTCCGAGCTGGGACTCCAATGAGGGCAGAGACCCTCTCCTCAACATCCATCAGCGGGATTGTTTGAGGCGGACCCCTGCCTGTCCGCAGTTGCTCCCTTCGATTATGGGAGTACTTGGACTGCAAAGAGAAAAATAGGAAGGGTTCAAAAAGGGTTTCTCTGCTGTTGTGCCACATATTCCCCCCACAGTAGAATAGGTGATTGTGTATGAATGTTTTAGTGGCTTCCGTTCAATCTGTTTGGATCTAGCATGTGATTTATCAGTATGAATTTGCAGGTTAGAGGCATGTAACATGGGGGCTGTAAGTGATCTTTCAGAAAGCGATAGGAGCAGTTGGAGTGTTTTGCAAGTGATGATGTTACTGATACCAATTATGTGCATAGATCATTAAAAGCCAATGGATGTAAGCCTTCATCTTTGTTATGCATTGTGATAGCCACCCTACAGAGTGTTGAGGGGGACCATATGCATGTCAATCTTCACATAGTGTGTGAGATTAATGTTAAAAGTCATGGAGGCATGCATAGATGCAAATGGTACTCACCCTGATGAAGGTCGTTGAACTTTGTGTGTCAGTCCTGGGCACAGTGTCAGCAGCAGACACCTCCTGTGCAATGTCCCTCCAGCAAGATGGAGTGAGGCCCACCTCCTCTCCACTACACTCACCAACGCTTCACTAGCCTCCTGGCTGAAGTGCCTGGCATGCTGCCTTCCTTCCTGCTCCTCCATCTCAGCAGAAGTGGCTGAAGTGGAGCGGTTTAACTGCGCATGCGCGCAGGAAGCTGGCACGTCCTACATTTGCGTTTGCGACCAGAAAAGAGACCAAGACGACATTTTTCTTTTCATGCACAAAATGGCCGCCTCCTTCAACGCCGAAAGTTTCAGCTCGGGTGCATAAAGTCAGTCATGCAACACCTGACTTAGCGCCAACGCTCCTCCAGGTCACTTTTTTGCTGAAAATTCCTAACGAGGACGCAAACTATTTTCCGGCGCTAACTTTTGCGCACCACCGCGAATAGCACCCCGAAATACAAAAAGCCGATAATCCAGCCTTTAATGTTTCAGGTCAATGACCTTTCGTCAAATGAATGATTAGTTCATCTGTGTTTTCTTCGGAGTCAATGCGGTTAGTATTTTCCTTTGGTGCTTTGAGCATCTTAATTTAATAAGAGTTAACTCAAATTGTCTTATATCTACTTATACATTAGCATAACTCAGGGATGCCAAAAACCCTATTTAGGAGTCACGCTTGATCGCACCCTATCACTTAGACAACATCTCCTGAACCTTGGAAAGAAACTAAAGAGTAGGGTCAACTTGATCCAGAAACTCGCCAGATCCACATGGGGAGCAGACGCTCAAACCCTCCGTACGGCAGCACTCGCCCTGGTGTACTCTACAGCGGAGTACTGCTCTCCGGCATGGCTATCCAGCCCACATGTCAAATCCGTTGATGTCCAGCTGAATTCTACTGTGAAAATTATCACCGGTATGCCTTTATCGACACCTTGGCTGCCAGTGCTTGCAAACATCACACCACACACCAACGCCGCGAATAGGCAGTCTCCAGAGAACACAACCACTACACCAGCAAAGACATGCCGATCCAGGCCAACTTGAACAACCTACCATCCCAACTTGTCTCAAAATTCGAAAACCAATTTGGACCGTCACTGAAGCCCTTCAGCAATCTCCCCTCAGCCTTGATGGCCGATGGCGAAATGCTTGGAAGAACTGTGACATACGGAATGGATTCCTTATAGAGGACCCCATAGTACAACCTGAAGGATCAAACCTTCCTCGCAAACAGTGAACAACCATCAACCGCCTCAGAATCGGTCATGGTAGATGTTGCCACCTTCTCCATTGGTGGAAGATTAAAGCCTCCCCATCATGCGACTGTGGAGCCCCTAATCAGACCCGGGAGCACAACATTCAGCACTGCCCTCAGAGAAAATTCGCAGGCAGCCGACAAGAAATCCACGCTGTTACATCGGAAGCTTTGGCTTGGATATCCGCCTTAGATATTGACATTTGATTTACCATGCTACTACCATGCGAAAGAAGAAAAAGTGATGAAATAGTAGTAGTCCTTTGTGATCTTTGTCTTTTATATGTGGATTTCTTTAATCTCACTGAAGGTGGACTGAGTTTAACACTAGGTGAGGCGAGGCTTGATTTACTCCACAATAAGAGGAATGTACAGAGCAATAGTCCTTCCATCGACATAACTTGTCTTTACATAGAACATAAAATAATGAACACAGTTCAGAGGGTTGTCTTGCTTGAGTTAAAGAGACAAACTTTTCTGCATTTTGACTTTTTGACCCTGACTTTTCTAGGGGATTTCTTAACAACTTCTCTGTTGTAATGATTCAACCATACTTCTACAGCTATTACAATAGCGGCCAAAAGTGCGGTGATTGAGGACGATCAGCACTAATGCCTTCCAGGAATCGATTTGTACTGGTGTACGGACAGTTAAAATACAAGTCCAATAGGCCCGAGTGTGGTAGGTACCGTAGGTGCTTGTGAGGGGATAATTTCAGAATCGGTCAATAGGAGAGGTACAAGTGAAAGGAACAAACCGACCCAGAGGGAGGGAGTGAAAATTGGACATGATGTGACCCCCTCCTCGGTCTCTGTTCAACATCCAGTTCTGGATGAGCAGAAATTTTCTCCAGTTAAATATTGGGAAGACCGAAGCCATTGTTTTCGGTCCCCGCCACAAACTCCGTTCCCGAGCCACTGACTCCATCCCGCTCCACAACTTCTGTCTGAGGCTGAACCAGACTGTTCGCAACCTTGGTATCATATTTGACCCTGAAATGAGCTTTCAACCACATATCCACAGCATAACTAAAACCACCTATTTCCACCTCCGTAACATTGCCCATCTCCGCCCTTGCCTCAGCTCATGTGCTGCTGAAGCCCTCATCCATACCTTTGTTACCACTAGACTTGACTATTCCAAAGCATTCCTGGCTGGGCTCCCACATTCTACCCTATGTAAATTAGAGGTGATCCAAAACTCGGCTGCCTGTGGGCTAACTCGCACCAAGTCCCGCTCACCCATCACCCCTGTGCTCGCTGACCTACATTGGCTTCCAGTTAAGCAACCGCCTCAATTTCAAAATTCTCATCCTTATTTTCAAATCCCTCCATGGCCTCGCTCCTCCCTGTCTCTGTAATCTCCTCCAGCCCCATAACCCCCCAAGATGTCTGCGCTCCTCTAATTCTGCCCTCCAGAGCATCCCTGATTATAATCGCTCAACCCTTGGTGGCCGTGCCTTCTATTGCCTAGGCCCCAAGCTCTGGAACTCCCTACCTCAACCTCTCAACCTCTCTACCACTTTTTCCTCCTTCAAGACGCTCCTTAAAACATACCTCTTTTACCTGCGCTAATTTCTACTTATGCGGCTCGGTGTCAAATTTTTATCGCATAATACTCTTGTGAAGCACCTTGGAATGTTTCACTACGTTAAAGGCGCTATATAAATACAAGTTGTTGCTGTTGTTGCCTCAGGCTGCTCTTATGTGCTTCCCGGTTGCTGGGCAAAGTGCTGAACTGGCAAAACAAACACACCAACCCTCCAAGCCACAGAATAATCATTTGCATATGGGAACTATAAAGAGCGGAGAAAATAACTAAAGAATGACAGATGAAAACATGTTCCTCTGCTAGTTTCAATTAAAGGTCCAACAATAATTAACTCATTGATTTGGTCGCCTTCTGCTCCTTACCTGCTGAACGCAGCCATTTTGAGAGTAACACACTTCAATCCACCACAAATGACAAGCATGCTGGGAAATTTACACAGTCAAATCTGGCCCTCTGGCCTTGAGCATATTTTCCCTCAGTTCGATCCCGAAAGGGGATACAGTGTTGGTGGGTGAATGACATAAGGAGGTGCAACACCTGTTAATGAATGACAGCTGATCAAATATTTTGATAAATTATGATTGGGCATTTCCTTAAAGAAAAGAAAAATGAGAACAAATCTCCCCTATTCTGGAAACTCCCTCTTATAAAGTGTAAATCCCAGAAATGAAAAATGACTCATGTTGGCTTGTCGGGCACAGAGTGACTGTTGGCATTATTCAGGAGACAACTACTTTCAAAGTAATAGAAACAAAAAGTCAACTTCTCTTTTTTATGGTGAGGGATTTTTGCACAAACCGATGAATTGTTATTGGTTTCATTATGATTTTTTATTGGACAGCCAGGCATCTAACACATGCAGAAATTCACCGCCATGTTGGTCTCCAACCAAACTCCTGAAAATCCACATCGGTAGAATTTCTCTTTGTCTAAAATATTGTGCAGATAGGGTGAGATAAAGTAAGGTGGGAGGAGGCTTGTGTGGGGCATAAGCACTGGCACAGACCAGTTGGGCCAAACCGCCTGTTCCTGTGCAGTAAATTCTATTTAATTATACGGAAATCTGTGAATTGCACGTTGTCTCTCCACCTCACTTCCCAAATGTCCAGGGAAGGCAGATTCAGGTCGGCAAGAGCCAAGACTTTTCCGGCGTATTTATGATGGCGGAGCGGGAGAAGATCCGCGGAAACTCGCCCCCTTAAGTAGTTGTGCTTTCTATGGAATAACACAAAGGAGGTGGTATCGAGGCAATGGCATGTCTCACAATTCAGAGGATAATGACACATGATGAAAAATCAGCTGTTTGTTGCCTTTTGCTGATGCTGGTATCTGAACACTGAGATGCATTATTGCCTTGAAGCTCTCTACACATATTTAAATTCAAGCCCATGTATTCAAGGTTTACATGAGCATGACTTTTTAAAAAAAGTTGAGGCTGTTGCGGTGAGTTGCTAACAACAACAGGGCCATAGTGTGAGGTTAGAGCAGTTGTTACTGTGCAGTAACCTCCTGTCAGAAGCAATAAGATGCCAAGTGACTCACATTAGCCTACCGCTCATTCTTATCTTACAGTTTGATACTGCGTCATTCAGTGCCTTGTCTGTGATTAGATCTCAGCAACACATTGGGAATTAAGATAAGATAATTATGAGTGGTGTGAGGATAAACTGGTGTTGTAGTGTTGATGTTTTGAACCATGAGCAGTAGACATTATTGTGTTAAAGCAGAATAATATCTGAATATCTGTGGCAGGGGTTGAAAGGGGAGAACATTTTTGGCGTCTTTATGCTACACAGCTCCTCAAAGGAGATCAAGCCGGTAATGCTGTGAAATCTTCCATCTGGCCTATTTCCATTGCAGGGTGAATAACAACATAATTTATATAATGCCTTTAATGTAATAAAATGTCTCAAGGAACGTAATCAGACATACATTTGTCACCGAGCCACATAAAGAAATATTAGGACAGGTGACTAAACCTTGGTTAAAATGGTAGGTTTTAATGAATGTCTTAAAGGAGGAGAAAGAGATTGAGAGATGGGCAGGTTTAGGGAGGGGATTCCAGAGCTGAGGGCCTAGGCAGTTGAAGGTATGGCCACCAATACTGGGGCGAAGGAAATCGGGTATATGCAAGAGGCCAGAATTGGAGGATTACAGGGATCCCAGAGGGTTGGAGGAGGTTACAGAGGGATGAGTCCATGGAGGGATTTGAAAACAAGCACCAAGCTATTCCAGGGGTTGGTTATACCTGTAGGTCAAAGGCAAAATCAAGCTCCCAAATGCTGGCTTGACCACATGCCTAAATCCTCATACTGAAATAATTGCTGTTGCTTCTGCAGTAATTCACAATATATGCAGGCCTGTAGCCCATGTACGATGATGGAATGGATGAGATCCAATAGGAAATTCAGAAGAAAATTCTTTACCCAAAGAGTGGTGAGAATGTGGAACTCGTTACCACAGGGAGTGGTTGAAGCGAATAGTATAGATGCATTTAAGGGGAGGCTAGACAAGCATATGAGGGAGAGGGGAATAGAGGGTTATGCTGATAGATTTAGATGAGGAAAGACAGGAGGAGGCTCGAGTGGAGCATGAACACCGACATGGACTGGTAGGGCCAAATGTCCTGTTCTGTGCCGTATATCCTTTGTAATCCTATGTAGATCATGGACCCAGTGCCCACTATCGTGCCAAAGTAAAAGGCCTGAGATATAGAGAGAGGAAACTCCTTGCAAAACAAGAGAGTTCTACACCAAGAGTGTACAGATCCTGACAGAGGAACCATAAAAATCAATACTAAACAGCTGTGTTTATGTTGTTTGTCTGGTTGTGTGGTCACTGGTTAATTAGAAAAAGCATTAAAGTAAGAAGGCATGGGTAACTTGACGGAACTGGGTAAGTGCTGTGGAACCGAGCCATCTCTGATGAATTAGCTGACTGCAAAGCTGGACAAGAAGAAATGGGAGCGAAAATCAATAGCACCCCTTTTGGGGCCATTAGTTTTTACTTTTAGAAAATTTAGCGCCCAGCGAGATGCATTGCCAAATTGTGTGAAATTCAGCGATTTCACCCCCAGGAGTGAAGGGGGGCAGTAAATGAGGCACAAATGTGCTCAGCTGGGCACTGCAGGGGCACTATTCACAGACACTTACCAAACTCAGCTGAGTTCCAATCAGCCTTCAATCCTGGACTCCAACTCCATCCAGCTCTTAAAGGGGAGGTCATTTGAACCTGTTGTTGCTCATTGTCAGCTTTTCTGAATTTCAGTTATCCATCTCTGCAGCTGAGGAAACTTGTGAAATGGATGGCGGCAATCCCCCTTCAAGGGAGAGGGCCACACGATTTAATGATGTGGCTCTGGAGGTATTGGTGGGGGCCCTTGAGACCAGGAGCGAGTCCCTATTCACAGTATTGGGAAGGAGGCCATCACCGCTGGTTTTCCGTGCCATGTGGCAAGGGCTGGCCCGGGAGGTGGTGGCCAGCACTGTGGTGCAGAGAAGCCTCACCCAGTGCAGCAAAAAATTCAATGATCTATGTCAGGTGGTGAAGGTGAGTACAAGCTTCCACTCCTCCTCCATACCAGCCTTCCCACCTCTGTCTGGGCACACTGAGCAAACCAACACTTCCACACCACTCAACCACCAGACATCTGCACACTCATATCCTCATCTCGCGTCTTGCCTACATTCACAGCAATTCAACCACGGCAGGCATATCTTCCAGACGGGAGCAGCAGAGGACTGGAGGAGGGAAACCTGAACTGTGACCCCTCTCTGTCCTTGAGGACCCAGAGCTGTGGCTCATTGGCCCGCAGGTGGTGGGCGTCATGGCCAGCGGAAACACCACTGGGGGCAACAACGGTATCTTTATCCCCTCTCCTTCTCTCATGCCACTAACCCCCCACTTTCCAGCTCCTGATACTGTCTGCATTCCTTGCTCCATTCCTGTCCCACTGCCCTCACCTGAATGCGAGTCTTGTTCCATTTATGCTTTCAGATAACCAGGCAGAAGCTATCCATCCTGCACCTGAGCCCCCCCCAAGACATTCTCGAGGGAGAGGAAGAGGAGGAGGAGCAGGAGGTGGAGCTGAGCACTGCGTCATTACTTCTCTCACCCACAGGCACCAGCTCAGAGACTGACACTACGCGGTCATTAGAGGGGTCTGCATTGGGTGATGCACCAGGGCCTAGCAGGCTGCAGCAAGGCCAAGGGGAAAGGGAACCTCGGCAGCCATCTCCCCGGAGGGAGAGTTAACACATGAGTTCTGCTCCACAGGACTCAGATGAGGACCTCGTTGGGGAAGCATTCACACAATGGACATGCACTCTGACATAATGGGTGCAATGGCAAAGGTGCCCGAGAGCCTCTCAGCAGTGGTACGGCGCATGGAGGAGTCCACCTCCAGCATTGCACAGAGCTCTGCGCACACCATGGAGCCCATCATTGCCAGTCTGCAGACGATGGTGGACTCCCAGACAGACCGTGCGAATCCAGACCTCATGACATGTGTCATGGGCGACGTGGCAACTTCCATTGCAGCACAGGCGGAAACAACTCAATGTCTTAGTGCTGTAATGCAGACAATGGTTGGTGGAATGGAAGCTCAGACTGCTCTCGCGCAGTCTCAGCTGGATGCCACATGAGCCCTGATGGCTGCCATTGCCGTTGGGTCCACCAGGGATCTCATGGTGTCACAGCAGCTGACCCAACGGTGCTCCAGCAGATTGGTGGGGATGCTGAGGTGCTGCCCCGATGGAGTGGCAGTGAGTCAGTGAAGCAGGAACTTGCTGTCCTCTCTCAGGATGACAGCATTCCTGAGCTCACCACTGCCACTCTGCCATTTCACTTGTAACTGGTGGACACCCAGCCAGCCCAGATTGCCGCTGCCCTGCCTGAGGTCGTGTAGACTACAGCCGGGTTTTCCAGGCCCAGAGCTGGTCGAGGGCATCCGGCAAGGCCTTCTGCAGTATCTGGCCCTGACACACAGTAGTCTTCCACCAGCCATGCTGCAGCCACAGGAGCACTAAATTAGTTAAAGCAAAGAGGGGATATAAGGAAATGCACAAGAGTGATTATTAAATACATTCCGGAAGCGTTTATTGATGTGATATAAATTTGGATCGAAATGTTTATTGGTTGCTGTTGTCTCTCATTTCAGTTTTGGGGCTTTGGAATGGAAGAGGAAATGGATGTGGTGATGGGGACGTCCAGAGGAACTGGGAGGTGGGATGGAATTCACTGGAACTGAACTCTGATGAGGTGGTCGCGGACCGCTCTTGATGTTCCTGGAGGCAGCAAGGCTCTCTTTATATGAGTGCTGGACAGGAGTGGTGGGTTGCGGTGGGGAGTCATGACCAGGTGGAGAGCGAATAGCCCTTTGTCTCCCAGCAGCCAGCCACGAGCATGATGTGGAGGCTGGAACAGAGCTGGCACATCAGGCTGGTGCAGGATGAAGGCATCGTGGCTGCTGTGCATGTACGTGTATCTGTACACATCTGTGCATGTATATCCATATGTGTGTGTGTGTATGTGTGTGTGTATAGGATTGAGCCCAGTGTGATGCTCCCCATGAGAAAATAGATCCCAGACACTCTGGGTAGATCTTGACTTTGTGCGAGAGTGTAAAACAGGTGATAGAAATCAAAATGGGGAGAGATGTAAAATGGGCTTTTAAAACATTCACTTCTGGGATGTGGGCATCGCTGGCAAGGCCAACATATATTGCCCAACCCTTATTGCCCTTGGGAAGATGCTGGTCAGCCGCCTTCTTAAACCGCTGCAGTCCGTGTGGTGAAGGTACTCCTATAGTGCTGTTAGCGAGGGAGTTCCAGGATGTTGACCCAGCGACGATGAAGGAACGGCGATATATTTCCAAGTCAGGATGGGCTGCCGACTCACTCATCAGTTTTACACTATCGCACAATGTCAAGCTCTACACTTGCTGTGTAAGTTGGCATGTGAAAAATGGGCACATGAGAAAGGTCATGAAGGGCAGCCGCTATTTGTGGACCAACACCTCAGCAAGAAGCTAATCCCTTCAGGACAGGAAGAAGTGAGGGAAGAGAAAGAAAGAATGAAAGACTTGCATTTATGTAGCGTCTTTCACGACCACCGGATGTCTCAAAGTGCTTTTACAGCCGATTAAGTACTTTTGGAATGTAGTCAATGTTGTAATGAGAGAAAGGCGGCAGCCAATTCGCGCACAGCAAGCTCCGACAAACAGCAATGTGATAATGACCAGATAATCTGTTTCAGGGGCTGCTTGGAAGTTACTTGCAACCGACTGCTTTACTCAATGAAGAACGGTGCACAGAGACCTAACCAGATTGAGCAAAGCACGTTATAAAATGCTCGTGTTTTTTACATTATACTTTTATCAGTCACAATTCATGCTGCTGTTATATTTTGTGATTTTAATTTGTTCCAGATTGCAGTTACTCCATGGGAGGGTTGTAAATACGTTAAGTATGCAAGACCATTATTCAGTTTCTCATTAAATAAGAACAAAATAACATAAGAAATATGAGCAGGAGTAGGCCACCTGGCCCCTCGAGCCTGCTCCGCCATTTGATAACATCATGGCTGATCTGATCATGGACTCAGCTCCACTTCCCTGCCCGCTCCCCATAACCCATTATTCTCTTATCGCTCAAAAATCTGTCTCTCTCCGCCTTCAATATATTCAATGACCCAGTCTCCACAGCTCTCTGGGGCAGAGAGTTTCATAGATTTACAACCCTCTGAGAGAAGAAATTCCTCCTCATCTCAGTTTTAAATGGGCAGCCCCTTATTTTGAGACTATGTCCCCTAGTTTTAGTTTCCCCTATGAGTGGAAATATCCTCTCTGCATCCATCTTGTCGAGCCCCCTCATTATCTTATATGTTTCGATAAGATCACCTCTCATTCTTCTGAACTCCAATGAGTATAGGCCCAAACTACTCAACCTATCTTCATAAGTCAACCCCCTCATCTCCGGAATCAACCCGGTGAACCTTCTCTGAACAATGCAAGTATATCCTTCCTTAAATATGGAGACCAAAATTGTATGCAGTACTCTAGGTGTGGCCTCACCAATACTCTGTACAGTTGTAGCAGGACATCTCTGCTTTTATATTCTATTCCCTTTGCAATAAAGGGCAACATTCCATTTGCCTTCCTGATTACTTGCTGTACCTGCATTCTAACTTTTTGTGTTTCATGCACAAGAACCCCCAGGTCTCTCTGTACTGCAGCACTTTGTAATCTCTCTTCATTTAAATTATAATTTGCTTTAGTACTTTTTCTGCCAAAGTGGATAACCTCACATTTTCCCACAATACACTCCATCTGCCAAATTGTTGCCCACTCACTTAGCCTGTCTATATCCCTTTGCAGATTTTTTGTGTCCTCCTCACAATTTGCTTTCCCATCCATCTTTGTATCATCAGCAAACTTGGTTACTTTACACTCGGTCCCATCATCCAAGTCATTAATATAGATCGTAAGTAGTTGAGGCCCCAGCACCGATCCTTGCGGCACCCCACTAGTTACTGTTTGCCAACCGGAAAATGACCCATTTATCCCGACTCTATATTTTCTGTTAGTTAGCCAATGCTCTATCCATGCTAATATATTACCCCCAACCCCGTGAACTTTTATCTTGTGCAGTAACCTTTTATGTGGCACCTTATCAAATGCCATCTGGAAATCCAAATACACCACATCCACTGGTTCCCCCTTATCCACCCTGCTCGTTACATCCTCAAAGAACTCCAGCAAATTTGTGATTTCCCTTTCATAAAACCATGCTGACTCTGCTTGATTGAATTATGCTTGAAAATTTTGTAGTCCCTCTCCATTTAAATAATAATTTGCTTTTTTATTCTTCCTACCAAGTGGATAATCTCACATTTTCGCACATTATACTCCATCTGCCAAATTTTTGCCCACTCACTTAATCTATCCATATCCCTTTGAAGATTCTTTGTGTCCTCTTCACTTCTTGCTTTCCCACCTATCTTTGTATCATCAGCAAATTTGGCTACAGTACAATTCTTTTATGGCCCTAGGATGCAGGCCATCAGGTCCAGGGGAGTTGTCCGCCTTTAGTCCCATTAGTTTGCCTTGTACTTTTTCTCTAGTGATAGTTCAAAGCCCTATCTACAGCCCTAATTATTCGATTAGCCAGGACACTGCTCCCATATTTTGTGAAGCCCGTCCCAATGGAACAGCTCCCTCTTTTCCCAGTACTGGTTACAGTGCCCCATGAATCAAAACCCATTTCTCCCACACCAATCTTTGAGCCACATATTCAACTCTCTGACCTTATTGGCCCTATGCCAATTTGCTCGTGGCTCAGGTAGTAATCCAGAGATTATTACCTTTGTAATTTAGCCCCTAGCTGCTCATACTCCGTCAGCAGTACCTCTTTCTTAGTCCTACCTATGTTGTTGGTACAGGGTGAACCTGCCTTATCCGGAACCCTCAGGACCTGGCCTGTTCTGGATAAGGGATTTTTCCAGACGAGGGGTGGTCACGTTAAATTGGATGGTACGGGTACTGAGCAAGAGGATATCGGGGCTGGTTGGCTTGGGGCTGGGACTGTGGCAGAGAGATCATGGGGGAGGGGGGTCGGTGGATCGCGGGGTCAGGCCAGCAATTGCTGGAGTCGGCAGTGAGGAAGGATTTCAATTTGTTCATGTCGGAGTTCTGTGCATGCGACACCCAGTGGCCGGGATTGGTTCCGGACGAGGGGTGGTTCTGGATAAGGGAGTTCCAGATAAGGGAGGTTCAACCTGTACCTACATGGACCACAACAATTGGATCTTTCCCCTCCCACTCCAGGTTCCTCACCAGCCCAGAGGAGATGTCCTTAACCCTGGCACTGGGCAGGCAACACAGCCTTTGGGACTCACGCTCTCAGCTGCAAACAACAGTATCTATCCCCATAACTAAACTGTCCCCTACCACTACTGCATTTCTTTATACTCCCCCAACTTGAATGGCCCCCTGAATCATGGTGCTGTGGTCAGTTTGCTTATCCTCCCTGCAGTCCCTGCTCTTGTCCACACAGGGAGCAAGAACCTTAAACCTGTTGGACAAGTGCAAGTGCTGAGGCTCCTCCATTACTACCTCTTGAATCCCCATACCTACCTCACTCATGGTCACACCCTCCTATCCCTGACCATGGACCAAATTTGAAGTATTTAACCTGTGACTGCCTCCTGGAACAAAATGTCCAGGTAAATTTCTCACTGAAAGTCAGACTCCAGCTCACAAACTCGGAGCCGAAGTTCCTTGAGCTGCAGACACTCACTGCAGATGTGGTCGCCATGGATCACACTGGTGTCCATCAGTTCCCACATGCTGCAGCTGCAACACATCACCTGCCCTGTCATCTCTATTGTACTTTATTTAGCTAATTAGATTTTCAAGTTTTGAAATATCACTCAATTATCGATGTATAGTTTTTCATCTAAAGTCACGGCTCTTAATTTAAACCAATGCCCTAGTTTAGAGAAAAAGAGAAAAAAAAGAGAAATACTTACCAACCAATCACTTACCTGCTTTTCTGTGATGTCACAAATCGATCTTTTATCCCTTTCACAGGTCTGTTTGCTTCCACTCTTGGCGCTCTTTTAAAACAGCGGCAACCTTGCTTTAGAGCTCAGCTGCACCAAAACCCTTGCCAAAGTTTGGCAGCTAAAAGTGACATCTAATCTTAGCTCAGTGCCATTAACCTAGGTGCAATCTCAGCTATTTGGTGTTCAACCATGCCCAGTTTTAGCTCCTGGCCATTACCTTTGTCTAATTTTAGTACTCTATCATTAGCCTAATTCCAGCCTTACCTTTTTATCATTAAGCCAGGTCCAATCTTCGCTGCTCATTATTCACTCACTTCCGATCTTAACTTCTTCTCATTAACCTAGTCGTATCTTAAGTGCTGATCTTTAACTTGGTCCAACCTCAGATCTCCATCATTAACAACAACCATAACCTGCATTTAAAAAATGCCTTTAATCACAAAAACATTCCAATATGCCTCACAGAGGTATAAGGCGAAGAAAATGGACAGTGAGCCAAAGGTGACGTGACCAAAAACTTGACCAAGGAGATGGGTTTTATGGTGAGTCTTAAAGAAGGAGATGGAGAGGCATAGAGCTTTAGAGGGGTAATTCCAGAGTGTATGGTCTCGATGGCTGAAGGCATGGCTGTCAATGGTGGGGTGTGGTGAGGGGCGGGGGTGGGGTGAAGGGAGGACAGAAAGCACAAGAGGCCATAGTTTGAGGAATGAAGAGTTAGGAAGGGGCAGATTGTAACATGGGAGAAGGTTACAGATATAGGGTAAGGGAAGTCACGGACCAATTTAAACAGACAAATAGGAATTTTAAATTTAGGGCATTGGGGACTGGGAGCCAATGAGGTCAGTGAGGGCAGGGTGATAGGTGAGCAGGATAGGATATGAGCAGCAGAGTTTTGGATTAGCTGAAGGATGGTAGGGTGGTCAGGGGATCATTGGAGTAATCAAGTCTAGAGGTAACAAAGGCATGGATGATGGAGTCAGCAGCTGAAGGGCTGAGGCAAGGGTTTAGGTGAGCGAAGTTATGGAGGCAGAAGTAGGTAGTTTTTGTGATGACGAGGATATCAGCTTGGGGTTAATTAGGATGTCAAAGTTGTGAACAGTTTGTTTCAGCCTGAGACTATAGCCAGGGAGGGGTCTAGATTTGGTGCCGGGTGTAAGGAGCTTGTGGTGGAGGCTGAAAACAATTGCTTGGGTTCTCCCAATGTTTAATTAAACCGGATATTGGACAAGCAGTCTGACAGCACATAGGCAGTAGAGGTCTTGTGAGAGAAAAGTGGTGAACAGATAGAGTTGGATGTCCTTCGAATACATATGGAAGCAAACCTCAGGGCAGCATGTAGACAAGGAAGAGAAGAAGAATCCTTGGGAGCTCCCAATTGACGGTGCAGGGGTGGGAAAAGATGCCATTGCTAGAGATACTCTGGTGAGGTAAGAGTGAGGGCGATCCCACTGAGTCCGACAATGGAAGAGAGGCATTGGAGAAGGATGGTGTGGTCAACTGTTTTGAAGGCTGCAGAGGGGGAGAAGGATTAATATACCACAGTCACAGTCACAGATAATGCCATTCATGACCTTGGTTAGGGCCATTTCAGTGCTGTGGGATGGGTGGCAACCCGATTCGTGAGATTGATAAAGGGAGTTGCAAGAGAGATCGATATGGATCTGAGAGGCCGCAACATTTCAAGAACTTTGGAGAGAAATAAAATTGGAAATGGGTGGCAGTTAAACCAGGACAGAGGAGTCAAGGGTAGGGCTTTGAGGAAGTAGGTAATGATGGTTTTGAGAGGGATAAGGAGCCATTTACAATGTCAGCCAGAATGCAAACCTGGAAGGGAAATTGGGCAGTCAAAAGTTTATTGGGAATGGGCTTAAGGGAGCACGAGATAGGGCTCATGGGTAAGATGAACTTGGAGAGGAGGGGAGATGAAGAAACTAGAGAGAGGTGGGAGTTCAGGGCTAGGGTAGGGAGGGGCTGCAAAGAGGTTTGGTGGGGGAAAGGGGAGAAGAAGCACAGGAACCTAAACAGATGATGTATATCTTGGTGACAAAGAACTTTTTGAGCTCCTTACCCTTGTTGTTATAGGTGAGGGTTGAGGGGACTGTGAAGAAGGGTTTATGGAGACAGTTGGTAGAAGGTAAAAGGGGCCTAATATCATGTTTGCCCTTCAGGGTGGTCCTAGAGTAGTCGGCTGTTTGACCAAGGAGAGTGAGAACATGTGGGGTTTGATGACGAGGGATAGTGTAACACAGTCTAGATTTGGCAGTGGATGGCTAAGACAGTTGGACACCAGGTGTGCTCAAGTTGGTATTGTATCCAGGGAGATGACAACAATGGGAGCCAGTAAAAGGTTTTGCTGAAGATGAGGGCATTGAAGGTGTAGGTAGGGGTGTGATTGAGCAAATCAACAGCTGCAGAAGTATCATGGTGAGTGGAGGACCAAAGGCTGGGCTGTTGGGTGCAGTAATAAGCAATTTGATGGAGAGTTTTTCCGATTGATATTCCCACCCAGCACCATTCTCCACCAGATGTCTGGCAGATGAGGAGTCAGGGAATCTAGCAGTAGTTCATAGCTCCACAAAAATGTGGTTCTCCATTTCTGCCAGAACAAGTCGACATCTTTATATATAGTACAGCGACGGCAAGGGAATTAAAAAATATATTCTTGTGATTTGGGTGGTGCTGGCAAGGCTGCATTTATTGCCCACCCCCAATTACCCTGTGAAAGTGGGTGATGGGCTTTCTCCTTAAATCACTGCTGTCCTTGTGGTGATGGTGATCCCACAATTGTGTTAGGTAGGTAGTTCCAGGATTTTGACCCAGCAATGATGAAGGCCTAGTGGGATATGTCAGGATAGTGTGTGACTTGGGGGGAAAAAAAGGACATACTTGCATTTATATAGCACCTTTCACAACCGCAGGATGTCCCAAAGTGCTTTCCAACCAATGAATTGCTGTTTGAAGTGTAGTCACTGTTGTAGTATAGGTAAAGTTGCAGCCAATTTGCACATAGTAAGGTCCACAAATGACAATGTGATAATGACCAGTTAATCTGCTTTTAGGCGTTGGCTGAGAAAGAAAGAATGACTTGGATTTATATAGCGCCTTTCACGACCACCAGATGTCTCAAAGCGCTTTACAGCCAATGAAGTACTTTTGAAGTGTAGTCATTGTTGTAATGTAGGAAACACGGCAACCAATTTGCGCACAGCAAGCTCCCACAAACAGCAATGTGTGATAATGATCAGATAATCTGTTTTTTTGTTATGTTGATTGAGGGATAAATATTGGCCAGAATACCGGAGATAACTCTCCTGCTCTTCTTCAAAAATGGGATTTTTTACGTCCACTTGAGAGAGTAGATGGGGCCTCGGTTTAATGTCTCATCCGAAAGACGGCAATCTGACAGTACAGTGCTCCCTCAGTGATATTTATCCCACCCCCCCCCCCCCCGAGGGATAAATATTGGCCAGGAGACTGGGGAGAATGCTCCTGCTCTTCTTCCAATAGTGTTGTGGGACCTTTTATGTCCACCTGAGAGGGAAGAGAATTTGATTTTGCTGCATTTTTCCTTCTTGGTGGATGTAGGGTTGGGAGGTCCTGTTGAAGTAAGCTTGGTGAGTTGTTGCAGTGTATTCTTTGATAGTATGTAGTGCAGTGTGCTGGTGGTAGAGGGGACAACGCGATTGCTCGAATTGAGTCCAGTGCAATCGATGGATTACTCAACACTGGGTGATGTTGAGTTTCTTGAGTGTTCGTGCAGTTGCTCCCATCCAGGCAAAGTGATGAGTATTACAGCACACTTCCGATTTGAGTCCTCTCGATGATGAAGAAGCTTTGAGGGATCGGGAGGTGAGCCACTCCCTGCAGAATACCTAGCCTCTGACTTGCTCATGTAGCTATGTTGCTGATATGGCTGTTCTAGTTACGTTTCTAGTCAGTGTTGGCCCCAGGAGGTTGGTGGTGATGGGGTCTTGATGATGGCCGTGCCAGTCAAAATCAGGTGGAAGTGGTTGGACCATTTCTTGTTAGAGATAGTTGGGGATGGTTCTTGTGGGGCTACCTACCAGCCCAACCCAGAATGTTGTCTAGGTAGGTGTAGGCTTGGCATGGGTTGCTTTATTATCACTGTGGAATCATCAGCAAATAGCTCCAATCCAGATCTTATGATGGAGGGAAGTTTCTTGATGAAGCAATCTAAAATGATTGGGCCAAAGACACATGTCAAAGCATTTTGAGTGCGATTTATTTGGCACTGTATTCTGGTTAGTTTTAGGCTGTGGACTCACCTCCATTCGGGTCTGAATTGAGAGTGCCCTCGAGACATTTCATTGTGACCAAGGTTGTGGGTTCAAATCCCACTCCAGGAACTTGAGCACATAAATCTAGGCTGACACTCCAGTGCAGTACTGAGGGAACGCTGCACTGTCAGAGGTGCCGCCTTTCGGATGAGCCGTTAAACCGCGGTCCCGTCTGCTCTCTCAGGTGGATGTAAAAGATCCCATGGCACTATTTCGAAGAAGAGCAGGGGAGTTACCTCCGGTATCCTGGCCAATATTTATCTCTCAATCAACAAAACAAAAACAAATTACCTGGTCATTACCACATTGCTGTTTGTGGGAGCTTGCTGTGTGCAAATTGGCTGCCTCATTTCCCACATTATAACAGTGACTACACTCCAAAAGTACTTCATTGGCCGTAAAGCGCTTTGAGACATCCGGTGGACATGACAGGCGCTATATAAATGCAAGTCTTTCTTTTTTTATGCCACCAGCTGAGAGAACAATCTTTCAGCCCATCAGCTCAAGCGAGATTCAAACCCAGGAACCCAGAGATGAAAGAATAGTGACTCAGCCCATTGTATGGCCCCAGTGCCTGACTACCGAAATCAGCTTTTATATTGCACTGAGACCCATGCTGTTGCATTGACTGCCGACGCACAGACCTCGCACCCTGGCTGCAATCCCAGAAACTGGCCCCAACGAATCCCGCAGCAACCGACTGCGTGAGGCCCACACGTCAGCAGCTGGCGCCATGACCATGGATCTTGGCGCAGTATAAAAGTAGCTTCAATTTGAGCATAAAGCACGAAGGAACTAAATGTTAATATAATCGTCAGGATGTTTCTTTGAACCACTGACACCTCAGGGATCAGCAACAACTGGGTGAGAACACTGATATCAACACTATTGTTCAGGCTCCACATTTTCAAAGACTGTGTTCCAAATGTCATGTAACTTCTTCCTTCCCCATTTATAACTTTATCCCCTATGAATTTTACTTCAATGGATTCCATTACTAGGCTTTCTTTACAATCGCATCCTGTAGTGATTTAGTCTGGCCCTATTCCAAACAGTATTACATGGCGATGTCTTATTTTAGTACCTGAGATGTTAATATTAATGTCAGGACATCAAGCTGCATCGTGCCAGGAGTGATATTTTATAAGGAAACGAGCAAGACAGGGCTGGCAGATTTAAATTTATTGATCTTGGTATGTTTCTCAGAGTAAGATGTACCAAATTGCCAAGCTGTGGAAATCTATTTGAGTGAGGCTTGGGCAAAATAGGCTAAATTCAGACTCCAGCTCCCACCTGACCTGATCCTAACCCTATCTCCCCCGCCGCAGTTTTTTGTGTATGATGTTGTTCGGTGTCAAAATGCTCTTTGTATGCTTTGTTGGGTCTATCAAAATGACCGATCCTTGAAAATATCAGTGGATCTCCTGTGGATTCGCTGATGTTACAATGAATTACAGAGAATTACATTGAATTTTACAGCACAGAAACAGACCTTTCAGCCCAACAGCTCTATGCCGATATTTATGCTCCACATAAGTCTTATCCCACCTTACTATGGGCTCAATTTTGCCCAATCCCTTTTTTCGGCGCACTTACCTTAAGTGCGCTGACTTTGCGCGCTGGAAACGGCGCCGGAAAAAAGAGTCCCATCCTGGCCGCTCTTCCGAGTCCCCAGAGTCCTGGCGTGGCATGCATTGTGAAGTGGGGGGGTAGAGCAACAGGGCAGCACCGAAAAGCAGGGCAGGACCCGATGCTCACAGTCCCTATCCCTGCCGAAGGGACGCTCCGATCTCACCGCACCCTATCCCCAGCCGAGTGGCCTCCCGCACTGGCCAGCTGGCCCGCTGAGTTCCCGAGCTAAGGTAGGACTTCGGTTTTATTACTTATTCATTGATGGTTGTGCTTGAGAGTTTTGATTGAGGGGGTGGGGGGAAGGAGAGTTTTGGGGAGGGTGGGGAGGAAGAGTGTTTTTGGGGGCGGGGGGGCATAAAGAGTGTTTTGGGGTGGGGGGAGAGAAAGAGTATTTTGATGGTGGGGGTGGGGAACTTTAAAAAAAACTTGATTCTGGCATAAAGGTCAGACTTCTGTTTTTTATTTGTTATTGATTGATTGCTTATTACTTTTTGTGGTTTGTTTAGTGCTTTGTAAGTCTTGGTGCTTTAAATGTACTAACCTGCACAGATTTCTTAACTGCCCGCAATGTTTTTCAGAGCTGGCCACATACGCTGACCTAAGTCGATTTGGAGTAAGTTTTCGCTAGCCAAAACTGGCATAAGTGTCTGGGAACGCCCCCTTTTGAAAAAAAAATGAACTAAAAAAAATCGTACCTAACTGACTTACTCTGGAGCACATTTTGGGGGGGAAATGGCATTTTTTAAACTTACGCCAGAAAAACAACTTACTCCAAAAAAATTGATGCAAGTCATGGCCAAAATTGGGCCCTATGTCTCAGCCTATTAACATATCCTTCTATTCCTTTCTCCGTCATGTGCTTATCTAGTTTCTCCTTAAATGCATCAACAATTGAGTTGCAGGATACCGTATAAGGTGAGCAGACATTGCACGCCGCAATAACTGTAGAATTTCCAGGAACGTTTTAGTGGACTTATTGCACGAGCAGCTATGCACCGACTTGTTTGGGGTAAATGTGTGATGGGACTGATTTAAGCCGATTTTACGCTGAAACTACGCTACATGCGAATTTCACCAGCTGGTTGCGACGTCTCCAGGATGCGTCTGCCGAAACGCTCTGCTGCTCATTTACATAGCCCCGCCCTCATGCAAAAGACCAGCTCATGCGAGATTCCTGGATTTATAGCAAATAATGCGCTGCCGTAGATTTATGCCCAAACACTTAGCCACAGCTTGTCCCAAAGTTACCTTATATTGACGATAAGAGTTTTGGAGTTTGGCAGTGATTTTCTTTCTGATTTCTTTAGGGGAATTTTTCTTTGTGAGACCTACACTACCGGGAGCCAAAGTGTTGTCAATCTCAGTGCACTTGCGATTTTTCAGACCTCATCCCCCACGCGTTCAGAAGGACCAAGTTGCTGAAATGGCCTTCCCAATGGAATCATGGAATTGTACAGCACAGAAGGAGGCCATCTGGCCCATCGAGTCTGCGCCAGCTCTTCCGAAGAGCAATCCAGTGATTCCCACTCCCCCCGCTCTTTCCCCATATCCTTGCAGTTCTTTCTCCTTCAAGAATTTATCCAATTCTCTTTTGAAGGCTAATATTGAATCTGTATCCTCCACCTTATCAGGCAGTGCATTCCAAATCCTAACCACTCGTTGCGTGTAAAAGCTTTTCCTTATGTCACCTCTGGAATTTTGCCAATCACCTTAAACCTGTGCCCTCTGGCTATCGACCCTTCAGCCATTGGAAACAGCTTCTCTTTATTTACTCTAGCTAAACCCTTCACGATTTTAAACACCTCTATCATATTTCCTCTTATCCTTCTCTGCCCAATGGAGAACAACCCCAGCTTCTCCAGTCTATCCACATAACTGAAGTCCCTCATCCCTGGAACCATTCTCGTAAATCTCTTCTGTACCCTCACCAAAACCCTCACGTCCTTCCGAAAGTGTGGTGCCCAGAATTGGTCACCAAACTCCAGCTAGGGCCAAACCAGTGTTTTATGTTTTAAGTTTAGCATAGCTCCCTGGCTTTTGCACTCTATGCCACTATTTATAAAGCCAAGGATCCCATATGCTTTATTACCTGCTTTGTTAACCTATCCTACCACCTTCAAAGATTTGTACACAAACACCCCCAGGTCTCTCTCTTCTTGCACCCCCTTTAAAATGCTACCATTTAGCATGTATTGTCTCTCCTCATTCATCCCACCAAAATGTATCACCTCACACTTTTCTGCATAATAATGGAAGAGGAGCAGCAGAGACAAGAGTCTCTGAGAGGAAGGTTCCCTGGCAGAAGACAGCAGCCCACTCACTGTTAGCCCTATTGATGCTGTTGCATTCACGCTTGTTTTACGTTAGTTATTACATTCCAGCGTAGGCAAATGAGCTCTGCAGGAAATTTGGGCGTAAGCTTCCATCAGCAAGATTGACGTAAATTTCTGCGTGAGTGCGATCCAGGAAATTACAGGCTTCATCTACTCATTTCTAATCTGCCTGCGATTGTTAATTATTTCCTCCCTGTTTTCTGGCTTCTCAAGCTTTCTTCTCCAGATGTCGCATGCTTGGCCAACTTGTTGATGCTGGTGCTCGAGGCAGACATCTAGAGCTGTGCCGTATCTGAAGGCTCAACACTCAGCTCCACCCCACTAATTTACTATTCTGTACACACGCACATTCAAATCTAACAGCTAATAAACATGTGCACTGAAGTGACCGATAGAATACAAAGCGGGAGAAACTGATCTTTGTTGCCCCAGTTTCCCAGGCTAAAAACAGTGGGCAGACCAGTCCAATTCTGGGCCACAACATTCCACACCCAATCTGCACCTGGGTTATGGGTGCCACCATATTGTTGTAGGTGGCTTTGCGGGCATCCCAAGAAGCCGCCTAAAACAGGTGTTGGCCCCTTGCATATGAAAATTAGGGGCCCATTACCTGTTGAAGGGCCCCTCTGTAAGATTAGAGTACAATGAGCGGAGCACAGCAGGTATCAGGCCTGTCCCACTTGGCATTCTGTGGTTGTCAATGAAGGGTAAGTATTTTTTGTAATTGAAATTAAAATTCCAACCAGCTCAACCGTCCAGGAATTACCTTCGACCGTTGACATTGGGAATGGACGAGCTGCCTGTGAAGGCGCATCAGATGTTCTTGAGGCCCAAGGCCCAGCCTTGGGCCTCGCGGTTGATGTTGCCTGCGCAGCGCTGCATCCGGGCCCGAGATCAGGCCCAGACTAATAGCAATCCCAAAATGTCTGAGCCTGCTTCCTGTAGCATGTATTTGCCAACACTCACGGAAAGAACTGCATTTGGATATAAACTTGTGTACATTTATAAAGTAATTAAGGAAAGGACTTTCAGACAGTAAAGTGTTAAATGTGATATAGTTGACATAAATGTCTGCCAATCAAGCTCAATGATTAACTGGTGCTTGGTGTAAAGACAATGGAAACAGCTTCAGTCAAATAGCCGGAAAGTCCAGAACAAACTGCTTTTGGCACTAAGCTGTCTCCTGGAAATGCCCCCCTACTCCTGTCATTGGTCTCCATGACGATGGACTTTGGAATTACTGGAATGGATTCTCTACCAAAGGTTAAATCTCTTACAATGCACGATCTTCCCCTGCCTCTTTTATATAGAAGAAAGTAGTTTTTCTCTCCTCTCATGAGATCTGTGCGCTATTGTTTGGTGATCAGTCAGAGAAAATAGGCGATTAGGTGTTGTGTGACATGTACAAACAAGATGCCTTAATTATGAGTTGCGTGCTACTGCCAGATAATAATCTTCCTACTTGAGTACGCTAAATGTGTACAACAACGAAGGGTGTTTCTTTCTCTTTAAGCCAAGGTTGTGAATGTGTGAGCGAATATAAGTTTAGGGCTTATGTAGCCATGTGTCAATAGTCTTAAAGATGTGTACTGTCCAGGTGAGGCCTTGCATTGTGTATTTAAACAGTTCAAATTCTGTGCAGTGCTTGGCAGTAAGGAATAATTTGTCTCCCTAGGGTCACAATTTTATAGTTTTGTTTGTGTCACAATGTGTCTGGCAATCGATCCGAACCTTGTAGTAAAGGAGGAAAGCGTTATGCTGAGAATGAAGATAGAGAGTGTGACCAAGCCCTGCCCTGGATGTAAAAGAGACCCCTATTACACTTAATTAAACAGAACTAAAATGTAGCATAAACAATTTAGTTAGATGGAATTCCTTGCACACTTGACCAATTGTAACACAAGGGGTTTCCAGCGCAGGCCACTCAGGTTCTAAATTGCACAGACTACGGATCCACATCGTCTGGTCCTCTATAAATGTCAAGTGCCAAGTTGTATAAATCAAGGCATTGCCGAGTAATAAAACTAGTGGTGGATGCATTCATCCAGGGTGTCCCCGAGAACAACAGGCACATTGCACAGGAGGGTACAAGCAGGGATGTTGTCAGGATCACAGATCACATGTGGAAGTAGTGATTGAATTAGTTAACTTTACTGTTCAAATCAAGGTCATATCCTATTTGGTCAAGAAGGATTTGATTTCTCTCACTGCCTCAATTCATTGAGGAAAATACAGTTCAAAAACCATTGGTTAAGAACATGATCAAATTAATCTTTTTGAATGGAAATTATCTTGTTGGTTTTTGGTATGTTCACTGTTGATTGATTTTACATCGTGATACTGTACAGGTTGAGCGTCCGAAATCCGGAGTTCTGAAATTCGGAATGTTCTGGAATCCGGACATCGGGCCGATCCGTGGCGGGGTTATCCAGAATCCGGAAAATGTTCCTGAATCCGGACACCCTGACAAACCGATTACCGCCGCGAGCCGGGCCTAGGGAGAATCCAAAAAACAAAAACTCACCGAACACTCACGAGAATCAAGAAACAAAAACTCCAACCCACCTCTTCTTGGAGCTCTTCACATCCAAAGGCACCACTGCTCCTGGGTCCACAACGCAGGCCCCGCCCGGGAATCTTCCCTCGGCCAGAACACAGGCATGCCAAACCTGCAAAGCATGGCGGCTACGGTACCCCCAGCCTTACACACCAGAAAGACGTTCCAAAATCCGGAAATACCCGGAATCCATAACGGCCTCGGTCCCAAGGTTTCCGGATTTCGGACACTCCACCTGTACTTGCATTTATAGCTGCCAGCTTGGCTCAGTTGGTAGCGTTCTGATCTCTGAGTCAGTCAAGCAAGATTATATTGGAGTTTGATCTCACAGTCTAGGCTGACGCTTCAGCGAAGTACAAGAGTCTGTTGCATTTTTCTAAGAAGAGCAGGAGAGTTTTTCCAATGTCCTGGCCAACATTTATCCCTCAATAAACACCATCAAATACAGATTCACTGGTCATTTATCAGTTGTGACGAAAGGCCGTCGACCTGAAATGTTGGCCAGAATTTTGCTGACCTCGGCTGGTCCGTGGCGGGCGACATCGGAAGCGGCTTCCATCCTGCTGTCTGAAATGAATTTCAGTTGATGGGGCTTGTTAAGCCCACACAGTGCATTTCCCAGCCAATTGGAGGAAGCGGGTCTAGTGATGTCATTTGATGAGGCGTCATCAGTCAGTTTCCTTAAAGGGACCATGGCCAAATAAATTTTGACAGTTATGCTGTCAGTGTTCTACAGCATTGAGGTGCTGCAAACACTGACAATGACTGCACAGAGGCACAGGGTTGCACCCAGGTTCTCCCATGACTCCCTCCATAAGCATAGCGGAGAGGTCCTCTTTCATTCCTACGGGTGGAAGACACCTCCCAAGGAGACCAATACAGCCTGGTTGCACATTGCACAGGAGGGTACAAGCAGGGATGTTGTCAGGAGGACCTGGGTGTAGTGGCATGAACAATTCAATGATCTCAGTAGATCACAAAACGTTAGTAAAAGCCACACTCAACCTCATCCTGCTGTGCCACTCATCACATCCCCACCACTCTGCCTTCCCTACCCTACTCCTGCATATCCTGACTCACACCAATTTACCTTGCACCTCCACCCACCCCTCTCTCTCTACATTATCGCATCCCCATCTCATTAGCCTCCCCTCACACTCACCCTCATCCTCATGCAATCATTCCAACTAACAACACACAAGGGTAGCCACTTGTGTGTTTTAGCCAATGTTCATGTAAAGTTTCTGTTAATGTGCTGTCAAACATTGAAAACTTTATTTTCAACACTTTCTGGTCTTGGACAGATTTGTGTGCACTTTTGGAAGTGGCTTAGTGAGTTGCAGTGAATGGTGAGATGTAACGGTACTCCCTGCAATGGTGATGTGTGTGAAAGGAATAGCTTGGATAGTGTAGGGATGCTTTATGGTGTTGGTGTGGGTTTTTGTCTCAGCTTCACGGATGTGGTCCAGCAACAGTGTGAAACCCATGGGCGAGTTGTGAAATTCTAAAGCGAAGTATAAAACTATTGTTAAGTGGCTGTAAACAAGCCACTAATCATTTAAATTGGCTCCCCCGCCTCTGCCTGGCAGGTCTGCTCAGCATGGCAGATCCAACAATTGGGAAAGGAAAGTGCGCGCGATTTGACTGTGAGTTCCCGACCCCCTGTCAATCAATTCACATTTAACTGCTGACCCATCACCAATCCCGTCCGCTGGACACTGGCAAACTTCCAGCCGTTAACTCTGTTTCTCTCTCCACAGATGCTGCCTGGCCTGCTGAGTATTTCCAGAATATTCTGTTTTCATTTCAGATTTCCAGCACCCGCAGTACTTTGCTTTTGTGTTGTGGTCATTTATCTTGTTTGCTGTTTGTAGAATCGGCAAAAATTCATTGCTGCGTTTGCCTACATAACAACAGGCACCACACTTCAAAAGGTTGTGAAACACTTCTGGATATTCTGAGTATAGGAAGGCATTGTATAAATGTAAAGCAGTCCTCTTGATCAGCACCCATCCACCATCATAATCATCATCATAGGCTGTCTCTCGGAATCGAGGAAGACGTACTTCCACTCTAAAAGTGAGTTCTCAGGTGACTATACAGTCCAATAAGGGAATTATAGTCTCTGTCACAGGTGGGACAGACAGTGGTTGAAGGAAAGGATGGGAGGAGGTGGGGGGGGAGTCTGGTTTGCCGCATGCTCCTTCCGCTGTCTGCGCTTGTTTTCTGCATGCTCTTGGCGACGAGACTCGAGGTACTCAACGCCTTCCTGGATGCTCTTCCTCCAATTAGGGCGGTCTTGGGCCAGGGATTCCAAAGTGCTGGTGGCGATTTTGCATTTTATCAAGGAGGCTTTGAGGGTGTCCTTGGAATGTTTCCTCTGCCCACCTGGGGCTCGCCTGCCATGTAGGAGTTCCGAGCAGAGACATGGACCATGTACAGAAGACACCTTAAGTCCCTGGAGAAATACCACCAACGATGTCTCCGCAAGGTCCTACAAATCCCCTGGGAGAACAGACACACCAATGTTAGCATCCTCGACTAGGCCAACATCGATATCATTGAAGCACTGACCACACTTGATCAACTCCGCTGGGCAGGCCACATCGTTCGCATGCCAGACACGAGACTCCCAAAGCAAGCGCTCTGCTTGGAACTCCTTCATGGCAAGGGAGCCAAAGGTGGGCAGCGGAAGCATTACAAGGACACCCTCAAAGCCTCCCTGATAAAACATCCCCACTGACACCTGGGAGTCCCTGACCACCCTAAGTGGAGGAAGTGCATCCGGGAGGGCACTGAGCACCTCGAGTCTCATTGCCGAGAGCATGCAGAAATCAAGTGCAGGCAGCGGAAAGAGCGTGTGGCAAACCAGTCCCACACATCCTTATCCTCAACGACTATCTGTCCCACCTGTGGCAGGGACTGTGGTTCTCGTATTGGACTGTTCAGCCACCTAAGGACTCATTTTTTGAATGGAAGCAAGTCTTCCTCGATTCCGAGGGACTGCCTATGATGATGATGCTTGCTTTGGGAGTCTCGTGTCGGGCTTGTGGACGATGTGGCCTGCCCAACGGAGCTGGTCGAGTGTGGTCAGCGCTTCAATGCCCAAGATCGCCATAATGGAGGAAGAGCATCCGGGAAGGCGTTGAGCACCTAGAGTCTCGTCGCCGAGAGTATGAGCGAGAAAACTGATGTTGGTGCGTCTATCCTCCCAGTTGACTTGCAGGATCTTGTGGAGGCAGCACCGGTGATACTTCTCCAGCGCTTTGAGGTGTCTAATGTATATGGTCCATGTCTCTAAGCCATACAGGAGGGCGGGTATCACTACAGCCCTGTAGACCATAAGCTTGATGCCAGATTTGAGAGCCTGATCTTCGAGCACTCTCTTCCTCAGGTGGCCGAAGGCTGCACTGGCACACTGGAGGCGGTGTTAGACCTCGTCATCGATGTCTGCCCTTGCTGATAGAAGGCTCCCGAGGTATGGAAATTGGTCCATGTTGTCCAAGGCTGCGCCGTGGATTTTAATGACTAGGGGGCAGTGCTGTATACCGGGGTCAGGTTTGTGGAGGACCTTTGTCTTATGGATGTTTAGTGTAAAGCCTATGCTTTCGTACGCTTCGGTGAAGATGTTGACGATGACTTCTGAATGTGCGCAGATGCAATCGTCGTCCGCATACTGCAGTTCGATGACAGAGGATGGGACGACCTTGAATCTAGCCTGGAGACGGCGAAGGTTGAACAGGTTCCCATTGGTTCTATAGTTTAGTTCCATTCCAGTGGGGAGCTCATTGAGAGTGAGATGGAGCATTGCAGCAAGGAAGATCAAGAAGAGCATTGGTGCGATGACACAGCTCTGCTTGACCCCGGTCCAGACGTGAATTGGGTCTGTGGTTGATCCGTTGGTCAGGATCACAGCTGGCATGTCATCGTGGAGCAGGTGGAGGATGGTGACAAACTTTCGGGTGCAGCCAAAACGGAGGAAGATGCTCCATAGTCCCTCGCGGTTGACAGTGTCAAAGGCCTTTGTGAGGTCAAAGAAGGCCATGTACAAGGGTTGGTGCTGTTTCCTGCATTTCTCTTGTAGTTGTCACGCGATGAAGATCATGTCCATTATACCCCCTTAGTGGACAGAATCCATATTGTGACTCTGGGAGGAGCTCTTCAGCCACATGGACAAGATGGTTGAGGAGGATTCTAGTGATGACTTTCCCAGTGGCCGACAGCAGGAAGATTCCTCTGTAATTATCGCAATCGGACTTATCTCCTTTTTTGAAGATGGTCACGATTACGGCATCTCTGAGATCTCCCGGCATGCTCTCCTCCTTCCAGATGAGAGACATGAGGTCATGCATTCTTGCTAATAGTGCTTCTCTGCCATACTTTAGTGCCTCAGCGGGGATTCCATCTGCTCCTGATGCTTTGTTGTTCTTAAGCTGACGGATGGCCTTTTCTACCTCGTGCAGGGCTGGGGTTTTGCTGAGACAGTGGCGGGTAGCATGCTACGGGATGGAGTCAAGGACACTCGTGTCAACGGCAGAGTCTCAGTTAAGGAGATCTTCGAAGTGCTCCTTCCAGCGGGCCCTGACTACCTCGGTGTCCTTAATGAGTGTCTCCCCATTCTTGGCCAGCAATGGGGTGAGGTCTTGGGTGCTGGGCCGTAGGTGGACTTAGCTGTGGTGAAGAATCCTCGGACGTCATGCTGTCGGCCAGCTGTTGGATCTCCTGTGCTTTCTCCACCCACCATCAAGTCTTTAGGTCGCAGGTTTTTTGTTGGACCTCAGCCTTCAGCCGCCTGTAGAGCTGCTTTGCTGTCCCGAATTGGCAGTGAGGCATTGACTGTATAGGGCTTTCTTAACTGGGTCTTTGAGGGCGTTGATTTTTCTGCGACATTGTTTCTGTTGCCGTCACTGCTTTGCATATATTCCAAGATGGTGGATGGGATGGCAGCTCTCTAGGGAGCTTTCCCTGAACAAATTTCTCCCTGGCCATCTGCTGCCATCCTTCACTCATCCATCACCATTCGCACCGTGACTGCAGTGTGTATAATCCACACAGCAAGTCACCAAGGCTTCTTCAACAGCACCTCCTAAACTCAGGGCTTCCACCACCTAGAATCACAAGGGAAGCAGGCGGATAGGAACTCCATCACCTCCAAGTTCCCCTCCAAGTGACACACCAGCCTAATTTTGACATATTACCGTCCTTCTATCGTTGCTGGGTCAAAATCCTGGAAGACCCTACCCAGCTGCATTGTGGGAGTACCTTCACCCCATGGCTTGCAGCATTTCATGCAGAAAGCTCACCACCACCTCTTCACAAGCAACTAGGCATGTGTCAGCCTTGGCTCAGTTGGTAGCACTTTTGCCTCTGAGTCAGATGCTTATGGGTTTAAGTCCCACTCTGGAGACTTGAGCACAACAATCTGGGATGACACTCCGGGGCAGTACTAAGAGTGCTGCACTCATCATCATCATCATCGTCATAGGTAGTCCCTCGGGAACGAGGAAGACTTGCTTCCACTCTTAATATAAGTTCTTAGGTGGCTGTACAGTCCAATACGAGAACCACAGTCTCTGTCACAGGTGGGACAGATAGTCGTTGAGGGAAGGGGTGGGAGGGACAGGTTTGCCACACGCTCTTTCTGCTGCCTGCGCTTGATTTCTGCATGTTCTCGGCGACGGGACTCGAGGTGCTCAGCACCCTCCCACTTAGGGTGGTCTTTGGCCAGGGACTTCAGGTGTTCATGGGGATGTTGCACTTTATCAGGATGACACTCCAGGGGAGTACTAAGAGTGCTGCATTAGGAGAGTATGATAAGAGTACTGCACTGTTGGAGGTGCTGTCTTTCAGATGAGATGTTAAATGGAGGCTTTTATGTCCACCTCTCAGGTGAACATAAAAGATCCCATGACACTATTTCACAGAAGAGCGGGGGAGTTATCCCTGGTGTCCTGGCTAATATTTATCCCTCAATCAACATAATGGTCATTATCACTGTTTGTGGGAGCTTGTTGAGTGCAAATTAGCTGCCGCATTTCCTACATTATAACAGTGACTACACTTTAAAAGTACTTCATTGGCTGTAAAGTGCTTTGGAACGTCCCGAGGGTGTGAAAGGTGCTATAAAATACAAGTCTTTCTTTTTTTTATAATGCCCACGTTCCAAGAATGATAATTTTTTAAGTTCTTTATTCCTTTGATTCATTGTTGGCGGTGCCGTCCTTTGGATACGACATTAAGCCAAGGATCAAAGTGCCTGTTCTGGTATTGTACTAAGGTCCTATGCCTCTGTGAAGAACAGCAGGGAGTTAGTTCTCCCAGTGTACTGTCCCTCAGCCAACCACTGAAGTAAAATGATTAATTGTCATTCATCTCATTGGTATCTGTGGTACAATGTGGACACAAAATGGTGGATTTATTTGCCTATTGAACAATAGACACTGCACTTTGAGACAATTTGATGTGATTAGATCCTGTATAAAAAAGGCAAGTATATTATAATCCTTCTTAAAATAAGCCATATGACAATAATGTGGTAATTATTTTTTTAATTGGAAAACCTAAAAGAAGGGAAAGAGCCATGGTACAGGACCCACGGTTGAAGCAATGGAAGAAAAGACAAGGTAATTAATGAAATCATAATTAATTGACACCAGGCATGAGTTTTAAAAGCTTGAACAATGCAGGAGGAAAAGAACCAGAATTGCTTCATACTGTAATGTATACATGACAATGTGCTCTATATACACACACAAGCGTTAATGCCATTTACTAGACTTTGCAATCCACCTTCATCTTGACCTGGTTCTGGAAAATAAATTGTCTTTGTTTTTATTGCTGATCTGCAAAATGTAATTTTTACTGCAGAGTGTCACTTTAACATGGCGCTTAGTTTTAGTGTCGCCTGCTCTGTATGTTTAAAACTAATTCATCTTGTTGATGGGTAAAGTTGTGGCGTTAAAGCCAGGCCTGGCTTTTATATACAAACTAATGTTTTAAAAAATAGCGGCATTATTTCTTTCTTTGGCCTTTCATTTCTCTTTATTCATGTTAGAGTTCTAAGATGGGTAACTCCAACCTGCACAATTTTAACAAAAATGGCTTTTCTCAATGAGATTACCTGTTGTTACATTAGATTTTTCAACAGTAAATAACATATCTGTACCTTGAACCAGATTCACTTTACAGCTGGGGGAGAATGCACTGGATTCATACATTACAGTGCCTTGTTATACTTGATAAACCGAGAACTATAATGAATCACCTCAGTTGTTGAAAACAGGCCTGTTCTTCCCAGAATATGGCAATAAATATGACTGAGCCCGACAACCCTCCGAGAACTCTGCGTTCCTCCAATTGTGGCCCCTTATGCCTTCCTGATTTCCTCCACCCCACCATTGGTGGCCGTGCCTTCAGCTGTCTAGCCCCTAAATGCTAGAATTTCCGTCCTCAGCCTCTCCACCTCTCTCTCCTCCTTTAAAGTCGCTTCTTAAAATCAAGCTTTTTGGTCACCTGTCCTCATATCTCCTTATGTGGCTCGGTGTCAAATTTTGTCTGGTAACGCTCCTGTGAAGCCCCTTGGGACGTTCAACTACGTTAAAGGCACTACTTAAATGGAAGTTGTTGTTGTTGTTGAGCAACATTCTTCTCTATGTAAAGCCAACATTATTTGTTCACAGATATCGACATAACAACCGGAACTCAGGCTGTATTCTGGGAGTCGAAAGTCAAGAAGGCATTCTTCATGTGTGAGCCTAGACAGTGAGCATTCGGTGTTCTTAAAATGTTACAGGACAAAAGGAGGCCATTGGGCCCACCATGCCTGCGCTGGCTCTTTGGAAGAGCTATCCAATGAGTCCCACTCCCCCGCTCTTTCCCCATAACCGTGGAAATATTGATTTAGTCCCACTGCAAGCCAAAATGTAAAACTGTCAATACTCACTAAGACTGGCCTAGTAAAATGGATCTTCCTGGTAGCCATTTTTAGCAGACCCTGGCAGTCTTACAAGACCTACACTTCTGGAAATCAGTGGCAGCGGTGCAGGTTTATGCAATGTAAAATGCACCGATAGAATTTATTTGTGAATGTAGTGACTTGAGTTAGAGGCAACTGCAGCAGCCAACTTACACATAGCAAAATCCCAGAAATGACACGTGAGATAAATCACTAGTTAATCTGTTTTGGTGGTGTTGGTTGAGGGATACGGGGAGAATACCTGGCTATTATTTGAATAGTGCCATCAGACCTTTTATGTTAATTTGGACAGGCAGACAGCACCACAATATAACATCGCATCGGCAAGATGGCCCCTCCAACAATTCTCTGAAGTGTTAGTCTAAAAGCAGCCTACATTTTGCTGACCCAGAGGCAAAGTGCTACCAATTGAACAAAACCGAGACTGATAAATGTCTGGAATAATCCGCCAAGCAGGGTATTACAGAGAAAAACAGTGTTTCTTTTTTCAAAATACAGCTAGATGCTGTGATGGGAAAATTAATGCACCAGGAGAATAAACATCAATGAATCAAAGTGCCTTCCGCCATCACTGATTTTTGCATTCTTACGTAAATGATCGTAAAAATCAAGAATGGAACCAAATGTTGTCTCTTTGAACATTCAAACTCTCTGTTATGTTAGAGTGCTTTATTATGTTTACAGCAGTGTTAAACCTTTGCAAAACATAGTATATTTTTGTACATTAGATGACCAAAAGTAAAAGATGGCTTTAAATGGTAGCGTCAGATTGTTGAAGACAAGAATGGGGCTAAACTGAGAAAAAAAACTATGAAAGGTTGGAACTGAAGGGATAAATGTACATTAAAGGGCTGAAGAAGGAGAGATAGATACAGATCAATATGTTGGAGAGGAAAGGATAGATGCGCATCAAAATATTGGAGAGGAAGCGGAGTCCACAGCACCTTGCATGAATGCACTGTAGAAACGTCAATCACTTAAAGTGACCATTTCTCAATCTGTTACCGTCACTGCTCAGCAGCCATCAAATGCCCATGGCCTTCCGTCACAGCCTCACATGCAGTCACAGCATCACAGGCCTCACAGAGACTCTAATTGTAAGGTAGTGAAAACAAAAACAGAAAAGTATTCCTTTCCTAGTCAATCACTCAAAATAAGTGAGTGCCCCATTTCTGGCAGGATTTGGAAACAGTGGGGCAAAAAGGGGCAGAGTACAGGCAGAATTGCATCCAACCCGTATTCCAGCCCACCCATCCTAGCTCACCCCAATCATCATCATCATTATCATCAGAGGCTGTCCCTCGGAATCGAGGAAGACTTGCTGCCACTCTAAAAGTGAGTCCTCAGGTGACTGTACAGACCAATACGGGAATTACAGTCTCTGTCACAGGTGGGACAGACAGTGGTTGAAGGAAAGGGTGGGTGGGGAGTCTGGTTTGCCGCACGTTCCTTCCGCTGCCTGCGCTTGGTTCCTGCATGCTCTCGGCAACGAAACTCGAGTTGCTCAACGCCCTCCCGGATGCTGTTCCTCCACTTAGGCCGGGGATTCTCAGGTGCCGGTGGGGATGTTGCATTTTATCAAGGAGGCTTTGAGGGTGTCCTTGTAACGTTTCCTCTGCCCATTCGTTCAGCTTACTTCCATCTTTTCCATAGCCCAGCAATGCTGCATCCCAATTTATAGTGGCGTGACTAAGGTCTGGCATAAATAAGGCGTAATGATAGAAAATGGGTTGTATGACATCACTATGGCACCATGTCTGAATAGCTACCTGTCCATATTTGGCCAGACACTTTGGCCTTGATGACCTTATTATTATTTAAATGGAGAGTATTTAAATGGAGAGAGACTACAGAATGCTGTGGTACAGAGGCACCTGGGTGTCCTCGTTTATGAAACACAAAAGGCTAGAAATTCGTCGACTTTGCTACCGAGTTTTTGGCGCTATTTCACCCTCTGCAGCAAAAAACCCAGTTGGCGGGAACTTCAGTGGCGGCAGTGCTTTCCATGTACCGCTGGGGAGAGGAGCGTTTGCGATCGATATTTGGCTCTCTCCGCACCCGTATTCTGCGCCCAGAATACCGACCGGGAAAAACCTGTGATACAGCCCTGCCAGCAGCGCTAAGTATGAAGACCTCCAAAAGAGATAAGTTAAAAATTTTTGTTAATTCTTTTTCAGCGATTTAGAAGGTAAGGGTTTGTGAATGTTTTGTGAATGTTTGTTTTTTTTTTGTATTTTGCAATTTTGTTGTGGTTTTCCATCCTCCTAAGGCCCCTCTTGCAGCTCGATCGGCCCCAGACTAAAGTTGCCGAAATTCATGGTTTGCGCCACGAATCCTTGTGCGACGCCGATTTTGACTGCTGCGCAAATTAAAGGCCGAAAATCGGGCCTACTAACGGTAGTGAAGCTAAACAGTAATTTTGGCGTAAAACTACCGTTTTCACTGAAAAACGAATTTCTAGCCCAAAAAGTTAGCATGCAGGTACAGCAAGTAATCAGGAAGGCAAATGGAATGTGGCCCTTATTGCAAGGGAGATGGAGTATAAAAGTAGGGAAGTCTTGCTAGAACTGTACAGGGCTTTGGTGAGACCACACCTGGAGTACTGCGTACAGTTTTGGTCTCCTTATTTAAGGAGGGATATACTTGCATTGGAGGCAGTTCAGAGAAGGTTCACTGGGATGAAGGGGTTATCTTATGAGGAAAGGTTGAGCAGGTTGGGCCTGTACTCATTGGAGATTAGAAGAATGAGAGGGGATCTTATTGAAACATATAACATTCTGAGGGGGCTTGACAGGGTAGAAGCTGAGAGGATGTTTCCCGTCATGGAGGAATCTAGAACTAGAGGCATAGTTTCAGAATACGGGCTGCCCATTTAAGACAGAGATGAGGTGGAATTTCTTCTCTCAGAGGGTCGTGAATCTTTGGAATTCTCTACCCCAGAGAGCTGTGCAGGCTGGGTCATTGAATATATTCAAGGCTGAGATAGACAGATTCTTAAACTATAGGGGAGTCAAATGTTATGGGGAACAAGCAGAAAAGTAGAAAAACAGTCATGATCTTATTGAATGGTGGAGCAGGCTTGAGGGGCCGTATGGCCTACTCCTGCTCCTATTTCTTACGTTCTTATATTCTTATTCCCCGAACATGCTCTTCCGTCCATGCATTGATCCCACCACCAGTCCCAGAAGCAGCCCAATTTGCAAACCTATCGGCGGGCTCCCACTGGAAATCTGCTCGTGATTGGGCACTAGTTCCTGTTGGGGTAGAAATTCAGATGCTGCTATAGGATTTGAAGGCCTGTCGCAGCTTAAAGGGGAAGTGACAGTAGAATGAGTGTAGGACTGGAGGTGTGAAGCAATGGCGTCCAGAAGACCTGCAGGGACAAGAGCATCAAACTTCGCTATCACCGAGTTGGAGGTCACAGTGATGGCACAGCGGGTGGAGGTGGAAGAGGCAGTTAGAACCCCTTGTGCAACCCCAAGATCAGCAATTCAGTGCTGGAAACATTTATTGACTTGACCAGAATGCCGAGGCAAATCTATCTCCCATCCCATTAAAGGTCTTCCATGCAGCATCTTGTAAGTTGGCTGTGATATCTTGATTCACAACTACACACGCGCGCACACTACATGATAGCTCCGAACAGAACTGTGTCACATGACCTTGCCATATGACCCTTTATTGTTATTATATTAGTAGTTGTTATTACATCAGTAGTCCATTAGGTAGAGCTTTATTACACTTCTCCCTCCTTATTGAAGAAGTTCATCACAACAAAATAATTATATATAACTCGCATGGTATACACAACAAAAGATATGAACTTAATTTTCCATTTTTACAAATCAAACTTAGCTAGTGGCTTTCTGTTTCGAAGAAGATATCTTCACTTTTGAACAGAACTTTCCACTCATGTTGTAGGACTTAGACTCATTCTAGGCTGAGCCTGAGGAGAGTTTTTCACCAAGGGCTGACCTTGATCTACATTTGGACTCTCGACAACTTCAGACTGTTTGTCTGCCTGACTCGGACTCAGACTTAAATTCTGACTTTCTCTTGGATTTGTTACTCTGATGTAGGATTTGCTACTGATATTCTACTTGTAACAATACCTGACTCATCAAAATAAATTGAATCAGCCCAACTTTCAACTCCTTCCACATCTGTAGGTAAAATATTGATCAATGTGAATAAACCTAACCTGTCCATGATCAAACATCTTGAACAAATATGTGCGAGGGCCACATATCTTCACTAATCTTCTTGGTAACCACTTTAATCATTTATGGAGATGGTTCTTCAGCCTAACCATCTGATTCAATTTTACACTTCTCTCTCTTACTCTACCTCAAGCGTGACTCTCTTCTGTTTTGATTGTACCAAGTTTGGCCTTAACAACAAAAACCTGGTTCATGGCTGTCCTTTGATCAGAAGATTTGCCAGTTTGTGGTCCAATGACAACTGCCATTTCCTTGGATTTGGATCTAACATTTGCTTGATGAGGACACATTTTACAATTTGTACTGTGCGCTCTGTTGCACGGTTTGAAGCAGGGTGGTATGGTGGAACTTTGGGATGTTTCACACCGTTTCTGCTCATGAACTATGCAAGTTCTTACGAACAAAATTGCAGCTCATTAGCTCCTTCTAGCTCAGCAAGATCTACATGTGACCTTTGCCACACCCTGGGAGGCCATTTCCATGGCTGTAATAGTACTGATGGTGGTTTCTTGCTCACCAATTGACATGTCGTACACTGACTGACGATGTACTCTACCTCTTTATCTAAACCTGGCCACCATAAGTAACTGTGTGAAAACTCTTGGTCAAGCACAATTCCACGTGCTGGTCATGAAGATCTCCTAACAATTTGGACCTGAACTTATTTGGGATAACACTCTTGCACTCCACATGATACAATCTTTATGCACTGACAAATCATTCCTACAAACGAAGTATGGATGAATATCTTCCTCCGATATCTGGTTTGGCCATCCATTTGCTATGTAATCATACACCTTTGACATAACTGGGTCACGTTTGGTTACTCTACCAATCTCTTCAGCTGTGACTGGCAGCTCATCAATGTATGAAAAATAGAGCACTTCTTCCATATTGGGTGTAACTTGTGATGTGGATGACAACCTGGACATGGCATCAGCATTACTGTGACCATCTTTACTCAATGGCATATGTATAGACTGACAAAATCAACATATTGGGTAGATTACACTCTAGAACTTGGTTTACGATTACTTTATAATCCCAATACAACCTAGCATCTGACTTGGGTACAACAACAATGGGTGAAGCCCAATTACTTATATCTACTATAGAGATAATGTTCTCAGTTTCTAGTCTTTTGAGTTCTTGCTCAACTTTCTCCTTCAGTGCGTATGGTACGGGACGTGGCTTGCAGTAAATTGGTCAAGCGTCCTTCTGCACTCCGACACTCACCTTGAAGTCTTGGATCAGACTGCCTGTTTCACGGAACACCTTCAGATACTGCTTGATGACGTCATCTTTTGAAGCAAATTTCATTTCCACGCAAAAAATCTAATTCCAATCCAGCTTCAATTATCCCAACCAATTTGTGCCTATCAAGGCAGGCTTGTCTTCTGCCACTATTGTGAGATGCAAGCTCTGAAACTTATTCCTGTATTTCACTAGTATGGTGATACTTCCTACAACAAGGATTTGCACGCCTGAATAGCCTCGCAGCTCTATCTTCAATTTCTCCAGTCGAAAATCACACAACTTTTCGAGATATAGTGATTCCAGTACTATGCTTACGGATGCACCAGTGTCGATTTCGATGCGTATCCTGGTTCTTGCAACATCTACTTGGATGATGATACTTCGCGAATCGCTGTTAGATACCATCATGCTCCTGATGATGTGTACCTCCAGAACCTTCTCATCCTGTTGCTTCTCTTCAATGCTAAGTAGTTTCTGGCAATTTCTACTTCTAGCATCGAAAGTCGGTTTACTCTTTGGTCAGCATGCCTTCGCAAGATGCCCAGTTTTCTTGCAGCAGAAATACTCTGCTTTTACATATGGACAGCTTTGAGCAATGTGTTGTCCCAGGTACCAATAGCACAACTTCAATGCACTCTTACCTTGGCCAGTTGCTGAGGCCTTGGGGCCCAACTGCCTTTTACTTTTAGCCTGCAGCCGATTCACCTCAGTTGTCTAACGACTGGAAATGGCTCAAAATTCTCGGGAGTATTGGTCGGACATATCCATCGACACAACTGTCTGACAAACTAGGGGTTGTCAACAATTTATTTCTGATTCCTTCATTTTCCAATCTACAAACAAAGCAATCATGCAGTGCTTAGTCCTGAAAGTTTCCGAATGACAGTAAATGTATGGCTTCTTTAAAGCTACAATATACTCACTGATACCCTCATCGTATAATTGATTTTGTGTTCCAAAATGATAACTTTCAGCAATTTCCAGGGGCTCAGGACAGTCATGCTGTTCTAACTCTCTGTCAGTGGTGTGTTATTTGGCTTGACAGGAGCAAGCACATTTTTCAGGGTTTCATACACCTCAGGGCCTGCTTCAGTCAAGGAAATAGCCAGTTTCCTTTCTAAAACCACCCGGTTACGGTTTACATCATCAGGGACTTTGACGATACTATTTGCAGTAAAAAAACTTTTCTAGCCATTCCACACATGCTCCAAAAGTTTCTCGGTCATGATGGCACTCACCCAAGCATCCTATTATTCCCATAGGCACAGCCATCTGGACTCTGGCAACGTTGACAATTCAGTCAAGTGTGCTTGAAATTTACCTTGGATTTTTAGCTGTTCTGCAAAACAAAGAACCTTTCAAAGTCTCTCTTTCGATTGGCAGGATTGTCTACCAACAAAAATATCAGCTAAAGAATCAAAAAATTGCATCTTCATCACCAATCTGTGACACACTACAAGATGGCTCCTAACAGAACTGTGTCGCATGACCTTGCCACATGACCTTTTATTATTATTACATCAGTAGTAGTTGTTACATCAGTAGTCCACTAGGTGGAGCTGTATTACAATGGCCCTTGTCTTTAGTTCATACTTGGGCTTTGGGTGTTGTCAGCAAGGCCAGCATTTATTGCTCATCCCTGATTGTCCTTGAGAAGATGGGGGTGAGCTGCCTTCTTGAACCGCTGCAGTCCGTGTTGTACAGGTATGCTCACAGTGCTGTTAGTTAGGGAGTTCCAGGTGTTTGGCTCAGTGATGAAGTAGGAATGGCGATGTTATGTCCCATCTTGGTACAATCAATGTCTGAGTGATGTATGTGCTGCCAGTGCTCTTGCACACAGCCATCATTCAATCGACACCACCGCTGGATAAGGCTCGCAATACCTCGCAGGCTTCCGTCTTCAACCTTGACTGCCAGCCCTCTGACTGTAATAATTATGAGTCTTCAAGTTTGTATGCAAACATTGGGCACCTTTCCAATTTCCAAAATGAGCTAAATTACATTTAACCAAGGCTGTATTTGTGTCACAGCAAAATACAGCTTATAATGCAAAGGAGCACTAGTCCACAGGACTAGTGGCAAATAAGCATGGGTTTCCCCTCATAAGGACGAAGCATTGTGGGATGTCTGGTGGCAGGAGGTGTTGGAGATGAGGAGATTGGTGGGCAGGTGACAGAAATAGGTTTGCAGAAAGATGAAACACTTACAGAATCATAGAATGATACAGCACCGAAGGAGGCTAGTTGGCCCATCCTGCCTGTGCTGGCTCTTTGAAAGAGCGATCCAATTAGTCCCACTCCCCCTTCTCTTTCTCCATAGCCTTATACATTTTTTCCCTTGAAGTATTTATCCAGATCACAACAACTCGCTGTGTAATAAAATGTTTCCTCATGTCGCCTCTGGTTCTTTTGCCAATCATCTTAAATCTCTGGCGTCTGAGGCTCCAGCAGGAAGATCCAGGGGAACTGGCTGGTGAAAGGCTCATATTCATTTCTGTTACTCTGTCCTCCGTACAAACAAAATACCTCCAGATGTGCCTGATGAAATGGAAAAAAAGAAAAAAAACAGAGGCTTGCATTTATCATTTATATAACATCTTTGTAATGTCTCCTATATTGCAACAGTGACTACACTTCAAAAGTACTTCGTAATCTGTAAAGCGCTTTGGAATGTCCGGTGGTCTTGATAGCTACTATATAAATGCAAGTTTCCTTCTTTCAATCTTTCTTTCCTCCTTTTCTTTCTTTCTCTCCTTCTTTCCTTCTTTCTTTCTTAACGTCTCAAAGCACTTTACAGCCAATGAAGTACTTTTGCAGTGTCGTCACTGTTTTAATGTAGGAAACATGACAGTCAATTGTGCACAGTAAGATCCTACAAACAGCAATGAAATAAATGACCAGATAATTTGTATTCAGTGTTGGTTGAAGGATAAATGTTGGCCATTACAGCAGGGAGAATGCCCCTGCTCTTCTTTGAATAGTGTCGTGGGATATTTTACGTTCACCTGAGAGGGCAACCGTTCAACATCTCATCCGAAAGACGGCACCTCCAACAGTGCAGCACTCCCTCAATGTTGCACTAAAGGTCTCCCTAGATTAAGTGTTCAACTCTCTGGCATTGGACTTGAACCCATAACCTTCTGCAGAGGTGGGAGTACTGCCAACTGTTGGAAGAGGTGCCCTACTACTCTGACTGCCCTCCTTCCCACACGCCATCTACAGATGGTTCCTCTTCTGAACCGTTGAAGACACATCTCCACTGCCAGATAATGGACAACGGTCTGCGGACATGAAATCAAGCATTTTATATAATATAATTGTGACATAAATGCCACGTAGGATTCCAAGGGCCATTGTCTTGCATAGAATAAACCGTATCTCCAGTCACAGGGAGTTGCAAGTTTCTTTCTCTCAGTATAACAGTTGGTCTTTCACACTTTGTAAAGGAATACCAGTGACTCACTGTCCACTGGGACCTCTCCTCTACGCGTACACTACAAAGAAACAACTAATCTAGTCAGATCAGATTGTATGTAGTTTTTGAGGTACCCCACCTCACATTGAATGCTGTCATATCCTGTATATCTCACTCTGACTTCTGCCCATCACATCGTTGGCTTGGGACACACTGACTGACCCGCTATGACTCACACTGGAACAATCAGTACAACATTATTTTGCACAACAAAGCGATATTACTGAGACAACTACACACCCAGCATTAATGATACATGATGCTTCCCTGTGATGCTCACTGAGATCATTCACTTCTCCTTTCCTTCGCACTTTGATCTTCCATGTTTAAGCGTGAGCAGATGTCCACATCCAGTGAAGATAATTACTCATCCACCTCAATGATTTCACTTCAAAACATAGAATGAATCTGCTACAAAGTACTTCACAGAAGCTCATTAATAAAACCCAGTGTCACCCAGTATGCGCAATTATTTCAGAGCAACCCTTCCAATTAAACAATTGGATAAACTACCTACTCCAGCAAAGAGACTGTGTTGTCTCTATGAAATGATTAGAATGAGGAACTCACAAAGTAATTTGGGCAAGGATTTCTGATGGCTCTGTTCCACACTGGCGAGTGCACTGATTAACAGGGGAAATCAACTTTGGGCAAATTTAATGAGGCCTGTAACTAATATCAGGGCTCACATATCCAACAGCCCTCCCTAGCACTGTAACCTTCTCCAGCCCTACAACCCTCCAAGATATCTACGCTCCTCCAATTCTGGCCTCTTGCACCATTGGTGGCCATGCCTTTAGCTGCCTAGGCCATAACCTCTGGAATTTCCTCCCTAAACTTCACCGCCTCTCTAACTCTCTTTGTTCCTTTAAGACACTGCTTAAAACCTACGTCTTTGACCAAGCTTTTGGCCAACTGCCCTAATATCTCCTTATGTGGCTCTGTGTCAAATTTTGTCTGATAAGGGTCCTTTGAAGTGCCTTGGGATGTTTTACTACGTTAAAGTCGCTATATAAATGCAAGTTGTTGTTGTTGCTGTTAACGTGGGGGTGGGCACCATAGGTTCTTATAAAAGGATGATAGGCCAAATAGCCTCCTCATCTGTGCTTGTCTTTTTGTTAGCTTTGTGACCAGATGGTGCAATACTGAACCAAACTTAGCATATCCTAGTGTGTGCTGAGTTAGCTGATTTCAGCTGTGTGCCTACAATTGCTGTCAGTGTCCCCAGGATAGGGAACAGAAAAGCTGGCCATGGATTCTGCTCCTCTCATTACTATCTAGTGATTCCGGCGGGTAAGTACGCAGTTGCATGGTGGCCGCAATATGGATTAAGCTCAAGTGCGATGCCCCCAGTCACGGAACAGCCTGTTGGCTTGCACTGTCTTGGCCCAAGCATGAAAATGTCCACCTGAGCAAGAGCCTGAGGTACAATTCCAGCGCTAGGCACTGCACACCAGCATAAGTCATCATTTTCAGGAGCGAGGAAGAGAAAACTGGAGGAAAGAAAATTATTCTGGAAAAAAAAAATCAGCACACATCATAAGCACTTCCTCACAGCAGACAATGCTTTTAAATCACTCAGTCCCAAAGCTGAGGTAAACATTGTGGATCAGTGGGTAGCACTTTCAACTCTAAGTCAAAAAGTTGAGGATTCAAGTCCCACCCCAGAGACTTGAGCACAAGATCTCAGCTGACGCTCCCATGCAGTGCTGAACGGGTGTTCCACTGGCGGAGGTGCTGACTTTTGGATGAGATATTAAACTGAGGCCCCGTCTGCTCTCTCAGGCACTATTTCAAGAAAAGCAGTGCAGTTATCCATGGTGTCCTGGCTCATCATCATCATCATAGGCAGTCCATCGGAATCGAGGAAGACTTGCTTCCACTCCTGAAATGAGTTCTTTGGTGGCTGAACAGTCCAATACGAGAGCCACAGACTCTGTCACAGGTGGGACAGATAGTCGTTGAGGTGGGACTGGTTTGCCGCATGCTCTTTCCGCTGTCTGCGCTTGTCCTGGCTAATATTTACCCCTCAATCAACACAACAAAAAAATATTGTCATATTGCTGTTTGTGCGGTCATGCTGCTGTATCTTCTACATTACAGCTGTGACTACATTTCAACAGTACTTTATTAGCTGTAAAGCACTTTGGGACGTTCAGAGGTTGTGAAAGGCGCTGTATAAATGCAAGTCTTTTTTATAGCTGAGGAGTGCTTTAAAATAAGAGATCTTCAAAAAATTCCCTAGATTCTAGAATGGGCCCAGCAGATTGGAACGTAGCAAATGCAACACCGCTATTAAAAAAAGGAGGGAAAGCGAACACAGAGAACTACAAGCCAATTAGTCAGTCATCACTCGTTGGGAAAATGCTGCAATCCATGATTAAGGAAGTTGTAACAGCGAACTTAGAAAATCATATGATTAGGCGGAGTCAACATGGTTTTATGAAAGGGAAATCATGTTTAACAAATTTATTAGAGTATTTTGAGCATGTAACTAGCAGGGTAGATAAAGTGGAACCAGTGGATGTAGAATATTTGGATTTCCTAAAAGCTTTCGATAAGGTGCTATGAAAAATAAGGGCTCATGGGGTTGGGGGTAATATATTTGCATGGTTAAAGGTTTGGTTAACGGACTGAAAACAAAGAGTAGGGATTAACAGGTCATTTTCCGGTTGGTAGGCTGTAACTAGTGGCGTGCCGTAAGGATCAGTGCTTGGGCCCCAGCTATTTGCAATCTATATTAATGACTTAGACGAAGGGACCAAGTGCAATGTATACACGGTTTCTGACGATACAAAGTTAGGTGGGACAGTAAACTGTGAGGAGGACACAAAGAGCCTACAATGGGATATATTCAGGTTAAGTGACTGGGCAATAAGGTGGCAGATGGAGTAAAAGGGCCAAGTTTCGGCCTGAGTTGCTCCTGTTTTTTTGGAGCAACTGGTTTAGAATGGAGTATCTTAGAAATTTGAATTCTCGGCATTTAGTTTGCTCCAGTTCTAGTCAGTTAGAACAGTTTCACTTTGGAACAGAATTTTTTTTTCAAAAGGGGGCGTGTCCGGCCACTTACGCCTGTTTTCAAAGTTTCAGCAGTGAAAACTTACTCCAAACTAACTTAGAATGCAGTAAGTGAAGATTTTTGTACGTTCGAAAAAACCTTGTCTACACTTTAGAAAATCAGGTGTAAGTTACAAATTAGGCATAGGGAAAGGGGGGGGTGGTTTAAAGGGAAGTTTACAAACATTAAACACTTCAGTTTTACAAATAAAGAGCCATCATCAATAATAAATGATAAATACATCAATAAATCAACCAATAAATCAATCAAAAAAAATTAATTAAAAATTTTTAAAAATTAAAAATCAATAAATAAAACATTTTCTACTTACCGACTGCAGCACCGGGAGCCCTCCAACAGCGTGCTGGGAGGCCCCCCCAGTGTGAGTCTGTGTCTCTATCTGTCTGTCTTTGTGTGTGTTTCTATCTCTGTCTGTCAGTGTCTGTGTTTCTGACAGCAAGGGGAGGTGGAGAAGGGGGGTGGGGGGAGGGGGAGAAGGGGAGAAGGGAGAGAGGAGGGAGGGAGGGAAGGAAGGAGAGAGGTGGGAGGGAGGGAAGGAAGGAGAGAGGACGGAGGGAGGGAAGGAAGGAGAGAGGAGGGAGGGAGGGAAGGAAGGAGAGAGGAGGGAGGGAGGGAAGGAAGGAGAGAGGAGAGAGGGAAGGAAGTAGAGAGGAGGGAGGGAAGGAAGGAGAGAGGAGGGAGGGAGGGAAGGAAGGAGAGAGGAGGGAGGGAGGGAAGGAAGGAGAGAGGAGGGAGGGAGGGAAGGAAGGAGAGAGGAGGGAGGGAGGGAAGGAAGGAGAGAGGAGGGGGGGAGGGAGAGGAGGGAGGGAGGGAGAGAGGGAGGGGAAGGAGAGAGGGAGGGGAAGGAGAGAGGGGGGGAAGAAGAGGGTGGGGGGGAAGGAGAGGGTGGGGGAGGGAGAGAAGGAGGCTGAACGGCCAGGCCCAAGACCTCGGGTTGGATTTACACGTAGGTGGCATCGGGTCTCGGGGGGGGGTCGCGGAGGTCCGGTGGGGGGGGGGGGGGGGGAGGGGGGAGAGGAAGAGAGAGTCGCGGAGGTCCAGGGGGGATGGGGGGAGAGTGAGTCGTGGAGGTCCGGGGGGGGTGGAGAAAAAGTCGTGGAGGTCCAGGGGGTGGGGGGTAAGAGAGAGTCGCAAAGGTCCGGGGGGGGGCGGGGGGAAGAGAGAGAAAGTCACAGAGGTCCTGGGGGGGTGGAGCGGAGGTCGGGTCGGGTGGGAGGAGCCTTATTCACGCAGCCCCAGTGAGGCCATTCGGCCAGGGCTAGGGGCTGCGTGCTTCGGGCCCCTCCCACAGTTTTGGGCGCCTGGAGCTACTACACATGCGCGCCCACTGTAGCGTGCATGTGCAGAGGTCCCGGCACTGTTTTCAGCACAGGGACCTGGCTCCGCCCCCAACAGCTCATGCTGCGCTACGCCCAGCTGCAGAAGACCTGCAGGGAGCCGGAGAATAGGTAAGTTTTTTTTAGGCGCACTTTCTGGCGCAAAAAACGGGCGTCCAGGTCCGGGCTGCGCCGCTTTAGACGCGTCCCGAAACTTGGGCCCATAATGTGGGGAAATGTGAGGTTGGGAGGAAGAATAGAAAAACATATTTTTTAAATGGTGAGAAACTATTAAATCTTAGTCTTCAGTGAGATTAGTTATCCTCGTACAGGAAACACAGAGAGTTAGCATGCAGGTACAGCAAGCAATTAGGAAGGCAAATGGCACATTGGCCTTTATTGCAAGGGTGTTGGAGTACAAGAGTAAGGAAGTCTTACTATCATTGTCTCCTTATCGTAGAAAGGACATACATGCCTTAGAGGCAGTGCAATGAAGGTTTGCTAGATTGATCCCTGGGATGAGAGGGCTGTCCTATGAGGAGAAATGAGTAGATTGGGCCTATACTCTCTGGGGTTCAGAGGAATGAGAGGTGACCTCATTGATACATACAAGATACTGATGGGGATTGACAGGTAGATGCTGAGAGGTTGTTTCCCTGGCTGGAGAGTCGAGAAGTAGGGGGAATAGTCTCAGGATAAGGGGTGGGCCATTTAAGACTGAGATGAGGAAAAATGTCTTCACTCAGGGGGTTGTGAATCTTCACTATTCTCTACCCTAAAGGGCTGTGGATGCTGGGTTGTTGAGTATATTCAAGGCAGAGATTTTCAAAAAATGATTAAGAAAGGGAAGATAGGCAATGAAAGTAAACTAGCACAAAATATAAAAAACAGATAGCAAGAGTTTCTACAGGTATATAAAAAGGAAAAGAGTGGCTAAAATAAATGTTGGTCCCTTAGAGGACGAGACTGGGGAATTAGTGATTGGGAACATGGAGATGGCAGAAACTCTGAACAAATATTTTGTATCAGTCTTTACGTAGAGGACACTAAAAATATCCCAACAGTGGATAGTCAAGGGGCTATAGGGAGGTAGGAACTTAACACAATCACAATCACTAAGGAGGTGGCATCCTAGGGTCTTAAGAGAAGTAGCGGCAGGGATTGTGGATGCATTGTTTATAATTTACCAAAATTCCCTGGATTCTGGGGAGGTCCCAGCAGCTTGGAAAACTGCAAATGTAATGCCCCTATTCAAAAAAGGAGGCAGACAAAAAGCAGGAAACTATAGACCAGTTAGCCTAACATCTGTGGTTGGGAAAGTGTTGGAGTCCATTATTAAAGAAGCAGCAGCAGGACATTTGGAAAAACATAATTCAGTCAGGTAGAGTCAGCATGGATTTATGAAGGGGAAGTCATGTTTGACAAATTTGCTGGAATTCTTTGAGGATGTAATGAACAGAGTGGATAAAGGGGAACCAGTGGATGTGGTGTATTTGGACTTCCAGAAGGCATTTGATAAGGTGCCACATAAAAGGTTACTGCACAAGATAAAAGTTCATGGGATTCGGGGTAATATATTAGCATGGATAGAGGATTGGCTAACTAACAGAAAACAGAGAGTCAGGATAAATGGTTCATTCTCAGGTTGGCAATCAGTAACGAGTGGGGTGCTGCAGAGATCAGTGCTGGGATCCCAACTATTTACAATCTATATTAACGACTTGGATGAAGGGACTTAGTGTAATGTAGCCAAGTTTGCTGACACTACAAAGATGGGAGGAAAAGCAATGTGTGAGGAGGACACAAAAAACCTGCAAAAGGACATAGACAGGCTAAATGAGTGGGCAAAAATTTGGCAGCTTAAGTATAATGTTGAAAAGTGTGAGGTTATGCACTTTGGCAGAAAAAAATCAAAGAACAAGTTATTATTTAAATGGAGAAAAATTGCAAAGTACTACAGTACAGCGGGACCTGGGGGTTCTGATGCATGAAACACAAAGCGTTAGTATGCAGGTACAGCAAATGATCAGGAAGGCCAATGGAACCTTGGCCTTTGTTGCAAAGGGGATAAAGTATAAAAGCAGGGACGTCTTGCTACAGTTATACAGGATATTGGTGAGGCCACACCTGGAATACTGCATGCAGTTTTGGTTTCCATATTTAAGAAAGGATATACTTGCTTTGGAGGCAGTTCAGAGAAGGTTCACTAGGTTGATTCCGGCGATGAGGGGGTTGACTTATGAGGAACGGTTGAGTAGGTTGTGACTAGAACTAGAGGGTATAATCTTAGAATAAGAGGCCGCCCATTTAAAACTGAGATGAGGAGAAATTTCTTCTCTCAGAGGGTTGTAAATCTGTGGAATTTGCTGCCTCAGAGAACTGTGGAAGCTGGGACATTGAATAAATTTAAGACAGGGATAGACAGTTTCTTAAACGATAAGGGAATAAGGGGTTAAGGGGAGCGGGCAGGTACGTGGACAAACCATGATTGGTTCAGTCATGATCATATCAAGTGGCAGAGCAGGCTCAAGGGGCCATATGGCCTACTCCTGCTCCTATTTCTTATGTTCTTATGTTCTTAAATAGATTTTTGGACTCGAGGGGAATCAAGAGATATGGAAACCGTGCATTAAAATGGAGTTGAGGACAATGATCGCCATGATCTTATTGAATGGAGAGGCAGGCTCGAAGGGCCGTATGGTTTACTCCTAATTCTTAATCCTGCTCTTAATTCTTATGTACTTAGATGAAGAATGAAATTGATATTAAGCCAGAAGGGAAAGGAAACCAACATAATTAAATATCTCTAACTAATGGTGCAAATACCTTTGTTGCGTTTTATCACGTTTCTCAGAAATATTTCACAATACTTCACATACTATGAATTACCGTTGAAGTGCACTGACTGCTGTTAAATGGACAAACATTGTAGCCACTTAAGACACAAACAGCAGTGGAATGGGCCATCGGTCTGTCTGTTTTTAGTGATATTGGTTGAGAGAATACTGGCTAGGATACCGGAGAATACGCTGCATTCCTGCAAACTATGCCGTGGGATCCTTACTGCCAACTTGAACCACTGAAACAGGCAAACAATGTCTCAGTTTAACATCTCCGTCAAAGGAAACAGCGTAAGACAGTGTAGTTCTCCTTCAGAATGGCCCGGGAGTGTCTGGCATAAATCTTTTGTTTCTTTAATTGTCCTATTACCATCTCCTTTTGCTTTGTGCTATCATACCTTTTGTCTTTTAATCTCTCCTGCCTTCCACCCTATCACAGGCCTTCCCTTTTGTTCTTTCCTCCCCTCCCCCTTTTCCCTGCCCCTGCATTTGCTTAGAACCTGTTACATCTCTAACTTTTTTCAGTTCTGATGAAAGACCATCGACCTAAAATGTTAATTCTTTCTCACTGCACAGATGCTGCCAGACCTGCTGAGTATTTCCAGCATTTTCTGTTTTTATTTCAGATTTCCAGCATTCGCAATATTTTGCTTTTGTGTCAGCTTTTGTGCTCAAAATCCTGGTAGAGGGTTCAAATGCATAGTGTTCAGCCAGTTAGTAGCATTCTTGCCTATGAGTCAGAAGGTTGTGGGTTCAAGTCCCGCTCCATGTTTTACACTGAACATCACTACTTTAGGATCGGGCACCTTGCTGCTACAAGTGAAAGTACGCATCAGAATTTTACATTAAATTACATAATATGCCCATGAGCTCCTCCCACTCTATTTACTTCATCTCACGCCATCAACATTTCCATCTATTCCTTTCTCCCTCATGTACTTAATTGCATCTATGATATTTGCCTCAGCTACTCCATGTGGTAACGATTTCCACATTCCAACCACTCTCTGATCAAAGAATTTTCCCTTGAATTCCTTATTGGATTTACGAGAGACTATCTTATATTTATGGCCCCTTGTTTTGGACAACACAAGTGGAAACATCTTCTCTACGTCTACCCTATTGAACCCCTATATAATGTTAACGCCCTCCATCAGGAATTTTCAGGTTTTTTTAATTCTCTGGGAATTCCTTGACATGGTGCGGGTGAGAGGGATGGGGGGCTTGATTTTTTCTGTTGGGTGCTCGTCAGTGAGCAGAGCGATTGTATCGTCTGCCCAATGGCACCAGTGAGAGGCCCAAACTGTTCGCATGGTTGGGTCTCATTTGTCTCGTTTTGGTAACCTGCTATCTGATAGGCAGATTTGGAGGAGGGGGGAGGGGCAGGAAATCTGGTGGCTTCTCCATGGAGCTGAGCTGTTAATATTCCCTTGAAGAGGGAGGCAATGTTGGGAGTGATGAGGGGAGGGCGGGGGGCATTGAGCATTGATGCTCCTCCTGGTCCCGCATAAATTAATGGCACCATTTTTTTGTTGTTGGCTATTGGTACTTGTAATAGTTGCTTAGGGATCCTTCATAGGATCCTAATATAATTATTTTCGCAAGGCCTGGTTCAGGCGGGAGCCCATTTTGAAACCAGCTCGAAAACCGAGCTGGGCAGATCTCAAATGCCAAAGGGCGGTAGGATTTAAAAAAAAAATTAATCTGCATTTTGTTCTGTTTTTCAATGTGAACAGTGCAGTAGGCACAATGGAGATCACCCCCAGGGTACTTACATGTGGATCTATTCAAATATTAGTGTTTAGTTTTCACTGCGGGAGAAGCTTTGGAGTGTATAAACTGACATAAACAAAACTGACAACAGGCATCCCCTCTAGGACCTCCCATCAGACATTGCTATCATGCAAACCCAATCAAATTTCACTCGGGTCAATGTGTTCGACATAATTGTGTATCGGCTCAGAATGTTCATGAATTAACAAATTAGCCAGCCCTTCCCTCAGAGAGGTTAAAATATTCTAATGTTCAAAGTACTTGGCTAATATTCAACAAACACATTAGTGCCTGTGAATGTTGTCTTCAATAACCCTGAACATGGAGTACTCGTTTCCAACTGGTTTGTGCCTGCTCCAGATTAAAATCAAGACCACTTTCATTTGTTAATTGCTCTTAATTTTGCAAAGATTAAATTAAGCTTGAATGCTACAAAATATTTTAATGCTTTGAGGTCCTTCTTCCACTTATCGCTGAGTTCTTACATTTATATGAAGCCTTCCACAATGGGAAGAGAGGTAACAAGGCAAAAAAGGTCTGGGAAGAATGCTCCTGAAAGAGGGTTGTGAAAGCTGAAGGCTTTGCCGCTGACTGTGGAAGCGAGGGAGGTGAAGACTGTTGTGTATGTATGCCTATTTATTGTGTGATGTCTGTAACACTGTTATGCAACACTGAATGTACCCTTACACTATACACGCCTTGCCTGTACACCAGAGGGTGCTGCTGCTGGAGACCCAAGGGTTGCCTACACACGGCAGGTAAAAGGGAACTCACAGCTTGTTGTCGTCACTCAGGAGCTGCAAATAAAGGACTACAGGTCTACACAGTTTAAGCATCATACACTGCCTCATGGAGTCATTACTAATGGTGCCTACATACACAATAACTGGCGACGGGAATATGAGGTCACGAACTACACGCTCAACATGTCTAAGGTATGCGGAGTCAGAGGAAATGTATTAGCATGGATAGAGAATTGGCTGGCGAACAGAAAGCAGAGAGTCGGGATAAATGGGTCCTTTTCCGGTTGGAAATCAGTGGTTAGTGGTGTGCCACAGGGATCAGTGCTGGGACCACAACTGTTTACAATATACATAGATGACCTAGAGGAGGGGACAGAGTGTAGTGCAACAAAATTTGCAGATGATACTAAGATTAGTGGGAAAACGGGTTGTGTAGAGGACTCTGAGAGACTGCAAGGAGATTTGGATAGGTTAAGCGAATGGGCTAAGGTTTGGCAGATGGAATACAATGTCGGAAAGTGTGAGGTCATCCACCTTGGGAAAAAAAACAGTAAAAGGGAATATTATTTGAATGGGGAGAAATTACAACATGCTGTGGTGCAGAGGGACCTGGGGTCCTTGTGCATGAAACTCTTTTGGGAGTTCACCTGCAAAACATAAAAAATTAAACGGTGCCACCCGACCTGGGTGACACTCCAGACATTTACAAGGCCCTTTTTTTCCCCCCCCCCTTTTTTTTTTTTGTTTTTTTTGTGTTTTTTTTTTGTTTTTTTTTTGGGCACTAAATTCACAATTTTTCCCCAGTGCCCCCTATAAAAGGGAAGGGGACACTAAAAGCACCGGCAATTAAAACAAATTAACTTTAAAACGTAAAATCAAATTAAAATTTGGTTGCCGGGCGTGACGATGCACTCCAGTCCCTCCGGTGCCCACCTCTCGCGGAAGGCCGCGAGCGTACCGGTGGACACCGCGTGCTCCATCTCCAAGGACACCCTGGACCGGATGTAAGAGCGGAAGAGAGGCAGGCAGTCAGGTTGAACAACCCCCTCGACCGCCCGCTGCCTGGACCGGCTGATGGCACCCTTGGCCGTGCCCAGGAGCAGTCCTACGAGGAGGCCTTCGGACCTACCCGCTCCCCTCCGCACAGGGTGCCCAAAGATCAGGAGAGTGGGACTGAAGTGCAGCCAGAATTTCAGGAGCAGCCCCTTCAAATAATGGAACAGGGGCTGCAACCTTGTGCACTCAATAAAAACATGGAACACGGACTCCTCCAGACCGCAGAAATTGCAGGCGGCCTGGGAGTCCGTGAACCGGCTTAAACATTTGTTGCACGGCACTGCTCCGTGCACCACCCTCCAGGCCAAGTCCCCGATGAATAGTGGGAGGACCCCTGCGTAGAGTGCCCTCCATCGGGGACCCCCGCCTCCTCCGGACGGCAAGATGGTACGCCATGGCGTGTCCGGACGGCCGGCGAGGATGGCAAAGTTGAGGGTGTGCAGGAGCAGCCCGTACAGGAAACCCCTCCGCGCGGAACTGAAAGGCACGGAGGGGATTTCCCCGAGGCGGCTCAAGTTGTGAGGCGCCGGCCCCCGAGGGAGGTTCCGGGGTTTGGCGCCGATGAAGAATTCCGTCCGGACGGGGGTCAGTTCGGACGGGATCTCCCCACGTGCTTGAGCCTCCTCGATGCACCTAACGGAGTCAGGGCCCAGAGCTGTTTTTAGCGACTCGATGGCATCGGCCGCGTGGCGGACGTTGGCAGAGTTTAGGCGCCGCGCCAGCGTGTCTGGCGCGATCCAGCCCGCTCCTCCGCCATCGAGCAGGTCCCTGACCCTGGTCACCTCACCAGCCACAGCCCTCTCTTCCGACCGCCACATGAAGCCTCGGCCGTGGAGGTACGGATTCCCGAGCAGCGGCTCCTGCAGGACGGCCGCCACTCCAGCCGGCGGAGAGCTGCGCTTGGTGGAGACTTTGTTCCAGACCCTGATGAGTTCCCTGTAAAAGACAGGCAGCTCCCGGAGGGCGGTCCTGGCACCCCCCAAGTTCACAAACAGGAGCTGCGTGTCATAATTGAGGTCGAGCTGCTGGCGGAAGAAATACCTCGCCAGAGCACACCACCTAGGAGGGGGCTCGACGTAAAGGTATCTCTGCAGGGTCTGAAGACGGAAAGTCGCGAGCTGGGCGCTGACGCACACCAACGACTGACCGCCCTCCTCAAGCGGGAGACTCAAGACCGCGGCAGAGACCCAGTGCTTCCTGTTGTTCCAGAAGAAGTCCACCAGCTTCTTCTGTATCTTGGCGACAAACGCAGGGGGAGGGGTCAAAGTGACCAGCCGGTACCACAGCATTGCGGCCACCAGCTGGTTTATGACTAGCGCTCGACCCCTGTAGGACAGCACTTGGAGCAGTCCTGTCCAGCGCCCTAGGCGAGCGGCGACCTTGGCCTCCAGCTCCTGCCAGTTCGCCGGCCAGGCTCCCTCGTCGGGGCTAAGGTAGACTCCCAGATAGAGGAGATGGGTCGTGCTCCAGGCAAAAGGCCTGAGCTCCTCCGGCAGGGAGTCCACCCGCCACTGACCCACCAGGAGTCCGGAACATTTCTCCCAGTTGATCCTGGCGGAGGACGCGGCCGAGTAAATCTCCTGGCACTCACGCATCCTCCGCAGGTCAGCGGGATCCTCTATCGCGAGGAGCACGTCATCGGCGTAAGCCGAGAGGACGACCTCCACGCCCGGCCCTTGCAGAGCCAGTCCCATCAACCTCGTCCGCAAGAGGCGCAGGAAAGGCTCCACGCAAACGGCGTATAACTGGCCGGACATGGGGCATCCCTGGCGCACCCCTCTCCTAAAGCGAAGGGGCGCCGTCAAGGACCCGTTAACCTTAATCAGACACTCCGCGGCGGCGTACAAAAGTCGGATCCGGGCGACGAAATGCGTCCCGAACCCGAAAGCGCGCAGAGTTCCGAGCAGATAGTCGTGATCCACCCTGTCGAACGCCTTCTCTTGGTCGAGGGATAGGAAGGCGACCGACAGACCAGCCTCCTGGGAACAATGGATGAGGTCCCGGACCAGATGGATGTTATCGTGGATTGTCCGGCCCGGGACCGTGTATGACTGGTCGGGGTGGATCATGTGGTCCAGCACGGCACCAAGGCGAGCAGACATCGCCCTGGCGAAGATTTTGTAGTCCGTGCTGAGGAGGGAGACCGGGCGCCAGTTCTTAAGGAGGCGGAGATCGCCCTTCTTAGGCAGCAGGACGATGACTGCCCTGCGCCAAGAGAGGGGCATCTCCCCGGTCGCCAGACTTTCCCCCAGGACCCGCGCGTAGTCGCTCCCCAGGACGTCCCAGAACGCCCTGTGGAACTCCACGGTCAGCCCGTCCAGCCCCGGGGATTTTCCCCTCGAGAGCCGGGCGAGGGCACCGGTCAGCTCCGCCAGGCTTAGCGGAGCTTCCAGATTTTCGGCGCCCTCCGGGCCGACCCTCGGCAGGTCCTCCCACAAAACTCTACGCGCTTCCTCGCTGGACGGATCCGGAGAGAACAGAGCCCCGTAATATTCACGGACCCTGTTGTTGACGCCCTCCGGATCCGAGACGAGAGAGCCGTCGTCGGCCAGCAGCGTCAAGAGCTGCTTACGGACACTCTGCCTTTTTTCCAGCGAGTAGAAGAAGGGGGAGCCGCGGTCCAGATCCCGCAGGAACCGGATCCGCGACCTCACGAACGCGCCTCGGGACCCGACGAGCTGCAGGTCCTTCAGCGCGGCCTTCTTCGCTTCGTACACCGTCCGCAGGGCCGGGTCCTGGACGACTTGACCGAGACGGGCTTCCAGGTCGAGCACCTCTTTTTCTAGGCGCCCGACTCTGGCCGCCCGCCTCTTGGTCGACCCCCTCGCGTACTCTTGACAGAAGACGCGGACGTGAGCCTTGCCCACGTCCCACCATAGCCTCAAGGAGGGGAAGCCCCCCTGCTTCCTTCTCCAGTCGGACCAGAATCGACGGAACGAGTCCTGGAACCGCACGTCCTCCAGCAGCCGGTTGTTAAAGTGCCAGTACGCGGACCCCGTCCTCGCGCGGAGCGAAGCGAGCTCCGCCCACACCAGGTGGTGGTCCGAACACGGCACCGGCCGCATGGAGGCCGCCGGGACGCAGGAAACGAACGCCCGAGACACGTAAAGCCGGTCGACTCTAGACCATCCAACTCCAGGCCTCACCCAAGTAAAGGCGCTGGAGTTGGGGTGGAGATTTCGCCAGACGTCCACCAAGTCGAAGGACCCGACCAGGTCCCTCAACTTCTCCATCGCCGTCATGCACTGCGGGGCACCGGAGCGGTCCCTCGCCTCGAGGGTGCAGTTAAAATCCCCCCCGAGGACAATGCAGTCGCCGACGTCGACGGAGCCAAGAAGAGCGGACACCTCTTCAAAGAAGCGCGTTTGCTGCGGGCCGGGATGAGGGGCGTACACGTTCACGAGATGGAGCGGCACGTCCCCCAGGCGAACCGTTACGTGCAGCAAGCGGCCTGGCACGGGCTCCGCGACCCCCAAGATCTCCGGCTGAAAATGCGGGCCCAGCAAGATGGCCACCCCACTAGAAATGGCGGTGAGGTGGCTCATGCGGACCTCTCCTTGCCATTCCAGGAGCCACGTGGCTTCGTCTCCCGGAACGGTGTGGGTTTCTTGCAGGAAGCACACCGCATATTTCCCCTCCCGCAGGAGCGAAAAATTGTCAAATCTACGGCGTGCCCCTCTGCCGCCGTTGATGTTGAGGCTGGCTATGGTTATCTTCATGGCAAAAGCATAGTGCAACCTCTACCTTAACCTATTGTGGGGGAGGGAGCGGAGTCTTTTGTTGAACTCCGCTCCCTCCGCAGCCCAGCGAGGAGTCCCTCGAGCTCGCGCAGCTCAAGGTGCTGCTCCTTTGTCAAGGGCCCGCCCGCGGCCAAGGTTTTAACGGCGGCGCGGACAGACCCCTTGATCAGCTCTGGCTCGGACCATTTTTCCAGGGCCAGTCGGGCTTGGTCGCGGCGACCCCGGCTCTGGGCCAAAAAGTCCCGGAGTTCCTTTGCAGGAATGAGGAGGGCCTCAGCGGCGGCCGCGAGCAGATCCACCGCCTCACTGGCGGTGGTCTCTAGGTCTTCACCCGCGTCCCCCACCGAGTCCCCGTCCTCCTCCGGGAGGTGGCCGCCAGCAGCCAGCCCATCGACCGCACAAGGTACGGCAAATGAACCGGCCGCTCCAACCGGCCCTGGCACTGCCCCGATCCCACCCCCAGGATCGTCGGCAGAGGAGTCCCCACTGGGCTCTTTTAAAAATGGTGCTGGGTCGGGAAATGACAGCGGAAGGGGTTCCCCCTCCGCCCCAGGAACCGGAGAACAAGGAGAGACCCGGCCATAGGAGATCCCCAGGCTCCCCAAGTGCTCCAGCTCCAAAGTAAGAGGCGAGGGTGGGTGTTCCTCCCCCTCCCCGCTGCCACCCCCCGGCCCAGCATCTACAGTTTCATTAAAATCAGTTTGTGTTTCTGCTGGGTCGAGCGACTCCCGGGGGAAGTTGGGTATTGGCTGGGCGGGCTCAGGTTCGGCCTTTTCGGCCCCGCCCGCCTCAGTCCCCGGGACGCCCGGCCCGGCGGCTACGCATTCCTCCGCGGTCCCCACGCCCCCCACGACAGGCAGATCTTCCACTCCATCCCCAGGAGGCAGCGGCTGGGCAGCCTCGACTGCCTCACCCTCCCCGGGGACAGACTCTTCGCGCCTGCAGCGCAATTTGGGAGCGCTGGTGGGGGACGCGGGACACGCGGCGGGCACCGACTCATCCGCGGAGGGATGTTGTTCCCCCTCCGCCTCATCGGAGCCGCGCCTCCTTTTGTTCCTGGGGGTGCGCGGAGGCAGGGAGACCCCCATGTCTGCCGAGGCCTCCCGCTCCGCCCCCCCCTTTTCCTTTCCTTTCCCGCGCCCGGGCCCCTCTGTGGTGTTATTCAAGGGCTCGGGCACGGGCTCGGGGCACCACGCGCTCGCCGGTGACTGGGTTGGGCTGAGCGCGGTGGTCAAATTATCTGGCGCACCGAGGGGACCCGCCTCTAGATGTTTTGCCTTCTTCCGCGCCTTCTTTCCGGTCGGACGCTCTCCCTCCCCCCCGCCGGAGGCCCTGAAAACAAAGGCCTCCGACGATGCCCGCGCACCCATGGCTCCCGGCACGCGGACGCAACTAGGGGGAGGGGTGGCGGCGGCGCCAGCCTTGGCCGCCTTCGGTGGTTTGGCGGCCTTGGAGGCGGGGCAGTTCTTACGAACATGCCCCACCTCCCTGCAGGCATGGCACCGCACGCCGTCCGACGTCCAGAAGACGCGGTAGGCAGTCCCCTCGTGCACCACATTAAAATTCCCCTCCGTCGTGTCCTCCCGCGCCAGCCGGACAAAGAGCTGGCGGCGGAAGGAGAACACGTGGCGCAGGCTGTTCTCCCTGAGGCCGAGCGGTATGGGGTTGTTCCCCGACCTTACCTCCCCCAGTTGTTGTAGGTGAGGGAGGAGGAGCTCAGCGGGAACAAAGGGCGGGACGTTCGAAATGATGACCCTCTGCGCGGTGGCCTCGAGAGGGTCCACCGGCAGGAACGTCCCGCCCACCGTGAGCCCCTTTTCGAGGGCCAGGGACACCGCCCGCTCCGACCCCAGGAAGAACACGGCCTTCCCAGACATCTTGGAGGCTGCGACAATGGCCGAGGGGCCGACTACCCCAGCCATCGCCCGCACGCACTCCTCGATGGTCATTGTGGGGTGAGTGTAGCTCTTGACCCCGTGTTTTTTAGTAATGAGTCTGAAAGGTGGCAGGGCAGCGGGTGGCGCAGGAGGGGCCGTGGAAGCGGTTGCCACCTGCGCATACGTCCTTGCTGGCCCTGCCACCGGCGTGGATGGGGTCGCCATCACGGGGTCCCTTTAAGGGCTACACCCACCCCAAAGTCACAGGCCTTAATGGTCTTTAATGGCCTCGTATATTAACTGAGCAGAGGAGCCCTTAACGAGGCACCTCTCCCCTCGTTGACAATTGGGGAGAGGCCTTGCTCCCTCTGCTCAGTTGTCTTAATTGGGTTTTGTTTTTTTAAAATTAGGAAGAAAAGGGGCCTCAGAGAGAGAGGGGAGAAACAGAGGGTAACGGAGAAAGAGAGAGGGGGGTGGGAAGGGGGGGGGGGTGCGAGGGCAGGTCTCCCCTCGCAGCTGTGGGTGGGTGCACTCCCCAGATGGCAAAACACACAAAAAACACAGTCTTTGTGTTGGTCTTCAGGTGGGGGGAGAAGACGTCTTCACCTGGGGTAGCTAGAGCCACCAGGCACACAATCCTAAACGATCTTTAATAGGGTAATTAATGAAAATCTTCAGCCTGGTAGCTCCAGCTATCCCAGGCTAGGCAATTGGGGGGGGGGTGGGGGGGGGGTTCCAATTGTGGGGGGGGCCCAGTTGTAAGCAAGGCCCCCACACACACTACCACACACACACACACCCCCCGCGATGTTCCGGCCCTCAGTGGTCTTCTTTCCTCCCCCCACCGATACAACAAAGTCTGTTTGGGGAAATGCACCCACACCCACCTGTAGAAATAGTAGAGTCTCCCTCCTTCCACACTGGATGTTGTTGGTCTTTCCCCCTCTCTCCAACTCCTTGCAGAAATGGTAAAATGTTTAAATGTTTTCTGTTCTCCTCCTCTCCCTCTGGATAGAAGTTGGTGTTGAAGCCCCTTCCTTCCTTCCTTCTCTTCCTGGGCTGGTCTCAGGGCTCTCCAGGCAGGAGCTCAAGTTGCTAGCTGCTCTCCTCACTGCTCACAGCTCCAACTGTGCAGGACACGCCTCCACTGCTTCACGATTGGTTCCTTGTGCATGAAACTCTTTTGAGTTTACCTGCGAAAACATAAAACATTAAACGGTGCCACCCGACCTGGGTGACACTCCAGACATTTACAAGGCCCTTTTTTTTTTTTCCCCCCTTTTTTTTTTGTGTTTTTCTTTTTTTGGTTTTTTTTTGGGCACTAAATTCACAATTTTCCCCAGTGCCCCCTACAAAAGGGAAGGGGACACTAAAAACACCGGCAATTAAAACAAATTAAACTTTAAAACGTAAAATCAAATTAAAATTTGGTTGCCGGGCGTGATGATGCACTCCAGTCCCTCCGGTGCCCACCTCTCGCGGAAGGCCGCGAGCGTACCGGTGGACACCGCGTGCTCTATCTCCAAGGACACCCTGGACCGGATGTAAGAGCGGAAGAGAGGCAGGCAGTCAGGTTGAACGACCCCCTCGACCGCCCGCTGCCTGGACCGGCTGATGGCACCCTTGGCCGTGCCCAGGAGCAGTCCTACGAGGAGGCCTTCGGACCTACCCGCTCCCCTCCGCACAGGGTGCCCAAAGATCAGGAGAGTGGGACTGAAGTGCAGCCAGAATTTCAGGTGCAGCCCCTTCAAATAGTGGAACAGGGGCTGCAACCTTGTGCATTCAATAAAAACATGGAACACGGACTCCTCCAGACCGCAGAAATTGCAGGCGGCCTGGGAGTCCGTGAACCGGCTTAAAAATTTGTTGCACGGCACTGCTCCGTGCACCACCCTCCAGGCCAAGTCCCCGATGAATAGTGGGAGGACCCCTGCGTAGAGTGCCCTCCATCGGGGACCCCCGCCTCCTCCGGACGGCAAGATGGTACGCCATGGCGTGTCCGGACGGCCGGCGAGGATGGCAAAGTTGAGGGTGTGCAGGAGCAGCCCGTACAGGAAACCCCTCCGCGCGGAACTGAAAGGCACGGAGGGGATTTCCCCGAGGCGGCTCAAGTTGTGAGGCGCCGGCCCCCGAGGGAGGTTCCGGGGTTTGGCGCCGATGAGGAATTCCGTCCGGACGGGGGTCAGTTCGGACGGGATCTCCCCACGTGCTTGAGCCTCCTCGATGCACCTAACGGAGTCAGGGCCCAGAGCTGTTCTTAGCGACTCGATGGCATCGGCCGCGTGGCGGACGTTGGCAGAATTTAGGCGCCGCGCCAGCGTGTCTGGCGCCATCCAGCCCGCTCCTCCGCCATCGAGCAGGTCCCTGACCCTGGTCACCTCACCAGCCACAGCCCTCTCTTCCGACCGCCACATGAAGCCTCGGCCGTGGAGGTACGGATTCCCGAGCAGCGGTTCCTGCAGGACGGCCGCCACTCCAGCCGGCGGAGAGCTGCGCTTGGTGGAGACTTTGTTCCAGACCCTGATGAGTTCCCTGTAAAAGACAGGCAGCTCCCGGAGGGCGGTCCTGGCACCCCCCAAGTTCACAAACAGGAGCTGCGTGTCATAATTGAGGTCGAGCTGCTGGCGGAAGAAATACCTCGCCAGAGCGCACCACCTAGGAGGGGGCTCGACGTAAAGGTATCTCTGCAGGGTCTGAAGACGGAAAGTCGCGAGCTGGGCGCTGACGCACACCAACGACTGACCGCCCTCCTCAAGCGGGAGACTCAAGACCGCGGCAGAGACCCAGTGCTTCCTGTTGTTCCAGAAGAAGTCCACCAGCTTCTTCTGTATCTTGGCGACAAACGCAGGGGGAGGGGTCAAAGTGACCAGCCGGTACCACAACATTGCGGCCACCAGCTGGTTTATGACTGGCGCTCGACCCCTGTAGGACAGCACTCGGAGCAGTCCTGTCCAGCGCCCTAGGCGAGCGGCGACCTTGGCCTCCAGCTCCTGCCAGTTCGCCGGCCAGGCTCCCTCGTCGGGGCTAAGGTAGACTCCCAGATAGAGGAGATGGGTCGTGCTCCAGGCAAAAGGCCTGAGCTCCTCCGGCAGGGAGTCCACCCGCCACTGACCCACCAGGAGTCCGGAACATTTCTCCCAGTTGATCCTGGCGGAGGACGCGGCCGAGTAAATCTCCTGGCACTCACGCATCCTCCGCAGGTCAGCGGGATCCTCTATCGCGAGGAGCACGTCATCGGCGTAAGCCGAGAGGACGACCTCCACGCCCGGCCCTTGCAGAGCCAGTCCCGTCAACCTCGTCCGCAAGAGGCGCAGGAAAGGCTCCACGCAAACGGCGTATAACTGGCCGGACATGGGGCATCCCTGGCGCACCCCTCTCCTAAAGCGAAGGGGCACCGTCAAGGACCCGTTAACCTTAATCAGACACTCCGCGGCGGCGTACAAAAGTCGGATCCGGGCGACGAAATGCGTCCCGAACCCGAAAGCGCGCAGAGTTCCGAGCAGATAGTCGTGATCCACCCTGTCGAACGCCTTCTCTTGGTCGAGGGATAGGAAGGCGACCGACAGACCAGCCTCCTGGGAACAATGGATGAGGTCCCGGACCAGATGGATGTTATCGTGGATTGTCCGGCCCGGGACCGTGTATGACTGGTCGGGGTGGATCATGTGGTCCAGCACGGCACCAAGGCGAGCAGACATCGCCCTGGCGAAGATTTTGTAGTCCGTGCTGTGGAGGGAGACCGGGCGCCAGTTCTTAAGGAGGCGGAGATCGCCCTTCTTAGGCAGCAGGATGATGACTGCCCTGCGCCAAGAGAGGGGCATCTCCCCGGTCGCCAGACTTTCCCCCAGGACCCGCGCGTAGTCGCTCCCCAGGACGTCCCAGAACACCCTGTGGAACTCCACGGTCAGCCCGTCCAGCCCCGGGGATTTTCCCCTCGAGAGCCGGGCGAGGGCACCGGTCAGCTCCGCCAGGCTTAGCGGAGCTTCCAGATTTTCGGCGCCCTCCGGGCCGGCCCTCGGCAGGTCCTCCCACAAAACCCTACGCGCTTCCTCGCTGGACGGATCCGGAGAGAACAGAGCCCCGTAATATTCACGGACCCTGTTGTTGACGCCCTCCGGATCCGAGACGAGAGAGCCGTCGTCGGCCAGCAGCGTCAAGAGCTGCTTACGGACACTCTGCCTTTTTTCCAGCGAGTAGAAGAAGCGGGAGCCGCGGTCCAGATCCCGCAGGAACCGGATCCGCGACCTCACGAACGCGCCTCGGGACCCGACGAGCTGCAGGTCCTTCAGCGCGGCCTTCTTCGCTTCGTACACCGTCCGCAGGGCCGGGTCCTGGACGACTTGACCGAGACGGGCTTCCAGGTCGAGCACCTCTTTTTCTAGGCGCCCGACTCTGGCCGCCCGCCTCTTGGTCGACCCCCTCGCGTACTCTTGACAGAAGACGCGGACGTGAGCCTTGCCCACGTCCCACCATAGCCTCAAGGAGGGGAAGCCCCCCTGCTTCCTTCTCCAGTCGGACCAGAATCGACGGAACGAGTCCTGGAACCGCACGTCCTCCAGCAGCCGGTTGTTAAAGTGCCAGTACGCGGACCCCGTCCTCGCGCGGAGCGAAGCGAGCTCCGCCCACACCAGGTGGTGGTCCGAACACGGCACCGGCCGCATGGAGGCCGCCGGGACGCAGGAAACGTACGCCCGAGACACGTAAAGGCGGTCGACTCTAGACCATCCAACTCCAGGCCTCACCCAAGTAAAGGCGCTGGAGTCGGGGTGGAGATTTCGCCAGACGTCCACCAAGTCGAAGGACCCGACCAGGTCCCTCAACTTCTCCATCGCCGTCATGCACTGCGGGGCACCGGAGTGGTCCCTCGCCTCGAGGGTGCAGTTAAAATCCCCCCCGAGGACAATGCAGTCGCCGACGTCGACGGAGCCAAGAAGAGCAGACACCTCTTCAAAGAAGCGCGTCTGCTGCGGGCCGGGATGAGGGGCGTACACGTTCACGAGATGGAGCGGCACGTCCCCCAGGCGAACCGTTACGTGCAGCAAGCGGCCTGGCACGGGCTCCTCGACCCCCAAGATCTCCGGCTGAAAATGCGGGCCCAGCAAGATGGCCACCCCACTAGAAATGGCGGTGAGGTGGCTCATGCGGACCTCTCCTTGCCATTCCAGGAGCCACGTGGCTTCGTCTCCCGGAACGGTGTGGGTTTCTTGCAGGAAGCACACCGCATATTTCCCCTCCCGCAGGAGCGAAAAATTGTCAAATCTACGGCGTGCCCCTCTGCCGCCGTTGATGTTGAGGCTGGCTATGGTTATCTTCATGGCAAAAGCATAGTGCAACCTCTACCTTAACCTATTGTGGGGGAGGGAGCGGAGTCTTTTGTTGAACTCCGCTCCCTCCGCAGCCCAGCGAGGAGTCCCTCGAGCTCGCGCAGCTCAAGGTGCTGCTCCTTTGTCAAGGGCCCGCCCGCGGCCAAGGTTTTAACGGCGGCGCGGACGGACCCCTTGATCAGCTCTGGCTCGGACCATTTTTCCAGGGCCAGTCGGGCTTGGTCGCGGCGACCCCGGCTCTGGGCCAAAAAGTCCCGGAGTTCCTTTGCAGGAATGAGGAGGGCCTCAGCGGCGGCCGCGAGCAGATCCACCGCCTCACTGGCGGTGGTCTCTAGGTCTTCACCCGCGTCCCCCACCGAGTCCCCGTCCTCCTCCGGGAGGTGGCCGCCAGCAGCCAGCCCATCGACCGCACAAGGTACGGCAAATGAACCGGCCGCTCCAACCGGCCCTGACACTGCCCCGATCCCACCCCCAGGATCGTCGGCAGAGGAGTCCCCACTGGGCTCTTTTAAAAATGGTGCTGGGTCGGGAAATGACAGCGGAAGGGGTTCCCCCTCCGCCCCAGGAACCGGAGAACAAGGAGAGACCCGGCCATAGGAGATCCCCAGGCTCCCCAAGTGCTCCAGCTCCAAAGTAAGAGGCGAGGGTGGGTGTTCCTCCCCCTCCCCGCTGCCACCCCCCGGCCCAGCATCTACAGTGTCATTAAAATCAGTTCGTGTTTCCGCCGGGTCGAGCGACTCCCGGGGGAAGTTGGGTATTGGCTGGGCGGGCTCAGGTTCGGCCTTTTCGGCCTCGCCCGCCTCAGTCCCCGGGACGCCCGGCCCGGCGGCAATGCATTCTTCCGCTGGCCCCACGCCCCCCACGACAAGGCAGATCTTCCACTCCATCCCCAGGAGGCAGCGGCTGGGCAGCCTCGACTGCCTCACCCTCCCCGGGGACAGACTCTTCGCGCCTGCAGCGCAATTTGGGAGCACTGGTGGGGGACGCGGGACACGCGGCGGGCACCGACTCCTCCGCGGAGGGATGTTGTTCCCCCTCCGCCTCATCGGAGCCGCGCCTCCTTTTGTTCCTGGGGGTGCGCGGAGGCAGGGAGACCCCCATGTCTGCCGAGGCCTCCCGCTCCGCCCCCCCCTTTTCCTTTCCTTTCCCGCGCCCGGGCCCCTCTGTGGTGTTATTCAAGGGCTCGGGCACGGGCTCGGGGCACCACGCGCTCGCCGGTGACGGGGTTGGGCTGAGCGCGGTGGTCAAATTATCTGGCGCACCGAGGGGACCCGCCTCTAGATGTTTTGCCTTCTTCCGCGCCTTCTTTCCGGTCGGACGCTCTCCCTCCCCCCCGCCGGAGGCCCTGAAAACAAAGGCCTCCGACGATGCCCGCGCACCCATGGCTCCCGGCACGCGGACGCAACTAGGGGGAGGGGTGGCGGCGGCGCCAGCCTTGGCCGCCTTCGGTGGTTTGGCGGCCTTGGAGGCGGGGCAGTTCTTGCGAACGTGCCCCACCTCCCTGCAGGCATGGCACCGCACGCCGTCCGACGTCCAAAAGACGCGGTAGGCAGTCCCCTCGTGCACCACATTAAAGTTCCCCTCCGTCGTCTCCTCCCGCGCCAGCCGGACAAAGAGCTGGCGGCGGAAGGAGAACACGTGGCGCAGGCTGTTCTCCCTGAGGCCGAGCGGTATGGGGTTGATCCCCGACCTTACCTCCCCCAGTTGGTTTAGGTGAGGGAGGAGGAGCTCAGCGGGAACAAAGGGCGGGACGTTTGAAATGATGACCCTCTGCGCGGTGGCCTCGAGAGGGTCCACCGGCAGGAACGTCCCGCCCACCGTGAGCCCCTTTTCAAGGGCCAGGGACACCGCCCGCTCCGACCCCAGGAAGAACACGGCCTTCCCAGACATCTTGGAGGCTGCGACAATGGCCGAGGGGCCGACTACCCCAGCCATCGCCCGCACGCACTCCTCAATGCTCATTGTGGGGTGAGTGTAGCTCTTGACCCCGTGTTTTTTTGTAATGAGTCTGAATGGTGGCAGGGCAGCGGGTGGCGCAGGAGGTGCCGTGGAAGCGGTTGCCACCTGCGCATACGTCTTCGCTGGCCCTGCCACCGGCGTGGATGGGGTCGCCATCACGGGGTCCCTTTAAGGGCCACACCCACCCCAAAGTCACAGGCCTTAATGGTCTTTAATGGCCTCGTATATTGACTGAGCAGAGGAGCCCTTAACGAGGTACCTCTCCCCTAGTTGGCAATTGGGGAGAGGCCTTGCTCCCTCTGCTCAGTTGTCTTAATTGTTTTTTTTTAAATTAAATTTGGAAGGAAGGGCTCTCAGAGAGAGAGGGGAGAAACAGTGTAACAGAGAAAGAGAGAGGGGGGTGGGAGGACTGCGAGGGCAGGTCTCCCCTCGCAGCTGTGGGTGGGTGCACTCCCCAGATGGCAAAACAAAAAGTCTTTGGGGTGGTCTTCAGGTGGGGGGAGAAGATGTCTTCACCTGGGGTAGCTGGAGCCACCAGGCACACACTACCAACGATCTTTAATTGGGTGATTAAGAAAACAATCTTCAGCCTGGTAGCTCCAGCTATCCCAGGCTAGGCAAATGTGGGGGGTGGGGGGGGTTCCAATTGTGGGGGGGGCCTAGTTGTAAGCACGGCCCCCACGCACACTACCACACACACACACACCCCCCGCGATGTTCCGGCCCTCGGTGGTCTTCTTTCCTCCCCCCACCGATACAACAAAGTCTGTTTGGGGAAATGCACCCACACCCACCTGTAGAAATAGTAGAGTCTCCCTCCTTCCACACTGGATGTTGTTGGTCTTTCCCCCTCTCTCCAACTCCTTGCAGAAATGGTAAAATGTTTAAATGTTTTCTGTTCTCCTCCTCTCCCTCTGGATAGAAGTTGGTGTTGAAGCCCCTTCCTTCCTTCCTTCTCTTCCTGGGCTGGTCTCAGGGCTCTCCAGGCAGGAGCTCAAGTTGCTAGCTGCTCTCCTCACTGCTCACAGCTCCAACTGTGCAGGACACGCCTCCACTGCTTCACGATTGGTTCCTTGTGCATGAAACTCTTTTGAGTTTACCTGCGAAAACATAAAACATTAAACGGTGCCACCCGACCTGGGTGACACACCAGTCATTTACAAGGCCCTTTTTTCCTTTTTTTGGGTTTTTTTTTTGTGTTTTTTGTTTTTTTTTTTGCTTTTTTTTTGGGCACTAAAATCACAATTTCTCCGGTGCCCCCTATAAAAGGGAAGGGGACACTAAAAGCACCGGCAATTAAAACAAATTAAACTTTAAAACGTAAAATCAAATTAAAATTTGGTTGCCGGGCGTGATGATGCACTCCAGTCCCTCCGGTGCCCACCTCTCACGGAAGGCCGCGAGCGTACCGGTGGACACCGCGTGCTCCATCTCCAAGGACACCCTGGACCGGATGTAAGAGCGGAAGAGAGGCAGGCAGTCAGGTTGAACGACCCCCTCGACCGCCCGCTGCCTGGACCGGCTGATGGCACCCTTGGCCGTGCCCAGGAGCAGTCCTACGAGGAGGCCTTCGGACCTACCCGCTCCCCTCCGCACAGGGTGCCCAAAGATCAGGAGAGTGGGACTGAAGTGCAGCCAGAATTTCAGGAGCAGCCCCTTCAAATAGTGGAACAGGGGCTGCAACCTTGTGCACTCCATAAAAACATGGAACACGGACTCCTCCAGACCGCAGAAGTTGCAGGCGGCCTGGGAGTCCGTGAACCGGCTTAAAAATTTATTGCACGGCACTGCTCCGTGCACCACCCTCCAAGCCAAGTCCCCGATGAATAGTGGGAGGACCCCTGCGTAGAGTGCCCTCCATCGGGGACCCCCGCCTCCTCTGGACGGCAAGATGGTACGCCATGGCGTGTCCGGACGGCCGGCGAGGATGGCAAAGTTGAGGGTGTGCAGGAGCAGCCCGTACAGGAAACCCCTCCGCGCGGAACTGAAAGGCACGGAGGGGATTTCCCCGAGGCGGCTCAAGTTGTGAGGCGCCGGCCCCCGAGGGAGGTTCCGGGGTTTGGCGCCGATGAGGAATTCCGTCCGGACGGGGGTCAGTTCGGACGGGATCTCCCCACGTGCTTGAGCCTCCTCGATGCACCTAACGGAGTCAGGGCCCAGAGCTGTTTTTAGCGACTCGATGGCATCGGCCGCGTGGCGGACGTTGGCAGAATTTAGGCGCCGCGCCAGCGTGTCTGGCGCCATCCAGCCCGCTCCTCCGCCATCGAGCAGGTCCCTGACCCTGGTCACCTCACCAGCCACAGCCCTCTCTTCCGACCGCCACATAAAGCCTCGGCCGTGGAGGTACGGATTCCCGAGCAGCGGTTCCTGCAGGACGGCCGCCACTCCAGCCGGCGGAGAGCTGCGCTTGGTGGAGACTTTGTTCCAGACCCTGATGAGTTCCCTGTAAAAGACAGGCAGCTCCCGGAGGGCGGTCCTGGCACCCCCCAAGTTCACAAACAGGAGCTGCGTGTCATAATTGAGGTCGAGCTGCTGGCGGAAGAAATACCTCGCCAGAGCGCACCACCTAGGAGGGGGCTCGACGTAAAGGTATCTCTGCAGGGTCTGAAGACGGAAAGTCGCGAGCTGGGCGCTGACGCACACCAACGACTGACCGCCCTCCTCAAGCGGGAGACTCAAGACCGCGGCAGAGACCCAGTGCTTCCTGTTGTTCCAGAAGAAGTCCACCAGCTTCTTCTGTATCTTGGCGACAAACGCAGGGGGTGGGGTCAAAGTGACCAGCCGGTACCACAGCATTGCGGCCACCAGCTGGTTTATGACTAGCGCTCGACCCCTGTAGGACAGCACTCGGAGCAGTCCTGTCCAGCGCCCTAGGCGAGCGGCGACCTTGGCCTCCAGCTCCTGCCAGTTCGCCGGCCAGGCTCCCTCGTCGGGGCTAAGGTAGACTCCCAGATAGAGGAGATGGGTCGTGCTCCAGGCAAAAGGCCTGAGCTCCTCCGGCAGGGAGTCCACCCGCCACTGACCCACCAGGAGTCCGGAACATTTCTCCCAGTTGATCCTGGCGGAGGACGCGGCCGAGTAAATCTCCTGGCACTCACGCATCCTCCGCAGGTCAGCGGGATCCTCTACCGCGAGGAGCACGTCATCGGCGTAAGCCGAGAGGACGACCTCCACGCCCGGCCCTTGCAGAGCCAGTCCCGTCAACCTCGTCCGCAAGAGGCGCAGGAAAGGCTCCACGCAAACGGCGTATAACTGGCCGGACATGGGGCATCCCTGGCGCACCCCTCTCCTAAAGCGAAGGGGCGCCGTCAAGGACCCGTTAACCTTAATCAGACACTCCGCGGCGGCGTACAAAAGTCGGATCCGGGCGACGAAATGCGTCCCGAACCCGAAAGCGCGCAGAGTTCCGAGCAGATAGTCGTGATCCACCCTGTCGAACGCCTTCTCTTGGTCGAGGGATAGGAAGGCGACCGACAGACCAGCCTCCTGGGAACAATGGATGAGGTCCCGGACCAGATGGATGTTATCGTGGATTGTCCGGCCCGGGACCGTGTATGACTGGTCGGGGTGGATCATGTGGTCCAGCACGGCACCAAGGCGAGCAGACATCGCCCTGGCGAAGATTTTGTAGTCCGTGCTGAGGAGGGAGACCGGGCGCCAGTTCTTAAGGAGGCGGAGATCGCCCTTCTTAGGCAGCAGGACGATGACTGCCCTGCGCCAAGAGAGGGGCATCTCCCCGGTCGCCAGACTTTCCCCCAGGACCCGCGCGTAGTCGCCCCCCAGGACGTCCCAGAACGCCCTGTGGAACTCCACGGTCAGCCCGTCCAGCCCCGGGGATTTTCCCCTCGAGAGCCGGGCGAGGGCACCGGTCAGCTCCGCCAGGCTTAGCGGAGCTTCCAGATTTTCGGCGCCCTCCGGGCCGACCTTCGGCAGGTCCTCCCACAAAACTCTACGCGCTTCCTCGCTGGACGGATCCGGAGAGAACAGAGCCCCGTAATATTCGCGGACCCTGTTGTTGACGCCCTCCGGATCCGAGACGAGAGAGCCGTCGTCGGCCAGCAGCGTCAAGAGCTGCTTACGGACACTCTGCCTTTTTTCCAGCGAGTAGAAGAAGGGGGAGCCGCGGTCCAGATCCCGCAGGAACCGGATCCGCGACCTCACGAACGCGCCTCGGGACCCGACGAGCTGCAGGTCCTTCAGCGCGGCCTTCTTCGCTTCGTACACCGTCCGCAGGGCCGGGTCCTGGACGACTTGACCGAGACGGGCTTCCAGGTCGAGCACCTCTTTTTCTAGGCGCCCGACTCTGGCCGCCCGCCTCTTGGTCGACCCCCTCGCGTACTCTTGACAGAAGACGCGGACGTGAGCCTTGCCCACGTCCCACCATAGCCTCAAGGAGGGGAAGCCCCCCTGCTTCCTTCTCCAGTCGGACCAGAATCGACGGAACGAGTCCTGGAACCGCACGTCCTCCAGCAGCCGGTTGTTAAAGTGCCAGTACGCGGACCCCGTCCCTGCGCGGAGCGAAGCGAGCTCCGCCCACACCAGGTGGTGGTCCGAACACGGCACCGGCCGCATGGAGGCCGCCGGGACGCAGGAAACGTACGCCCGAGACACGTAAAGGCGGTCGACTCTAGACCATCCTACTCCAGGCCTCACCCAAGTAAAGGCGCTGGAGTCGGGGTGGAGATTTCGCCAGACGTCCACCAAGTCGAAGGACCCGACCAGGTCCCTCAACTTCTCCATCGCCGTCATGCACTGCGGGGCACCGGAGCGGTCCCTCGCCTCGAGGGTGCAGTTAAAATCCCCCCCGAGGACAATGCAGTCGCCGACGTCGACGGAGCCAAGAAGAGCGGACACCTCTTCAAAGAAGCGCGTCTGCTGCGGGCCGGGATGAGGGGCGTACACGTTCACGAGATGGAGCGGCACGTCCCCCAGGCGAACCGTTACGTGCAGCAAGCGGCCTGGCACGGGCTCCTCGACCCCCAAGATCTCCGGCTGAAAATGCGGGCCCAGCAAGATGGCCACCCCACTAGAAATGGCGGTGAGGTGGCTCATGCGGACCTCTCCTTGCCATTCCAGGAGCCACGTGGCTTCGTCTCCCGGAACAGTGTGGGTTTCTTGCAGGAAGCACACCGCATATTTCCCCTCCCGCAGGAGCGAAAAATTGTCAAATCTACGGCGTGCCCCTCTGCCGCCGTTGATGTTGAGGCTGGCTATGGTTATCTTCATGGCAAAAGCATAGTGCAACCTCTACCTTAACCTATTGTGGGGGAGGGAGCGGAGTCTTTTGTTGAACTCCGCTCCCTCCGCAGCCCAGCGAGGAGTCCCTCGAGCTCGCGCAGCTCAAGGTGTTGCGCCTTTGTCAGGGGCCCGCCCGCGGCCAAGGTTTTGACGGCGGCGCGAACGGACGCCTTGATCAGCTCTGGCTCGGACCATTTTTCCAGGGCCAGTCGGGCTTGGTCGCAGCGACCCCGGCTCTGGGCCAAAAAGTCCCGGAGTTCCTTTGCAGGAATGAGGATGGTCTCGGCGGCGGCCGCGAGCAGATCCACCGCCTCGCTGGCGGTGGTCTCTAGGTCTTCACCCGCGTCCCCCACCGAGGCCCCATCCTCCTCCGGGAGGTGGCCGCCAGCAGCCAGCCCATCGACCGCACAAGGTACGGCAAATGAACCGGCCGCTCCAACCGGCCCTGGCACTGCCCCGATCCCACCCCCAGGATCGTCGGCAGAGGAGTCCCCACTGGGCTCTTTTAAAAATGGTGCCGGGTCGGGAAATGACAGCGGAAGGGGTTCCCCCTCCGCCCCAGGAACCGGGGAACAAGGAGAGACCCGGCCATGGGAAATCCCCAGGCTCCCCAAGTGCACCAGCTCCAAAGTAAGGGGCGAGGGTGGGTGTTCCTCCCCCTCCCCGCTGCCACCCCCCGGCCCAGCATCTACAGTTTCAATAAAAACAGTTTGTGTTTCTGCCGGGTCGAGCGACTCCCGGGGGAAGTTGGGTATTGGCTGGGCGGGCTCAGGTTCGGCCTTTTCGGCCTCGCCCGCCTCAGTCCCCGGGACGCCCGGCCCGGCGGCTACGCATTCCTCCGCGGTCCCCACGCCCCCCACGACAGGCAGATCTTCCATGCCATCCCCAGGAGGCAGCGGCTGGGCAGCCTCGACTGCCTCACCCTCCCCGGGGAAAGACTCCTCGCGCCTGCAGCGCAACTTGGGGGCGCTGGTGGGGGACGCGGGACACGCGGCGGGCACCGACTCCTCCGCGGAGGGATGTTGTTCCCCCTCCGCCTCATCGGAGCCGCGCCTCCTTTTGTTCCTGGGGGCGCGCGGAGGCAGGGAGACCCCCATGTCTGCCGAGGCCTCCCGCTCCGCCCCCCCCTTTTCCTTTCCTTTCCCGCGCCAGGGCCCCTCTGTGGTGTTAATCAAGGGCTCGGGCACGGGCTCGGGGCACCACGCGCTCGCCGGTGACTGGGTTGGGCTGAGCGCGGTGGTCAAATTATCTGGCGCACCGAGGGGACCCGCCTCTAGATGTTTTGCCTTCTTCCGCGCCTTCTTTCCGGTCGGACGCTCTCCCTCCCCCCCGCCGGAGGCCCTGAAAACAAAGGCCTCCGACGATGCCCGCGCACCCATGGCTCCCGGCACGCGGACGCAACTAGGGGGAGGGGTGGCGGCGGCGCCAGCCTTGGCCGCCTTCGGTGGTTTGGCGGTTCTTACGAACATGCCCCACCTCCCTGCAGGCATGGCACCGCACGCCGTCCGACGTCCAGAAGACGCGGTAGGCAGTCCCCTCGTGCACCACATTAAAATTCCCCTCCGTCGTGTCCTCCCGCGCCAGCCGGACAAAGAGCTGGCGGCAGAAGGAGAACACGTGGCGCAGGCTGTTCTCCCTGAGGCCGAGCGGTATGGGGTTGATCCCCGACCTTACCTCCCCCAGTTGGTGTAGGTGAGGGAGGAGGAGCTCAGCGGGAACAAAGGGCGGGACGTTTGAAATGATAACCCTCTGCGCGGTGGCCTCGAGAGGGTCCACCGGCAGGAACGTCCCGCCCACCGTGAGCCCCTTTTCAAGGGCCAGGGACACCGCCCGCTCCGACCCCAGGAAGAACACGGCCTTCCCAGACATCTTGGAGGCTGCGACAATGGCCGAGGGGCCGACTACCCCAGCCATCGCCCGCACGCACTCCTCGATGGTCATTGTGGGGTGAGTGTAGCTCTTGACCCCGTGTTTTTTAGTAATGAGTCTGAAAGGTGGCAGGTCAGCGGGTGGCGCAGGAGGGGCCGTGGAAGCGGTTGCCACCTGCGCATACGTCCTTGCTGGCCCTGCCACCGGCGTGGATGGGGTCGCCATCACGGGGTCCCTTTAAGGGCTACACCCACCCCAAAGTCACAGGCCTTAATGGTCTTTAATGGCCTCGTATATTAACTGAGCAGAGGAGACCTTAACGAGGCACCTCTCCCCTCGTTGACAATTGGGGAGAGGCCTTGCTCCCTCTGCTCAGTTGTCTTAATTGGGTTTTGTTTTTTTAAAATTAGGAAGAAAAGGGGCCTCAGAGAGAGAGGGGAGAAACAGAGGGTAACGGAGAAAGAGAGAGGGGGGTGGGAAGGGGGGGGGGTGCGAGGGCAGGTCTCCCCTCGCAGCTGTGGGTGGGTGCACTCCCCAGATGGCAAAACACACAAAAAACACAGTCTTTGGGTTGGTCTTCAGGTGGGGAGAGAAGACGTCTTCACCTGGGGTAGCTGGAGCCACCAGGCACACAATCCTAAACGATCTTTAATAGGGTAATTAATGAAAATCTTCAGCCTGGTAGCTCCAGCTATCCCAGGCTAGGCAATTGGGGGGGGTTCCAATTGTGGGGGGGGCCCAGTTGTAAGCAAGGCCCCCACACACACTACCACACACACACACACCCCCCGCGATGTTCCGGCCCTCAGTGGTCTTCTTTCCTCCCCCCACCGATACAACAAAGTCTGTTTGGGGAAATGCACCCACACCCACCTGTAGAAATAGTAGAGTCTCCCTCCTTCCACACTGGATGTTGTTGGTCTTTCCCCCTCTCTCCAACTCCTTGCAGAAATGGTAAAATGTTTAAATGTTTTCTGTTCTCCTCCTCTCCCTCTGGATAGAAGTTGGTGTTGAAGCCCCTTCCTTCCTTCCTTCTCTTCCTGGGCTGGTCTCAGGGCTCTCCAGGCAGGAGCTCAAGTTGCTAGCTGCTCTCCTCACTGCTCACAGCTCCAACTGTGCAGGACACGCCTCCACTGCTTCACGATTGGTTCCTTGTGCATGAAACTCTTTTGAGTTTACCTGCGAAAACATAAAACATTAAACGGTGCCACCCGACCTGGGTGACACTCCAGACATTTACAAGGCCCTTTTTTTTTTTTCCCCCCTTTTTTTTTTGTGTTTTTCTTTTTTTGGTTTTTTTTTGGGCACTAAATTCACAATTTTCCCCAGTGCCCCCTATAAAAGGGAAGGGGACACTAAAAACACCGGCAATTAAAACAAATTAAACTTTAAAACGTAAAATCAAATTAAAATTTGGTTGCCGGGCGTGATGATGCACTCCAGTCCCTCCGGTGCCCACCTCTCGCGGAAGGCCGCGAGCGTACCGGTGGACACCGCGTGCTCCATCTCCAAGGACACCCTGGACCGGATGTAAGAGCGGAAGAGAGGCAGGCAGTCAGGTTGAACGACCCCCTCGACCGCCCGCTGCCTGGACCGGCTGATGGCACCCTTGGCCGTGCCCAGGAGCAGTCCTACGAGGAGGCCTTCGGACCTACCCGCTCCCCTCCGCACAGGGTGCCCAAAGATCAGGAGAGTGGGACTGAAGTGCAGCCAGAATTTCAGGAGCAGCCCCTTCAAATAGTGGAACAGGGGCTGCAACCTTGTGCATTCAATAAAAACATGGAACACGGACTCCTCCAGACCGCAGAAATTGCAGGCGGCCTGGGAGTCCGTGAACCGGCTTAAAAATTTGTTGCACGGCACTGCTCCGTGCACCACCCTCCAGGCCAAGTCCCCGATGAATAGTGGGAGGACCCCTGCGTAGAGTGCCCTCCATCGGGGACCCCCGCCTCCTCCGGACGGCAAGATGGTACGCCATGGCGTGTCCGGACGGCCGGCGAGGATGGCAAAGTTGAGGGTGTGCAGGAGCAGCCCGTACAGGAAACCCCTCCGCGCGGAACTGAAAGGCACGGAGGGGATTTCCCCGAGGCGGCTCAAGTTGTGAGGCGCCGGCCCCCGAGGGAGGTTCCGGGGTTTGGCGCCGATGAGGAATTCCGTCCGGACGGGGGTCAGTTCGGACGGGATCTCCCCACGTGCTTGAGCCTCCTCGATGCACCTAACGGAGTCAGGGCCCAGAGCTGTTTTTAGCGACTCGATGGCATCGGCCGCGTGGCGGACGTTGGCAGAATTTAGGCGCCGCGCCAGCGTGTCTGGCGCCATCCAGCCCGCTCCTCCGCCATCGAGCAGGTCCCTGACCCTGGTCACCTCACCAGCCACAGCCCTCTCTTCCGACCGCCACATGAAGCCTCGGCCGTGGAGGTACGGATTCCCGAGCAGCGGTTCCTGCAGGACGGCCGCCACTCCAGCCGGCGGAGAGCTGCGCTTGGTGGAGACTTTGTTCCAGACCCTGATGAGTTCCCTGTAAAAGACAGGCAGCTCCCGGAGGGCGGTCCTGGCACCCCCCAAGTTCACAAACAGGAGCTGCGTGTCATAATTGAGGTCGAGCTGCTGGCGGAAGAAATACCTCGCCAGAGCGCACCACCTAGGAGGGGGCTCGACGTAAAGGTATCTCTGCAGGGTCTGAAGACGGAAAGTCGCGAGCTGGGCGCTGACGCACACCAACGACTGACCGCCCTCCTCAAGCGGGAGACTCAAGACCGCGGCAGAGACCCAGTGCTTCCTGTTGTTCCAGAAGAAGTCCACCAGCTTCTTCTGTATCTTGGCGACAAACGCAGGGGGAGGGGTCAAAGTGACCAGCCGGTACCACAGCATTGCGGCCACCAGCTGGTTTATGACTAGCGCTCGACCCCTGTAGGACAGCACTCGGAGCAGTCCTGTCCAGCGCCCTAGGCGAGCGGCGACCTTGGCCTCCAGCTCCTGCCAGTTCGCCGGCCAGGCTCCCTCGTCGGGGCTAAGGTAGACTCCCAGATAGAGGAGATGGGTCGTGCTCCAGGCAAAAGGCCTGAGCTCCTCCGGCAGGGAGTCCACCCGCCACTGACCCACCAGGAGTCCGGAACATTTCTCCCAGTTGATCCTGGCGGAGGACGCGGCCGAGTAAATCTCCTGGCACTCACGCATCCTCCGCAGGTCAGCGGGATCCTCTATCGCGAGGAGCACGTCATCGGCGTAAGCCGAGAGGACGACCTCCACGCCCGGCCCTTGCAGAGCCAGTCCCGTCAACCTCGTCCGCAAGAGGCGCAGGAAAGGCTCCACGCAAACGGCGTATAACTGGCCGGACATGGGGCATCCCTGGCGCACCCCTCTCCTAAAGCGAAGGGGCGCCGTCAAGGACCCGTTAACCTTAATCAGACACTCCGCGGCGGCGTACAAAAGTCGGATCCGGGCGACGAAATGCGTCCCGAACCCGAAAGCGCGCAGAGTTCCGAGCAGATAGTCGTGATCCACCCTGTCGAACGCCTTCTCTTGGTCGAGGGATAGGAAGGCGACCGACAGACCAGCCTCCTGGGAACAATGGATGAGGTCCCGGACCAGATGGATGTTATCGTGGATTGTCCGGCCCGGGACCGTGTATGACTGGTCGGGGTGGATCATGTGGTCCAGCACGGCACCAAGGCGAGCAGACATCGCCCTGGCGAAGATTTTGTAGTCCGTGCTGAGGAGGGAGACCGGGCGCCAGTTCTTAAGGAGGCGGAGATCGCCCTTCTTAGGCAGCAGGACGATGACTGCCCTGCGCCAAGAGAGGGGCATCTCCCCGGTCGCCAGACTTTCCCCCAGGACCCGCGCGTAGTCGCTCCCCAGGACGTCCCAGAACGCCCTGTGGAACTCCACGGTCAGCCCGTCCAGCCCCGGGGATTTTCCCCTCGAGAGCCGGGCGAGGGCACCGGTCAGCTCCGCCAGGCTTAGCGGAGCTTCCAGATTTTCGGCGCCCTCCGGGCCGACCCTCGGCAGGTCCTCCCACAAAACTCTACGCGCTTCCTCGCTGGACGGATCCGGAGAGAACAGAGCCCCGTAATATTCACGGACCCTGTTGTTGACGGCCTCCGGATCCGAGACGAGAGAGCCGTCGTCGGCCAGCAGCGTCAAGAGCTGCTTACGGACACTCTGCCTTTTTTCCAGCGAGTAGAAGAAGGGGGAGCCGCGGTCCAGATCCCGCAGGAACCGGATCCGCGACCTCACGAACGCGCCTCGGGACCCGACGAGCTGCAGGTCCTTCAGCGCGGCCTTCTTCGCTTCGTACACTGTCCACAGGGCCGGGTCCTGGACGACTTGACCGAGACGGGCTTCCAGGTCGAGCACCTCTTTTTCTAGGCGCCCGACTCTGGCCGCCCGCCTCTTGGTCGACCCCCTCGCGTACTCTTGACAGAAGACGCGGACGTGAGCCTTGCCCACGTCCCACCATAGCCTCAAGGAGGGGAAGCCCTCCTGCTTCCTTCTCCAGTCGGACCAGAATCGACGGAACGAGTCCTGGAACCGCACGTCCTCCAGCAGCCGGTTGTTAAAGTGCCAGTACGCGGACCCCGTCCCTGCGCGGAGCGAAGCGAGCTCCGCCCACACCAGGTGGTGGTCCGAACACGGCACCGGCCGCAGGAAACGTACGCCCGAGACACGTAAAGGCGGTCGACTCTAGACCATCCAACTCCAGGCCTCACCCAAGTAAAGGCGCTGGAGTCGGGGTGGAGATTTCGCCAGACGTCCACCAAGTCGAAGGACCCGACCAGGTCCCTCAACTTCTCCATCGCCGTCATGCACTGCGGGGCACCGGAGCGGTCCCTCGCCTCGAGGGTGCAGTTAAAATCCCCCCCGAGGACAATGCAGTCGCCGACGTCGACGGAGCCAAGAAGAGCGGACACCTCTTCAAAGAAGCGCGTCTGCTGCGGGCCGGGATGAGGGGCGTACACGTTCACGAGATGGAGCGGCACGTCCCCCAGGCGAACCGTTACGTGCAGCAAGCGGCCTGGCACGGGCTCCTCGACCCCCAAGATCTCCAGCTGAAAATGCGGGCCCAGCAAGATGGCCACACCACTAGAAATGGCGGTGAGGTGGCTCATGCGGACCTCTCCTTGCCATTCCAGGAGCCACGTGGCTTCGTCTCCCGGAACGGTGTGGGTTTCTTGCAGGAAGCACACCGCATATTTCCCCTCCCGCAGGAGCGAAAAATTGTCAAATCTACGGCGTGCCCCTCTGCCGCCGTTGATGTTGAGGCTGGCTATGGTTATCTTCATGGCAAAAGCATAGTGCAACCTCTACCTTAACCTATTGTGGGGGAGGGAGCGGAGTCTTTTGTTGAACTCCGCTCCCTCCGCAGCCCAGCGAGGAGTCCCTCGAGCTCGCGCAGCTCAAGGTGCTGCTCCTTTGTCAAGGGCCCGCCCGCGGCCAAGGTTTTAACGGCGGCGCGGACGGACCCCTTGATCAGCTCTGGCTCGGACCATTTTTCCAGGGCCAGTCGGGCTTGGTCGCGGCGACCCCGGCTCTGGGCCAAAAAGTCCCGGAGTTCCTTTGCAGGAATGAGGAGGGCCTCAGCGGCGGCCGCGAGCAGATCCACCGCCTCACTGGCGGTGGTCTCTAGGTCTTCACCCGCGTCCCCCACCGAGTCCCCGTCCTCCTCCGGGAGGTGGCCGCCAGCAGCCAGCCCATCGACCACACAAGGTACGGCAAATGAACCGGCCGCTCCAACCGGCCCTGGCACTGCCCCGATCCCACCCCCAGGATCGTCGGCAGAGGAGTCCCCACTGGGCTCTTTTAAAAATGGTGCCGGGTCGGGAAATGACAGCGGAAGGGGTTCCCCCTCCGCCCCAGGAACCGGAGAACAAGGAGAGACCCGGCCATAGGAGATCCCCAGGCTCCCCAAGTGCTCCAGCTCCAAAGTAAGAGGCGAGGGTGGGTGTTCCTCCCCCTCCCCGCTGCCACCCCCCGGCCCAGCATCTACAGTTTCATTAAAATCAGTTCGTGTTTCCGCCGGGTCGAGCGACTCCCGGGGGAAGTTGGGTATTGGCTGGGCGGGCTCAGGTTCGGCCTTTTCGGCCTCGCCCGCCTCAGTCCCCGGGACGCCCGGCCCGGCGGCAATGCATTCTTCCGCTGGCCCCACGCCCCCCACGACAGGCAGATCTTCCACTCCATCCCCAGGAGGCAGCGGCTGGGCAGCCTCGACTGCCTCACCCTCCCCGGGGACAGACTCTTCGCGCCTGCAGCGCAATTTGGGAGCGCTGGTGGGGGACGCGGGACACGCGGCGGGCACCGACTCCTCCGCGGAGGGATGTTGTTCCCCCTCCGCCTCATCGGAGCCGCGCCTCCTTTTGTTCCTGGGGGTGCGCGGAGGCAGGGAGACCCCCATGTCTGCCGAGGCCTCCCGCTCCGCCCCCCCCTTTTCCTTTCCTTTCCCGCGCCCGGGCCCCTCTGTGGTGTTAATCAAGGGCTCGGGCACGGGCTCGGGGCACCACGCGCTCGCCGGTGACGGGGTTGGGCTGAGCGCGGTGGTCAAATTATCTGGCGCACCGAGGGGACCCGCCTCTAGATGTTTTGCCTTCTTCCGCGCCTTCTTTCCGGTCGGACGCTCTCCCTCCCCCCCGCCGGAGGCCCTGAAAACAAAGGCCTCCGACGATGCCCGCGCACCCATGGCTCCCGGCACGCGGACGCAACTAGGGGGAGGGGTGGCGGCGGCGCCAGCCTTGGCCGCCTTCGGTGGTTTGGCGGCCTTGGAGGCGGGGCAGTTCTTGCGAACGTGCCCCACCTCCCTGCAGGCATGGCACCGCACGCCGTCCGACGTCCAAAAGACGCGGTAGGCAGTCCCCTCGTGCACCACATTAAAGTTCCCCTCCGTCGTCTCCTCCCGCGCCAGCCGGACAAAGAGCTGGCGGCGGAAGGAGAACACGTGGCGCAGGCTGTTCTCCCTGAGGCCGAGCGGTATGGGGTTGATCCCCGACCTTACCTCCCCCAGTTGGTGTAGGTGAGGGAGGAGGAGCTCAGCGGGAACAAAGGGCGGGACGTTTGAAATGATGACCCTCTGCGCGGTGGCCTCGAGAGGGTCCACCGGCAGGAACGTCCCGCCCACCGTGAGCCCCTTTTCAAGGGCCAGGGACACCGCCCGCTCCGACCCCAGGAAGAACACGGCCTTCCCAGACATCTTGGAGGCTGCGACAATGGCCGAGGGGCCGACTACCCCAGCCATCGGCCGCACCGCACTCCTCAATGCTCATTGTGGGGTGAGTGTAGCTCTTGACCCCGTGTTTTTTTGTAATGAGTCTGAATGGTGGCAGGGCAGCGGGTGGCGCAGGAGGTGCCGTGGAAGCGGTTGCCACCTGCGCATACGTCTTCGCTGGCCCTGCCACCGGCGTGGATGGGGTCGCCATCACGGGGTCCCTTTAAGGGCCACACCCACCCCAAAGTCACAGGCCTTAATGGTCTTTAATGGCCTCGTATATTGACTGAGCAGAGGAGCCCTTAACGAGGTACCTCTCCCCTAGTTGGCAATTGGGGAGAGGCCTTGCTCCCTCTGCTCAGTTGTCTTAATTGGTTTTTTTTTGAATTAAATTTGGAAGGAAGGGCTCTCAGAGAGAGAGGGGAGAAACAGTGTAACAGAGAAAGAGAGAGGGGGGTGGGAAGGGGGGGGGGGGGGACTGCGAGGGCAGGTCTCCCCTCGCAGCTGTGGGTGGGTGCACTCCCCAGATGGCAAAACAAAAAGTCTTTGGGGTGGTCTTCAGGTGGGGGGAGAAGATGTCTTCACCTGGGGTAGCTGGAGCCACCAGGCACACACTACCAACGATCTTTAATTGGGTGATTAAGAAAACAATCTTCAGCCTGGTAGCTCCAGCTATCCCAGGCTAGGCAAATGTGGGGGGTGGGGGGGGTTCCAATTGTGGGGGGGGCCTAGTTGTAAGCACGGCCCCCACGCACACTACCACACACACACACACCCCCCGCGATGTTCCGGCCCTCAGTGGTCTTCTTTCCTCCCCCCACCGATACAACAAAGTCTGTTTGGGGAAATGCACCCACACCCACCTGTAGAAATAGTAGAGTCTCCCTCCTTCCACACTGGATGTTGTTGGTCTTTCCCCCTCTCTCCAACTCCTTGCAGAAATGGTAAAATGTTTAAATGTTTTCTGTTCTCCTCCTCTCCCTCTGGATAGAAGTTGGTGTTGAAGCCCCTTCCTTCCTTCCTTCTCTTCCTGGGCTGGTCTCAGGGCTCTCCAGGCAGGAGCTCAAGTTGCTAGCTGCTCTCCTCACTGCTCACAGCTCCAACTGTGCAGGACACGCCTCCACTGCTTCACGATTGGTTCCTTGTGCATGAAAGTCTTTTGAGTTTACCTGCAAAACATAAAACATTAAGACCATGCCACCCGACCTGGGTGACACTCCAGACATTTACAAGGCCCCTTTTTTTTTTAAATTATTTTTTTGGGTTTTTTTTGGGGGCGCTAAAATCAAATTTTCCCAGTGCCCCCTATAAAAGGGGAGGGGGACACTAAAAGCACCGGCAATTAAAACAAATTAAACTTTAAAACGTAAAATCAAATTAAAATTTGGTTGCCGGGCGTGATGATGCACTCCAGTCCCTCCGGTGCCCACCTCTCACGGAAGGCCGCGAGCGTACCGGTGGACACCGCGTGCTCCATCTCCAAGGACACCCTGGACCGGATGTAAGAGCGGAAGAGAGGCAGGCAGTCAGGTTGAACGACCCCCTCGACCGCCCGCTGCCTGGACCGGCTGATGGCACCCTTGGCCGTGCCCAGGAGCAGTTATACGAGGAGGCCTTCGGACCTACCCGCTCCCCTCCGCACAGGGTGCCCAAAGATCAGGAGAGTGGGACTGAAGTGCAGCCAGAATTTCAGGAGCAGCCCCTTCAAATAGTGGAACAGGGGCTGCAACCTCGTGCACTCCATAAAAACATGGAACACGGACTCCTCCAGACCGCAGAAATTGCAGGCGGCCTGGGAGTCCGTGAACCGGCTTAAAAATTTATTGCACGGCACTGCTCCGTGCACCACCCTCCAGGCCAAGTCCCCGATGAATAGTGGGAGGACCCCTGCGTAGAGTGCCCTCCATCGGGGACCCCCGCCTCCTCCGGACGGCAAGATGGTACGCCATGGCGTGTCCGGACGGCCGGCGAGGATGGCAAAGTTGAGGGTGTGCAGGAGCAGCCCGTACAGGAAACCCCTCCGCGCGGAACTGAAAGGCACGGAGGGGATTTCCCCGAGGCGGCTCAAGTTGTGAGGCGCCGGCCCCCGAGGGAGGTTCCGGGGTTTGGCGCCGATGAGGAATTCCGTCCGGACGGGGGTCAGTTCGGACGGGATCTCCCCACGTGCTTGAGCCTCCTCGATGCACCTAACGGAGTCAGGGCCCAGAGCTGTTTTTAGCGACTCGATGGCATCGGACTCGTGGCGGACGTTGGCAGAATTTAGGCGCCGCGCCAGCGTGTCTGGCGCCATCCAGCCCGCTCCTCCGCCATCGAGCAGGTCCCTGACCCTGGTCACCTCACCAGCCACAGCCCTCTCTTCCGACCGCCACATAAAGCCTCGGCCGTGGAGGTACGGATTCCCGAGCAGCGGTTCCTGCAGGAGCCGCCACTCCAGCCGGCGGAGAGCTGCGCTTGGTGGAGACTTTGTTCCAGACCCTGATGAGTTCCCTGTAAAAGACAGGCAGCTCCCGGAGGGCGGTCCTGGCACCCCCCAAGTTCACAAACAGGAGCTGCGTGTCATAATTGAGGTCGAGCTGCTGGCGGAAGAAATACCTCGCCAGAGCGCACCACCTAGGAGGGGGCTCGACGTAAAGGTATCTCTGCAGGGTCTGAAGACGGAAAGTCGCGAGCTGGGCGCTGACGCACACCAACGACTGACCGCCCTCCTCAAGCGGGAGACTCAAGACCGCGGCAGAGACCCAGTGCTTCCTGTTGTTCCAGAAGAAGTCCACCAGCTTCTTCTGTATCTTGGCGACAAACGCAGGGGGAGGGGTCAAAGTGACCAGCCGGTACCACAGCATTGCGGCCACCAGCTGGTTTATGACTAGCGCTCGACCCCTGTAGGACAGCACTCGGAGCAGTCCTGTCCAGCGCCCTAGGCGAGCGGCGACCTTGGCCTCCAGCTCCTGCCAGTTCGCCGGCCAGGCTCCCTCGTCGGGGCTTAGGTAGACTCCCAGATAGAGGAGATGGGTCGTGCTCCAGGCAAAAGGCCTGAGCTCCTCCAGCAGGCAGTCCACCCGCCACTGACCCACCAGGAGTCCAGAACATTTCTCCCAGTTGATCCTGGCGGAGGACGCGGCCGAGTAAATCTCCTGGCACTCACGCATCCTCCGCAGGTCAGCGGGATCCTCTATCGCGAGGAGCACGTCATCGGCGTAAGCCGAGAGGACGACCTCCACGCCCGGCCCTTGCAGAGCCAGTCCCGTCAACCTCGTCCGCAAGAGGCGCAGGAAAGGCTCCACGCAAACGGCGTATAACTGGCCGGACATGGGGCATCCCTGGCGCACCCCTCTCCTAAAGCGAAGGGGCGCCGTCAAGGACCCGTTAACCTTAATCAGACACTCCGCGGCGGCGTACAAAAGTCGGATCCGGGCGACGAAATGCGTCCCGAACCCGAAAGCGTGCAGAGTTCCGAGCAGATAGTCGTGATCCACCCTGTCGAACGCCTTCTCTTGGTCGAGGGATAGGAAGGCGACCGACAGACCAGCCTCCTGGGAACAATGGATGAGGTCCCGGACCAGATGGATGTTATCGTGGATTGTCCGGCCCGGGACCGTGTATGACTGGTCGGGGTGGATCATGTGGTCCAGCACGGCACCAAGGCGAGCAGACATCGCCCTGGCGAAGATTTTGTAGTCCGTGCTGAGGAGGGAGACCGGGCGCCAGTTCTTAAGGAGGCGGAGATCGCCCTTCTTAGGCAGCAGGACGATGACTGCCCTGCGCCAAGAGAGGGGCATCTCCCCGGTCGCCAGACTTTCCCCCAGGACCCGCGCGTAGTCGCTCCCCAGGACGTCCCAGAACGCCCTGTGGAACTCCACGGTCAGCCCGTCCAGCCCCGGGGATTTTCCCCTCGAGAGCCGGGCGAGGGCACCGGTCAGCTCCGCCAGGCTTAGCGGAGCTTCCAGATTTTCGGCGCCCTCCGGGCCGACCTTCGGCAGGTCCTCCCACAAAACTCTACGCGCTTCCTCGCTGGACGGATCCGGAGAGAACAGAGCCCCGTAATATTCACGGACCCTGTTGTTGACGCCCTCCGGATCCGAGACGAGAGAGCCGTCGTCGGCCAGCAGCGTCAAGAGCTGCTTACGGACACTCTGCCTTTTTTCCAGCGAGTAGAAGAAGGGGGAGCCGCGGTCCAGATCCCGCAGGAACCGGATCCGCGACCTCACGAACGCGCCTCGGGACCCGACGAGCTGCAGGTCCTTCAGCGCGGCCTTCTTCGCTTCGTACACCGTCCGCAGTGCCGGGTCCTGGACGACTTGACCGAGACGGGCTTCCAGGTCGAGCACCTCTTTTTCTAGGCGCCCGACTCTGGCCGCCCGCCTCTTGGTCGACCCCCTCGCGTACTCTTGACAGAAGACGCGGACGTGAGCCTTGCCCACGTCCCACCATAGCCTCAAGGAGGGGAAGCCCCCCTGCTTCCTTCTCCAGTCGGACCAGAATCGACGGAACGAGTCCTGGAACCGCACGTCCTCCAGCAGCCGGTTGTTAAAGTGCCAGTACGCGGACCCCGTCCTCGCGCGGAGCGAAGCGAGCTCCGCCCACACCAGGTGGTGGTCCGAACACGGCACCGGCCGCATGGAGGCCGCCGGGACGCAGGAAACGTACGCCCGAGACACGTAAAGGCGGTCGACTCTGGACCATCCAACTCCAGGCCTCACCCAAGTAAAGGCGCTGGAGTCGGGGTGGAGATTTCGCCAGACGTCCACCAAGTCGAAGGACCCGACCAGGTCCCTCAACTTCTCCATCGCCGTCATGCACTGCGGGGCACCGGAGCGGTCCCTCGCCTCGAGGGTGCAGTTAAAATCCCCCCCGAGGACAATGCAGTCGCCGACGTCGACGGAGCCAAGAAGAGCAGACACCTCTTCAAAGAAGCGCGTCTGCTGCGGGCCGGGATGAGGGGCGTACACGTTCACGAGATGGAGCGGCACGTCCCCCAGGCGAACCGTTACGTGCAGCAAGCGGCCTGGCACGGGCTCCTCGACCCCCAAGATCTCCGGCTGAAAATGCGGGCCCAGCAAGATGGCCACCCCACTAGAAATGGCGGTGAGGTGGCTCATGCGGACCTCTCCTTGCCATTCCAGGAGCCACGTGGCTTCGTCTCCCGGAACGGTGTGGGTTTCTTGCAGGAAGCACACCGCATATTTCCCCTCCCGCAGGAGCGAAAAATTGTCAAATCTACGGCGTGCCCCTCTGCCGCCGTTGATGTTGAGGCTGGCTATGGTTATCTTCATGGCAAAAGCATAGTGCAACCTCTACCTTAACCTATTGTGGGGGAGGGAGCGGAGTCTTTTGTTGAACTCCGCTCCCTCCGCAGCCCAGCGAGGAGTCCCTCGAGCTCGCGCAGCTCAAGGTGCTGCTCCTTTGTCAAGGGCCCGCCCGCGGCCAAGGTTTTAACGGCGGCGCGGACAGACCCCTTGATCAGCTCTGGCTCGGACCATTTTTCCAGGGCCAGTCGGGCTTGGTCGCGGCGACCCCGGCTCTGGGCCAAAAAGTCCCGGAGTTCCTTTGCAGGAATGAGGAGGGCCTCAGCGGCGGCCGCGAGCAGATCCACCGCCTCACTGGCGGTGGTCTCTAGGTCTTCACCCGCGTCCCCCACCGAGTCCCCGTCCTCCTCCGGGAGGTGGCCGCCAGCAGCCGGCCCATCGACCGCACAAGGTACGGCAAATGAACCGGCCGCTCCAACCGGCCCTGGCACTGCCCCGATCCCACCCCCAGGATCGTCGGCAGAGGAGTCCCCACTGGGCTCTTTTAAAAATGGTGCCGGGTCGGGAAATGACAGCGGAAGGGGTTCCCCCTCCGCCCCAGGAACCGGAGAACAAGGAGAGACCCGGCCATAGGAAATCCCCAGGCTCCCCAAGTGCTCCAGCTCCAAAGTAAGAGGCGAGGGCGGGTGTTCCTCCCCCTCCCCGCTGCCACCCCCCGGCCCAGCATCTACAGTTTCATTAAAATCAGTTTGTGTTTCTGCCGGGTCGAGCGACTCCCGGGGGAAGTTGGGTATTGGCTGGGTGAGCTCAGGTTCGGCCTTTTCGGCCCCGCCCGCCTCAGTCCCCGGGACGCCCGGCCCGGCGGCTACGCATTCCTCCGCGGTCCCCACGCCCCCCACGACAGGCAGATCTTCCACTCCATCCCCAGGAGGCAGCGGCTGGGCAGCCTCGACTGCCTCACCCTCCCCGGGGACAGACTCTTCGCGCCTGCAGCGCAATTTGGGAGCGCTGGTGGGGGACGCGGGACACGCGGCGGGCACCGACTCCTCCGCGGAGGGATGTTGTTCCCCCTCCGCCTCATCGGAGCCGCGCCTCCTTTTGTTCCTGGGGGTGCGCGGAGGCAGGGAGACCCCCATGTCTGCCGAGGCCTCCCGCTCCGCCCCCCCCTTTTCCTTTCCTTTCCCGTGCCCGGGCCCCTCTGTGGTGTTATTCAAGGGCTCGGGCACGGGCTCGGGGCACCACGCGCTCGCCGGTGACTGGGTTGGGCTGAGCGCGGTGGTCAAATTATCTGGCGCACCGAGGGGACCCGCCTCTAGATGTTTTGCCTTCTTCCGCGCCTTCTTTCCGGTCGGACGCTCTCCCTCCCCCCCGCCGGAGGCCCTGAAAACAAAGGCCTCCGACGATGCCCGCGCACCCATGGCTCCCGGCACGCGGACGCAACTAGGGGGAGGGGTGGCGGCGGCGCCAGCCTTGGCCGCCTTCGGTGGTTTGGCGGCCTTGGAGGCGGGGCAGTTCTTGCGAACATGCCCCACCTCCCTGCAGGCATGGCACCGCACGCCGTCCGACGTCCAAAAGACGCGGTAGGCAGTCCCCTCGTGCACCACATTAAAATTCCCCTCCGTCGTGTCCTCCCGCGCCAGCCGGACAAAGAGCTGGCGGCGGAAGGAGAACACGTGGCGCAGGCTGTTCTCCCTGAGGCCGAGCGGTATGGGGTTGATCCCCGACCTTACCTCCCCCAGTTGGTGTAGGTGAGGGAGGAGGAGCTCAGCGGGAACAAAGGGCGGGACGTTTGAAAATTAGGAAGAAAAGGGGCCTCAGAGAGAGAGGGGAGAAACAGAGGGTAACGGAGAAAGAGAGAGGGGGGTGGGAAGGGGGGGGGGCTGCGAGGGCAGGTCTCCCCTCGCAGCTGTGGGTGGGTGCACTCCCCAGATGGCAAAACACAAAAGTCTTTGGGGTGGTCTTCAGGTGGGGGGAGAAGACGTCTTCACCTGGGGTAGCTAGAGCCACCAGGCACACAATCCTAAACGATCTTTAATAGGGTGATTAATGACAATCTTCAGCCTGGTAGCTCCAGCTATCCCAGGCTAGGCAAATGTGGGGGGTGGGGGGGGTTCCAATTGTGGGGGGGGGGCCTAGTTGTAAGCACGGCCCCCACGCACACTACCACACACACACACACCCCCCGCGATGTTCCGGCCCTCAGTGGTCTTCTTTCCTCCCCCCACCGATACAACAAAGTCTTTTTGGGAAATGCACCCACACCCACCTGTAGAATGTTGGGTCTCCCTCCTTCCACACTGGATGTTGTTGGTCTTTTCCCCCTCTCTCCAACTCCTTGCAGAATGGTAAAGTTGTTTAAAAGTTTTCTGTTCTCCTCCTCTCCCTCTGGATAGAAGTTGAAGGTGAAGCCCCTTCCTTCCTTCTCCTCCTGGGCTGGTCTCAGGGCTCTCCAGGCAGGAGCACAAGTTGCTAGCTGCTCTCAGCACTGCTCACAGCTCCAACTGAGCAGGACACGCCTCCACTGCTCTACCATTGGTTCCTTGTGCATGAAACTCTTTTGAGTTTACCTGCGAAAACATAAAACATTAAAGAGTGCCACCCGACCTGGGTGACACTCCAGACATTTACAAGGCCCTTTTTTTTCCCCCCTTTTTTTTTGTTTTTTTTTGTGTTTTTCTTTTTTTTTGGTTTTTTTTGGGCACTAAAATCACAATTTTTCCCCAGTGCCCCCTATAAAAGGGAAGGGGACACTAAAAGCACCGGCAATTAAAACAAATTAACTTTAAAACGTAAAATCAAATTAAAATTTGGTTGCCGGGCGTGATGATGCACTCCAGTCCCTCCGGTGCCCACCTCTCGCGGAAGGCCGCGAGCGTACCGGTGGACACCGCGTGCTCCATCTCCAAGGACACCCTGGACCGGATGTAAGAGCGGAAGAGAGGCAGGCAGTCAGGTTGAACGACCCCCTCGACCGCCCGCTGCCTGGACCGGCTGATGGCACCCTTGGCCGTGCCCAGGAGCAGTCCTACGAGGAGGCCTTCGGACCTACCCGCTCCCCTCCGCACAGGGTGCCCAAAGATCAGGAGAGTGGGACTGAAGTGCAGCCAGAATTTCAGGAGCAGCCCCTTCAAATAGTGGAACAGGGGCTGCAACCTTGTGCATTCAATAAAAACATGGAACACGGACTCCTCCAGACCGCAGAAATTGCAGGCGGCCTGGGAGTCCGTGAACCGGCTTAAAAATTTGTTGCACGGCACTGCTCCGTGCACCACCCTCCAGGCCAAGTCCCCGATGAATAGTGGGAGGACCCCTGCGTAGAGTGCCCTCCATCGGGGACCCCCGCCTCCTCCGGACGGCAAGATGGTACGCCATGGCGTGTCCGGACGGCCGGCGAGGATGGCAAAGTTGAGGGTGTGCAGGAGCAGCCCGTACAGGAAACCCCTCCGCGCGGAACTGAAAGGCACGGAGGGGATTTCCCCGAGGCGGCTCAAGTTGTGAGGCGCCGGCCCCCGAGGGAGGTTCCGGGGTTTGGCGCCGATGAGGAATTCCGTCCGGACGGGGGTCAGTTCGGACGGGATCTCCCCACGTGCTTGAGCCTCCTCGATGCACCTAACGGAGTCAGGGCCCAGAGCTGTTTTTAGCGACTCGATGGCATCGGCCGCATGGCGGACGTTGGCAGAATTTAGGCGCCGCGCCAGCGTGACTGGCGCCATCCAGCCCGCTCCTCCGCCATCGAGCAGGTCCCTGACCCTGGTCACCTCACCAGCCACAGCCCTCTCTTCCGACCGCCACATAAAACCTCGGCCGTGGAGGTACGGATTCCCGAGCAGCGGCTCCTGCAGGACGGCCGCCACTCCAGCCGGCGGAGAGCTGCGCTTGGTGGAGACTTTGTTCCAGACCCTGATGAGTTCCCTGTAAAAGACAGGCAGCTCCCGGAGGGCGGTCCTGGCACCCCCCAAGTTCACAAACAGGAGCTGCGTGTCATAATTGAGGTCGAGCTGCTGGCGGAAGAAATACCTCGCCAGAGCACACCACCTAGGAGGGGGCTCGACGTAAAGGTATCTCTGCAGGGTCTGAAGACGGAAAGTCGCGAGCTGGGCGCTGACGCACACCAACGACTGACCGCCCTCCTCAAGCGGGAGACTCAAGACCGCGGCAGAGACCCAGTGCTTCCTGTTGTTCCAGAAGAAGTCCACCAGCTTCTTCTGTATCTTGGCGACAAACGCAGGGGGAGGGGTCAAAGTGACCAGCCGGTACCACAGCATTGCGGCCACCAGCTGGTTTATGACTAGCGCTCGACCCCTGTAGGACAGCACCCGGAGCAGTCCTGTCCAGCGCCCTAGGCGAGCGGCGACCTTGGCCTCCAGCTCCTGCCAGTTCGCCGGCCAGGCTCCCTCGTCGGGGCTAAGGTAGACTCCCAGATAGAGGAGATGGGTCGTGCTCCAGGCAAAAGGCCTGAGCTCCTCCGGCAGGGAGTCCACCCGCCACTGACCCACCAGGAGTCCGGAACATTTCTCCCAGTTGATCCTGGCGGAGGACGCGGCCGAGTAAATCTCCTGGCACTCACGCATCCTCCGCAGGTCAGCGGGATCCTCTATCGCGAGGAGCACGTCATCGGCGTAAGCCGAGAGGACGACCTCCACGCCCGGCCCTTGCAGAGCCAGTCCCGTCAACCTCGTCCGCAAGAGGCGCAGGAAAGGCTCCACGCAAACGGCGTATAACTGGCCGGACATGGGGCATCCCTGGCGCACCCCTCTCCTAAAGCGAAGGGGCGCCGTCAAGGACCCGTTAACCTTAATCAGACACTCCGCGGCGGCGTACAAAAGTCGGATACGGGCGACGAAATGCGTCCCGAACCTGAAAGCGCGCAGAGTTCCGAGCAGATAGTCGTGATCCACCCTGTCGAACGCCTTCTCTTGGTCGAGGGATAGGAAGGCGACCGACAGACCAGCCTCCTGGGAACAATGGATAAGGTCCCGGACCAGATGGATGTTGTCGTGGATTGTCCGGCCCGGGACCGTGTATGACTGGTCGGGGTGGATCATGTGGTCCAGCACGGCACCAAGGCGAGCAGACATCGCCCTGGCGAAGATTTTGTAGTCCGTGCTGAGGAGGGAGACCGGGCGCCAGTTCTTAAGGAGGCGGAGATCGCCCTTCTTGGGCAGCAGGACGATGACTGCCCTGCGCCAAGAGAGGGGCATCTCCCCGGTCGCCAGACTTTCCCCCAGGACCCGCGCGTAGTCGCTCCCCAGGACGTCCCAGAACGCCCTGTGGAACTCCACGGTCAGCCCGTCCAGCCCCGGGGATTTTCCCCTCGAGAGCCGGGCGAGGGCACCGGTCAGCTCCGCCAAGCTTAGCGGAGCTTCCAGATTTTCGGCGGCCTCCGGGCCGACCTTCGGCAGGTCCTCCCACAAAACTCTACGCGCTTCCTTGCTGGACGGATCCGGAGAGAACAGAGCCCCGTAATATTCACGGACCCTGTTGTTGACGCCCTCCGGATCCGAGACGAGAGAGCCGTCGTCGGCCAGCAGCGTCAAGAGCTGCTTACGGACACTCTGCCTTTTTTCCAGCGAGTAGAAGAAGGGGGAGCCGCGGTCCAGATCCCGCAGGAACCGGATCCGCGACCTCACGTACGCGCCTCGGGACCCGACGAGCTGCAGGTCCTTCAGCGCGGCCTTCTTCGCTTCGTACACCGTCCGCAGGGCCGGGTCCTGGACGACTTGACCGAGACGGGCTTCCAGGTCGAGCACCTCTTTTTCTAGGCGCCCGACTCTGGCCGCCCGCCTCTTGGTCGACCCCCTCGCGTACTCTTGACAGAAGACGCGGACGTGAGCCTTGCCCACGTCCCACCATAGCCTCAAGGAGGGGAAGCCCCCCTGCTTCCTTCTCCAGTCGGACCAGAATCGACGGAACGAGTCCTGGAACCGCACGTCCTCCAGCAGCCGGTTGTTAAAGTGCCAGTACGCGGACCCCGTCCTCGCGCGGAGCGAAGCGAGCTCCGCCCACACCAGGTGGTGGTCCGAACACGGCACCGGCCGCATGGAGGCCGCCGGGACGCAGGAAACGTATGCCCGAGACACGTAAAGGCGGTCGACTCTAGACCATCCAACTCCAGGCCTCACCCAAGTAAAGGCGCTGGAGTCGGGGTGGAGATTTCGCCAGACGTCCACCAAGTCGAAGGACCCGACCAGGTCCCTCAACTTCTCCATCGCCGTCATGCACTGCGGGGCACCGGAGCGGTCCCTCGCCTCGAGGGTGCAGTTAAAATCCCCCCCGAGGACAATGCAGTCGCCGACGTCGACGGAGCCAAGAAGAGCGGACACCTCTTCAAAGAAGCGCGTCTGCTGCGGGCCGGGATGAGGGGCGTACACGTTCACGAGATGGAGCGGCACGTCCCCCAGGCGAACCGTTACGTGCAGCAAGCGGCCTGGCACGGGCTCCTCGACCCCCAAGATCTCCGGCTGAAAATGCGGGCCCAGCAAGATGGCCACCCCACTAGAAATGGCGGTGAGGTGGCTCATGCGGACCTCTCCTTGCCATTCCAGGAGCCACGTGGCTTCGTCTCCCGGAACGGTGTGGGTTTCTTGCAGGAAGCACACCGCATATTTCCCCTCCCGCAGGAGCGAAAAATTGTCAAATCTACGGCGTGCCCCTCTGCCGCCGTTGATGTTGAGGCTGGCTATGGTTATCTTCATGGCAAAAGCATAGTGCAACCTCTACCTTAACCTATTGTGGGGGAGGGAGCGGAGTCTTTTGTTGAACTCCGCTCCCTCCGCAGCCCAGCGAGGAGTCCCTCGAGCTCGCGCAGCTCAAGGTGCTGCTCCTTTGTCAAGTGCCCGCCCGCGGCCAAGGTTTTAACGGCGGCGCGGACGGACCCCTTGATCAGCTCCGGCTCGGACCATTTTTCCAGGGCCAGTCGGGCTTGGTCGCGGCGACCCCGGCTCTGGGCCAAAAAGTCCCGGAGTTCCTTTGCAGGAATGAGGAGGGCCTCAGCGGCGGCCGCGAGCAGATCCACCGCCTCACTGGCGGTGGTCTCTAGGTCTTCACCCGCGTCCCCCACCGAGTCCCCGTCCTCCTCCGGGAGGTGGCCGCCAGCAGCCGGCCCATCGACCACACAAGGTACGGCAAATGAACCGGCCGCTCCAACCGGCCCTGGCACTGCCCCGATCCCACCCCCAGGATCGTCGGCAGAGGAGTCCCCACTGGGCTCTTTTAAAAATGGTGCTGGGTCGGGAAATGACAGCGGAAGGGGTTCCCCCTCCGCCCCAGGAACCGGAGAACAAGGAGAGACCCGGCCATAGGAGATCCTCAGGCCCTCCAAGTGCACCAGCTCCAAAGTAAGGGGCGAGGGTGGGTGTTCCTCCCCCTCCCCGCTGCCACCCCCCGGCCCAGCATCTACAGTTTCATTAAAATCAATATATTGTGTTTCTGCCGGGTCGAGCAACTCCCGGGGGAAGTTGGGTAATAGCTGGGCGGGCTCAGGTTCGACCTTTTCGGCCTCGCCCGCCTCAGTCCCCGGGACGCCCGGCCCGGCGGCTACGCATTCCTCCGCGGTCCCCACGCCCCCCACGACAGGCAGATCTTCCACTCCATCCCCGGGAGGCAGAGGCTGGGCAGCCTCAACTGTCTCACCCTCCCCGGGGAAAGACTCCTCGCGCCTGCAGCGCAATTTGGGGGCGCTGGTGGGGGACGCGGGACACGCGGCGGGCACCGACTCCTCCGCGGAGGGATGTTGTTCCCCCTCCGCGTCATTGGGGCGGTGCCTCTTTTTGTTCCTGGGGGCGCGCGGAGTCAGGGAGACCTCCATGTCTGCCGAGGCCTCCCGCTCCGCCCCCCCCTTTTCCTTTTCTTGCCCGCGCCCGGGCCCCTCTGTGGTGTTGTTCAAGGGCTCGGGCACGGGCTCGGGGCACCCCGCGCTCGCCGGTGACGGGGTTGGGCTGAGCGCGGTGGTCAAATTATCCGGCGCACTGAGGGGACCCGCCTCTTGATGTTTTGTCTTCTTCCGCGCCTTCTTTCCGGTCGGACGCTCTCCCTCCCCCCCGCCGGAGGCCCTGAAAACAAAGGCCTCCGACGATGCCCGCGCACCCATGGCTCCCAGCACGCGGACGCAACTAGGGGGAGGGGTGGCGGCGGCGCCAGCCTTGGCCGCCTTCGATGGTTTGGCGGCCTTGGAGGCGGGGCAGTTCTTGCGAACGTGCCCCACCTCCCTGCAGGCATGGCACCGCACGCCGTCCGACGTCCAGAAGACGCGGTAGGCAGTCCCCTCGTGCACCACATTAAAAGATCCCTCCGTCGTCTCCTCCCGCGCCAGCCGGACAAAGAGCTGGCGGCGGAAGGAGAACACGTGGCGCAGGCTGTTCTCCCTGAGGCCGAGCGGTATGGGGTTGATCCCCGACCTTACCTCCCCCAGTTGGTGTAGGTGAGGGAGGAGGAGCTCAGCGGGAACAAAGGGCGGGACGTTTGATAGAATGACCCTCTGCGCGGTGGCCTCGAGAGGATCCACCGGCAGGAACGTCCCGCCCACCGTGAGCCCCTTTTCAAGGGCCAGGGACACCGCCCGCTCCGACCCCAGGAAGAACACGGCCTTCCCAGACATCTTGGAGGCTGCGACAATGGCCGAGGGGCCGACTACCCCAGCCATCGCCAGCACGCACTCCTCAATGCTCATTGTGGGGTGAGTGTAGCTCTTGACCCCGTGTTTTTTTGTTATAAGTGTAAATGGTGGCAGGGCAGCGGGTGGCGCAGGAGGTGCTGTGGAAGCGGTTGCCACCTGCGCATACGTCTTCGCTGGCCCTGCCACCGGCGTGGATGGGGTCGCCATCACGGGGTCCCTTTAAGGGCTACACCCACCCCAAAGTCACAGGCCTTCATGGTCTTTATTGGCCTCTTATATAATGACTGAGCAGAGGAGCCCTTAATGAGGCACACCTCTCCCCTAGTTGGCAATTGGGGAGGGGCCTTGCTCCCTCTGCTCAGTTGTCTTAATTGTTTTTTTTAAAATTAGGAAGAAAAGGGGCCTCAGAGAGAGAGGGGAGAAACAGAGGGTAACGGAGAAAGAGAGAGGGGGGTGGGAAGGGGGGGGGGGCTGCGAGGGCAGGTCTCCCCTCGCAGCTGTGGGTGGGTGCACTCCCCAGATGGCAAAACACAAAAGTCTTTGGGGTGGTCTTCAGGTGGGGGGAGAAGATGTCTTCACCTGGGGTAGCTGGAGCCACCAGGCACTCTTAACGATCCTTAATTGGGTGATTAATGAAAATCTTCAGCCTGGTAGCTCCAGCTATCCCAGGCTAGGCAAATGTGGGGGGGTGGGGGGGGGTTCCAATTGTGGGGGGGGGCCTAGTTGTAAGCAAGGCCCCCACACACACTACCACACACACACACACCCCCCGCGATGTTCCGGCCCTCAGTGGTCTTCTTTCCTCCCCCCACCGATACAACAAAGTCTGTTTGGGGAAATGCACCCACACCCACCTGTAGAAATGTAGAGTCTCCCTCCTTCCACACTGGATGGTTGTTGTGGTTTTTCCCCCTCTCTCCAACTCCTTGCAGAATGGTAAAAGTTGTTAAAGTTTTCTGTTCTCCTCCTCTCCCTCTGGATAGAAGTTGGTGTTGAAGCCCCTTTCTTCCTTCTCTTCCTGGGCTGGTCTCAGGGCTCTCCAGGCAGGAGCTCAAGTTGCTAGCTGCTCTCCTCACTGCTCTCAGCTCCTACTGTGCAGGACACGCCTCCACTGCTCTACGATTGGTTCCTTGTGCATGAAACTCTTTTGAGTTCACCTGTGAAAACATAAAAACAATAAACAGTGCCACCCAACCTGGGTGACACTCCAGACATTTTCAAGGCCCTTTTTTTCCCCCCTTTTTTTTTTTGTTTTTTTTTTGTGTTTTTCTTTGTTTTTTTTTTTTTGGTTTTTTTTTTTTGGGCACTAAAATCACAATTTTCCCCAGTGCCCCCTATAAAAGGGAAGGGGGACACTAAAAGCACCGGCAATTAAAACAAATTAAACTTTAAAACGTAAAATCAAATTAAAATTTGGTTGCCGGGCGTGATGATGCACTCCAGTCCCTCCGGTGCCCACCTCTCGCGGAAGGCCGCGAGCGTACCGGTGGACACCGCGTGCTCCATCTCCAAGGACACCCTGGACCGGATGTAAGAGCGGAAGAGAGGCAGGCAGTCAGGTTGAACGACCCCCTCGACCGCCCGCTGCCTGGACCGGCTGATGGCACCCTTGGCCGTGCCCAGGAGCAGTCCTACGAGGAGGCCTTCGGACCTACCCGCTCCCCTCCGCACAGGGTGCCCAAAGATCAGGAGAGTGGGACTGAAGTGCAGCCAGAATTTCAGGAGCAGCCCCTTCAAATAGTGGAACAGGGGCTGCAACCTCGTGCATTCAATAAAAACATGGAACACGGACTCCTCCAGACCGCAGAAATTGCAGGCGGCCTGGGAGTCCGTGAACCGGCTTAAAAATTTATTGCACGGCACTGCTCCGTGCACCACCCTCCAGGCCAAGTCCCCGATGAATAGTGGGAGGACCCCTGCGTAGAGTGCCCTCCATCGGGTTCCTTGTGCATGAATGACAGAAGGATAGTTTGCAGGTGCAGCAGGTAATCAGGAAGGTGAATGGAATGTTGGCCTTCATTGCGAAAGGGATGGAGTACAAAAGCAGGGAGGTGTTGCTGCAACTGTATAAGGTATTGGTAAGGCCGCACCTGGAGTACTGCGTGCAGTTTTGGTCACCTTACTTAAGGAAGGATATACTAGCTTTGGAAGGGGTACAGAGACGATTCATTAGGCTGATTCGAGAAATGAGGGGGTTACCTTATGATGATAGATTGAGTAGACTGGGTCTTTACTCCTTGGAGTTCAGAATGATGAGGGGTGATCTTATAGAAACATTTAAAATCAAAAAAGGGATAGACAAGATAGAGGCAGAGAGGTTGTTTCCATTGGTGGGGGAGACTAGAACTAGGGGGCACAGCCTCAAAATACGGAGGAGCCGATTTAAAACCGAGTTGAGAAAGAATTTCTTCTCCCAGAGGGTTGTGAATCTGTGGAATTCTCTGCCCAGGGAAGCAGTTGAGGCTAGCTCATTGAATGTATTCAAGTCACAGATAGATAGATTTTTAAGCAATAAGGGAATTAAGGGTTACGGGGAGAGGGCGGGTAAGTGGAGCTGAGTCCACGACCAGATCAGCCATGATCTTATTGAATGGCGGAGCAGGCTCGAGGGGCTAGATGGCCTACTCCTGTTCCTAATTCCTATGTTCCTATGCTCCTAACCTCAGCAACTTTCAGCAATTTACAGAGGGGGAAGATTGGGATGCTTTTGTGGAAAGATTGGAACACTTCTTTATAGCCAACGACCTGGACGGGGACACACCGGCCACATTGCCGAACAAACGCAGGGTCATCCTGCTTAGCAATTGTGGGCCCACCATCGACGGTCTTGTCAGGGACTTACGAGCCCCGGAGAAGACAACCACCAAGAGCTATGAGCAACTTGTAACAATCATACAGGAACAACAAAACCGAAAGAAACCATCCTCACAGCCAGGCACTGGTTCTACACTTACTGGCGACCTGAGGGCCAAGAAAATGCTGCACACTTAAGAAGACTAGCTGCACCGTGTGATTTTGGTGACCACCTTAATGAAGCACTACGGGACATATTTGTCATCGGAATCAGCCACGAAGGCCTCCTACACAAATTGCTCTCAGCTGACATCACTGTCACCCTGGAGAAAGCAATCCAAGTGAGCCAGGCCTACATGGTTTTGGCCAGCGACTCCAGGCGAATACTGACACAGGACTCTAAACCGGGGAGTGCAGTGCACCGCATGTATACATCTACAGGCAGAAATGCTGCCCTGAGTCCCGCAACCCTGAGTCCGCCACATGGAGCAAATTGGATGACCCAGTGTTGGCGCTGTGGAGGAAACCACAGGGCCCACCAGTGCCGCTACAAAGACTATGCATGCAAAGGCTGCAAAAAGAAAGGGCACCTTCAGAGAATGAGCAGAAAAGGCTGTACTTACCGCGTCTCTGATGAGTTGGCTGATCACCGGGGCTCCGACACAGATGAAGGTGAAGCTGCTCAAACCCTGGAAGAAGAATATGGAATCTTTACCTGCTCCACCAAAAGTTCTCCGTGGACGATGGAAGTGGACATCGACGGGGTCCCAGTCTCCATGGAGATCGACATGGGGCGAGCCAGTCTGTGATAAGCCAAATGACCTTTGAAAAAATTTGGATGAATCCTGCCACTCGACCAAAACTGTCTCCTGTCCAGGCAAAGCTGTTCACCTATACCAAAGGTAAAATCCAAATCATAGGCAGTGTAGACGTCCAGGTCTCCCAGGGCGGCGTGTTGAACAAACTCCCCCTGTGGTTATTCGGCAACGGTCCCACGCTGCTTGGCAGGAATTGGATGAACATCAGGCGAAGTGGCCCTGTGGAAGAAAAGACCACCACAGCCCTCCTGCAGGAAAGCCAGGAAATGGCTGCAGCACTAGCAGCACAAGGAGAAACGCTTGTAATTAAAATGGGCGCTGCCATGCCACCAGTGAGCATGGAGGAGCATCACATGACACCGAGCGGCCAATCGGATTTGAAGGCTCCCTTAAAGGAGACCAGTAACCAAAGAAATTTAAAGGGGTAGTTTCAACTATTTGAGTACACGGACTTTAAAGCTAAAGATGCGATTAAAGGGTGCAATTATGAAAATGTATGCAATGTAACAATGAATTGTGATGCTTGTTTAACTAATGTGACTAATGATATGAATGCAGGTGTCAGTAAGGTTAAGAACAAGTTTATTATGCTTAACAGTAATGATAGTACTGTTGAGACCAGGACACCCAAAAGTGATGCAAATGATAGAATGTATAATGCAGACTTGACTTTGTGTGATCAGAGCCAAGGTGTCATGTATACTGGTAGGACACTGCCAAAGAACATTGGATCCTACAGAGACCATGCTCAAGCCAATGGAATCCCCCTGTGGGAGACCCCCAGGTCCAGCAGGCTACCTGACTATGTAGCCTGGACCTTTGGAACGAATGTGATGCCCCTTGCAGGACACACACACAGGCAGTGGGAGCAGACCCACTACAGGGATAGTGGTCAATGGGCAGCCCAGCCACCACCAATGGCAACCTGCAGCAGATCAGCCCTACAGCCCCTGGCCACCAGGGCCAACATCAGAAGCATGAGGCCAATACCCTCCAGCTTCCCTGGCAAACCCTGGGATGACCTGACCCTCATCCCAATTGGTGAACAAGGAACCCACCAAGTCTTGTGGCCCTGCCCACCACCCCTCAACTACCCACATCACAGTGTATACACACCACCCACTGTTGCCATGGCCACCTCCCCGAGGGATCCCACAACAGTGACACCCACTTGGTTTGTGTGTGAGGGAGGGGAAATGTACGAGGTCAGCCTCAAGCACAGGGGTCACACCTGGCAACCACACAACCCTCACCACAACCTCCCATAGCCCACCATTGCTCACCTGCACTGGTCATGACAATAAGGATATGAAAAATGCTCAGAGGGGAGTATTGTTGTGTATGCATGATGTTTACTGTGTGATGTCTGTAACACTGTTATGCCACATTGAATGTAGCCTTATACTGTACACCTTACCGGTACACCAGAGGGTGCTGCTGCTGGAGACCTAAGGGTTGCCTGTACACGGCAGGTAACCCAGTATAAAAGGGAACTCACAGCTTGTTGTCGTCACTCAGGAGCTGCAAATAAAGGACTACAGGTCTGCACAGTTTAAGTATCATACCCTGCCTCGTGGAGTCATTACTAAAGGTGCCTACATATACAATAAGGACCACAAGCAGTTGGTACAGCAGCAGGTACATCCTGTGTTGGAGGGTGGAGAAGGTTGCAGAGGTAGGATGGGGTGAAGCCATGGGGAGATTTCAAGATGAGAACAAGGGGCTTTGCAATGAATGCAATGAGGGACAGGGAGCCAATGAAGATCAGCAAAGAGAACTCAGCACAGTAGTATGAAGAAGGATCCCAACACTAACCTTTCCCCCTAGAATCTCAGCTCACATCCAGCCCTGATCAATCGATCATTTTTTGCTGAAACCAAAATTGCCATCTAACAAATGAATGTTTATGTTGCCAAATGGTGATCACTCATCAGTTTTTGCTTATTTAACCTGATTTATTGCCTTCAGTAGCTTCCAACCTTAATTTTCTCTATAAACTCCCAAATTAGATCACACATGACACCCTCTTTGTGGGAATTCGGCCAAAGTTCCTCTGTGTTTGTGAAACTCTCAGAATGATATCATGTAAAATTAGGATTAATAAATCAGTGTGATTTCTTAACTGCAAAACATGTCAGTACTCTTCTTCCTTTGAACCTTCTCCTACCGGCAACAGTAGATGAAATACTGCCAGCAGCAGCTTCCTTGCCCTGAAAGTCTATCACTGCCTTTTAACTTACACAATTGTGTTTATATTTTAATTATACCTGGTACATTGGAAGCCACTGATACGATTTATATTCGAAACAAAATAGGATGCCAAAAAAAAGGATCAAAGTTAAGGAGTGTTATAAGACAACATGGGATATTGGACCTTTCAACAAGTATTATACGTTATATTTCTACAGGCTCTTTATGATCCTAATGTCTGTTAGATATCGGTAACATGCCAATTAAATTCTTTAATCTGTCTGCATGACAGGTCAGGTGCTGGGAATCTGTATAGTGGGCCCCAGTCACTACTGCACAGCTTCCTGGCTTTCTCAGGTTAATAATGACTTTGGTGTCTGTATATCACGTCATATGTAAATTAGTTGATGAGTGAACAGGTCCTTCCCTTCATCAGGAAATAACTGAGTGATATATTCTGTTTAGTTCGATCATTTTCAAATTCTGGCACTATTCCATGCTAGAAAGTAAATGGTAAAAATTGTGAACCCCCCTCCCCACATCACCCCCACTGTAAAGCAGCAAAATGATAAAAAAAATCAGCAATAGGGAAAACATGCAAAACTGTCAGAGATTTGCTTCTCTCTCCTGACTCTCAATGTAGAATTGAAAGCCAGCCTATTAAAATGGTCTTTCTAGCCTCATCTATTATGATGACGAAGTTTTTACAGAGATGGGCAATTGGCATCAGTGTCTCACCAGACTGTTGTATTGTATGTACCTGTGAGTATGCTCGCAGGTTTGTTGGGCGGGTATGGTAGCATAGTGGTTATGTTACTGGGCTAATAATCCAGAGGTCTATACCAGAGACATAAGTTTAAATCCCACTATAGTAGATGGGGAATTTAATTTGTAGAGCTGTTGAGTTGGGAGTGGCTTAGCCAGTCATGTGATGATCACAAGACTCATTAAGACCCCAGCCAGTTGGGTTTGGGGCGATCCACAATGAGGCAGGTGGTTGTGAGCCTGGTGGATGAACTAGAAATGTGTAGTGTGGTGTTGCTATGAATTCTTCAGCAAAGAACCCATGAAGCAAATATATTACAACTGTCAATCTCTGCTCTTTGACCCATGTGATTTTGGCTCTATGAATGGCAGCAATCCAGGGAAAATAGTGAAAGACAAGTTCTGTACCCACCTATACAAATCATTGGATACTAGAGGGCAGCACAAGTGCAAAACGTAATTGTCTTCATATCGATGGGGTGGAAATGAACAGGAAACTCCTTTATCTACCACCTTACATGGGGAATGAAAATCTAACTATGTATCGTCCATCTCCAATGAAAATGAATAATTGTTTATTGTATATACTGGCCATATTATTTCCCAGTAATCAACTCTTTCCATTGACCTGCGATAATTATGCCACAGTCATGAATATTTCAGGTTGGGTATGGCCATATATCAATGATATAGACACTATTGGTAGCCAGTGCCCACTAATGCAGAAGAATCTTACACAAAGAAAGAAAAAGGAAAGAACTTGCATTTATATTGCACCTTTCACATACTCTAGACATGCTAAAGCACATCGCAACCAATGGATTACTTTGGACATGTAGTCACCATTGTCATTTAGGCAAACATGACAGCCAATTTGCGCACAAGGTTCCATAAAGAGCAAATGTGATCGGTGACTAGTCAGTCTCACTTGTGGTGGTGTTGATTGAAGTATAAATGATGGCAATGGGAAAACACCCTGCTTTTCTCCGTCCTGCTGAAAAGACAGCTGGGGCCTCAGATTGACGTCTTCAAAAGATGGCATCATAGACAATGCAGTACTCCCTCGGTAATGCACTAAAGTGTGAACCGAGATTATGTGCTGGAATGGAGCTTAAACCCCTGAAGCTCTGACTCAGAGGCAAGAGTGACACTAAGCTGACAAGAACGTAAGAAAAGTCAGCTCAATCCTCACAACATTAACTCTTCCATCATGACATTAAATTGTATTTTGACTAACCCCGACATGTCTATCCCCATTACCGTGTTTGGTAGACTATTCTAAACAAGTTCTAAATTGACTTTACATTAATTTTAATTTATATCCTCTGGTCCTACATTTCTGGCAAACTATGAAGTAAGAATCTGGTTCAATTTATCTGCATCAATTAATATTATATACACTTTGATGAGGATTCCCTTCAACTGCCTTCTTTCTGCTGTCAGCAAAACGACAGAGCCAATACTGACTAAAACCATCCCAAAAGCTTCAAGGCTTGTCAGCTTGGCTCAGTTAGTAACACTCTTCGCTTTCAATGAAAAGGTTGTGGATTTGTGCACTATCAAGGCTAACTCTCCAGTGTAGTTCTGAGGGAGTGCTGCATTGTTGAATCTGTCATCCTTTGGATGGAACATTAAAAACAGAGACCTTTGTGTTGATTTAGGAAAGATCAGCATTGGCTCCGTGGTGGCACTCTTTCCTTTAAGTGATGAAGGTTGTTGGTTCAGGTCCCACTCCAGATACTTGAGCATAAAATCTAGGCTGACACTTCAGTGCAGTACTGAGGGAGTGCTGCACTGTCACTGCCTTTCAGATGAGACATTAAACCAAGGCCCCACCTGCCCTCTTAGTTCGATGTAAAGAACTTGTGGCTATTTTGAAGTAGAGCTGGAGTGTTCTCCCTGGTGTCCTGGCCAATATTTATCCCTTAGTTAACATCACTACAACAGATTAACTGGTCATTATCACATTGTTGTTTGTCAAACCTTGCTGTGCTTTGGGACATCCTAACTGCTTGAAAGGCGCTATATAAATGCAAGTCTTTCTTTTATGTTAAGGATCATGTGGCACTATTTGAAGAACAGCAGTGATTATTTTCTGGCCAGAAGTTTTTCCCTCAACTAATACCAACAAAATCAGTTTAGTCATTCATTTCATGACTGTAAGTGGGATGTGCAGTCAGTATACTTGAGCAGTGATTCATTATGTGAAGTGTTGTCAGGTGTTGTATAAATGCGAATACTATTACAGCATATAATACCATTTAAAAGTTCGAGATACAAATGGCCATTATTTTAAGGCTTGGTTGAAATCATGAATATAAATCATTTGAGCTTTGCGTTTGCTGGTTGCAATATTATCTGACTCCCCCCGATTATCTGAGCTTAGTGGCAAGTAATCACAGCCATACAACACTCAATGGGGGTGAAATTGGTTTGGGGCATTGAATGGAAAATAACATTGAGCTTGGTCGAAAATGGGCTGCTGTTTTGCTATCGCACATTCTGCACTACCGCGCCAGATCAATTTAACACCAAATATGTGAGAATGTCATACATGGGTAACATATACATGACATGCTCCTCCCCTGCAATTCTCAATGAAATAGAAACATAGAAACATAGAAAATAGGTGCAGGAGTAGGCCATTCAGCCCTTCTAGCCTGCACCGCCATTCAATGAGTTCATGGCTGAACATGCAACTTCAGTACCCCCTTCCTGCTTTCTCGCCATACCCCTTGATCCCCCTAGTAGTAAGGACTTCACCTAACTCCCTTTTGAATATATTTAGTGAATTGGCCTCAACTACATTCTGTGGTAGAGAATTCCACAGGTTCACCACTCTCTGGGTGAAGAAGTTTCTCCTCATCTCGGTCCTAAATGGCTTACCCCTTATCCTTAGACTGTGACCCCTGGTTCTGGACTTCCACAACATTGGGAACATTCTTCCTGCATCTAACCTGTCTAAACACGTCAGAATTTTAATCGTTTCTATGAGGTCCCCTCTCATTCTTCTGAACTCCAGTGAATACAAGCCCAGTTGATCCAGTCTTTCTTGATAGGTCAGTCCCGCCATCCCGGGAATCAGTCTGGTGAATCTTCGCTGTACTCCCTCAATAGCAAGAATGTCCTTCCTCAAGTTAGGAGACCAAAACTGTACACAATACTCCAGGTGTGGCCTCACCAAGGCCCTGTACAACTGTAGCAACACCTCCCTGCCCCTGTACTCAAATCCCCTCGCTATGAAGGCCAACATGCCATTTGCTTTCTTAACTGCCTGCTGTACCTGCATGCCAACCTTCAATGACTGATGTACCATGACACCCAGGTCTCGTTGCACCTCCCCTTTTCCTAATCTGTCGCCATTCAGATAATAGTCTGTCTCTCTGTTTTTACCACTAAAGTGGATAACCTCACATTTATCCACATTATACTTCATCTGCCATGCATTTGCCCACTCACCTAACCTATCCAAGTCACTCTGCAGCCTCATAGCATCCTTCTCGCAGCTCACACTGCCACCCAACTTAGTGTCATCCGCAAATTTGGAGATGCTACATTTAATCCCCTCGTCTAAATCATTAATGTACAATGTAAACAGCTGGGGCCCCAGCACAGAACCTTGCGGTACCCCACTAGTCACTGCCTGCCATTCTGAAAAGTCCCCATTTACTCCTACTCTTTGCTTCCTGTCTGACAACCAGTTCTCAATCCACGTCAGCACACTACCCCCAATCCCATGTGCTTTAACTTTGCACATTAATCTCTTGTGTGGGACCTTGTCGAAAGCCTTCTGAAAGTCCAAATATACCACATCAACTGGTTCTCCCTTGTCCACTTTACTGGAAACATCCTCAAAAAATTCCAGAAGATTTGTCAAGCATGATTTCCCTTTCACAAATCCATGCTGACTTGGACCTATCATTTCCAAATGCGCTGCTATGACATCCTTAATAATTGATTCCATCATTTTACCCACTACTGAGGTCAGGCTGACCGGTCTATAATTCCCTGTTTTCTCTCTCCCTCCTTTTTTAAAAAGTGGGGTTACATTGGCTACCCTCCACTCGATAGGAACTGATCCAGAGTCAATGGAATGTTGGAAAATGACTGTCAATGCATCCGCTATTTCCAAGGCCACCTCCTTAAGTACTCTGGGATGCAGTCCATCAGGCCCTGGGGATTTATCGGCCTTCAATCCCATCAATTTCCCAACACCATTTCCCGACTAATAAGGATTTCCCTCAGTTCCTCCTCCTTACTAGACCCTCTGACCCCTTTGATATCCGGATGGTTGTTTGTGTCCTCCTTAGTGAATACCGAACCAAAGTACTTGTTCAATTGGTCTGCCATTTCTTTGTTCCCCGTTATGACTTCCCCTGATTCTGACTGCAGGGGACCTACGTTTGTCTTTACTAACCTTTTTCTCTTTACATATCGATAGAAACTTTTGCAATCCGCCTTAATGTTCCCTGCACCTTCTTCTCGTACTCCATTTTCCCTGCCCTAATCAAACCCTTTGTCCTCCTCTGCTGAGTTCTAAATTTCTCCCAGTCCCCGGGTTCACTGCTATTTCTGGCCACTTCCTTGGCTTTAATACTATCCCTGATTTCCCTTGATAGCCACGGTTGAGCCACCTTCCCTTTTTTATTTTTACGCCAGACAGGAATGTACAATTGTTGTAGTTCATCCATGCGGTCTCTAAATGTCTGCCATTGCCCATCCACAGTCAACCCCTTAAGTACCATTCGCCAATCTATCCTAGCCAATTCACGCCTCATACCTTCAAAGTTACCCTTCTTAAAGTTCTGGACCATGGTCTCTGAATTAACTGTTTCATTCTCCATCCTAATGCAGAATTCCACCATATTATGGTCACTCTTCCCCAAGGGGCCTCACACAATGAGATTGCTAATTAATGCTCTCTCATTACACAACACCCAGTCTAAGATGGCCTCCCCCCTAGTTGGTTCCTCGACATATTGATCTAGAAAACCATCCCTTATGCACTCCAGGAAATCCTCCTCCACCGTATTGCTTCCAGTTTGGCTAGCCCAATCTTGGTGCATATTAAAGTCACCCATTATAACTGCTGCACCTTAATTGCATGCACCCCTAATTTCCTGTTTGATGCCCTCCCCAACATCACTACTACTGTTTGGAGGTCTGTACACAACTCCCACTAACGTTTTTTGCCCTTTGGTGTTCTGCAGCTCTACCCATATAGATTCCACATCATCCAAGCTAATGTCCTTCCGAACTATTGCATTAATCTCCTCTTTAACCAGCAATGCTACCCCACCTCCTTTTCCTTTTATTCTATCCTTCCTGAATGTTGAATACCCCTGGATGTTGAGTTCCCAGCCCTGATCATCCTGGAGCCACGTCTCCGTAATCCCAATCACATCATATTTGTTAACATCTATTTGCACAGTTAATTCATCCACCTTATTGCGGATACTCCTTGCATTAAGACACAAAGCCTTCAGGCTTGTTTTTTTAACACCCTTTGTCCTTTTAGAATTTTGCTGTACAGTGGCCCTTTTTGTTCTTTGCCTTGGGTTTCTCTGCCCTCCACTTTTCCTCATCTCCTTTCTGTCTTTTGCTTTTGCCTCCTTTTTGTTTCCCTTTGTCTCCCTGCATTGGTTTCCATCCCCCTGCCATATTAGTTTAACTCCTCCCCAACAGCACTAGCAAACACTCCCCCTCGGACATTGGTTCCAGTCCTGCCCAGGTGCAGACCGTCCGGTTTGTACTGGTCCCACCTCCCCCAGAACCGGTTCCAATGCCCCAGGAATTTGAATCCCTCCCTGCTGCACCACTGCTCAAGCCACATATTCATCTGCGCTATCCTGCGATTCCTATTCTGACTAGCACATGGCACTGGTAGCAATCCCGAGATTACTATTTTTGAGGTCCTACTTTTTAATTTAGCTCCTAGCTCCTTAAATTCATTTTGTAGGGCCTCATACCTTTTTTTAAACCGATGTCATTGGTACCAATGTGCACCACGACAACTGGCTGTTCTCCCTCTCTTTTTAGAATGTCCTGCACCCGCTCCGAGACATCCTTGACCCTTGCACCAGGGAGGCAACATACCATCCTGGAGTCTCGGTTGCGGCCACAGAAACGCCTATCTATTCCCCTTACAATTGAATCCCCTATCACTATCGCTCTCCCACTCTTTTTGCTGCCCTCCTGTGCAACAGAGCCAGCCACGGTGCCATGAACTTGGCTGCTGCTGCCCTCCCCTGATGAGTCATCCCCCCCAACAGTACTCAAAGCGGTGTATCTGTTTTGCAGGGGGATGACCACAGGGGACCCCTGCACTACCTTCCTTGCAGTACTCTTCCTGCTGGTCTTCCATTCCCTATCTGGCTGTGGACCCTTCTCCTGCGGTAAGACCAACTCGATACACGTGCTACTCATGTCATTCTCAGCATCGTGGATGCTCCAGAGTGAATCCACCCTCAGCTCCAATTCCGCAACGCGGACCGTCAGGAGCTGGAGGTGAATACACTTCCCGCGCACATAGTCGTCAGGGACACCGGAAGTGTCCCTGAGTTCCCACATGGTACAGGAGGAGCATAACACCCGACCGAGCTCTCCTGCCATGACTTAACCCTTAGATACACTTAAATTGGCAACAACAATGTTAAAAGTTACTGACTAATATAAAAAAAGAAAAAGAAAAACTACTCACCAATCACCAGCCAATCACTTACCCCCTAGGCTGTGACGTCACCTTTCTGTTTCTTTCTACTTCTTTTTTGCCTTCTCCTGTAGCTGCATAAGTACGCCTTTTATAGGCCTCTGCCGATCCCCGGACTCACACCTCAGCGACCACGAACTCCCGCTGCCTCTCGCGGCCTTTTATAGGCCTCTGCCGATCCCCGGACTCACGCCCCAGCGACCACGAACTCCCGCTGCCTCTCGCAGCCTTTTATAGGCCTCTGCCGATCCCCGGACTCACACCTCAGCGACCACGAACTCCCGCTGCCTCTCGCGGCCTTTTATAGGCCTCTGCCGATCCCCGGACTCACGCCTCAGCGACCACGAACTCCCGCTGCCTCTCGCAGCCTTTTATAGGCCTCTGCCGATCCCCGGACTCACGCCTCAGCGACCAATGTCACATAATTCCAATCCCATGATACAACAACGTTGCAGGATCTTTTCAGTGACCATTTCTCCTCTTTCTTTTAGATGTTGAGCCTCGGTCGGTTAATGGTCCCATGAGGCCTGGTATTTTACTCAAATCTTCATTTTCATTTGTTAGCGTAGATATTAAGTTTGGCCGGGGAGCATTGCAGCCAAATTTCTAACCCTGGGGTACCAAAGCCAACTGTAACATCTCAACCACTTCAGGGCTTGCACACTCTGTACTTGTATCCCATTTAACAACCGGGCCTTTGGTTCCTGTTCCCCATTTAAAAACCGGGCCTTTGGTTCCTGTCCCACATGTAAAAACTGAGCCTTTGGTTCTAATTGGTGACTGAGCCAGTAAACACGCCTGTTTAGGAAAAACTCGGCTGCCCATATCCTAATTCGCACCCGTTCACCCATCACTTCTGTGCTCGCTGGCCTGCATTGTCTCCCGTTTCAGCAACGCTTCGATTTTAAAATTCTCATCCTTGTTTTCAAATCACTTCATGGCCTAGCCTCTCCCTATCAATATACTATCTGTTGTGCATCGCTTGGTAGCACTCACGCCTTTGCATCAGAAGGTTGTGGGTTCAAGCCCCCCGTCTAGGGATCTGAGCACAAAAATCAAGGCTGATACTCCAGTGCAGTACAAAAGGAGTGCTGCACTGTCAGAGGTGCCATCTTTTGGTTGAGACGTTAAACCGAGGCCCTGTCTGTGCACTCATATTTGGATGTAAAAGATCCCATGACATTATTTCAAATAAGAGCAGGGGAATTCTTCCCGGTGTCCTAGCCAATATTTATCTCTCACTCAACAGTACTAAAACAGGTTATCTGGTCATTATCACATTGCTGTTTGTGGGAGCTAGCTGTGTGCAAATTGTCTGCTGCGTTTCCTACATTACAACAGTGACTACACTTCAAAAAGTATTTCATTGGCAGTAAAGTGCTTTGGGACATCTGGTGGTTGTGAAAAGCGTTACGTAAATGCAAGTCTTTCTTCCTCTTGTGCATCCCCGACTTCCTTTGCCCCACCATTGGCGGCCGTGCATCCAACTGCCTCGGCCCTGAGCTCTGGAATTCCCTCCCTAAACATTTCTGTCTCTCTACCTCTCTCTCCTCCTTTAAGACTGCTTAAAACCTACATCTTCCTATCCTAATTTTTCTTTCTGTTCCTCGGTGTCAAATTTTCTCTGATAGCACGCTGTGAAGCACCTTGGGACTTCTTACTACGTAAAAGGCGCTACATAAATGCTGACGATATGAAGATGGGAGGAAAAGCAATGTGTGAGGAGGACACAAAAAAATCTGCAAAAGGACATAGACAGGCTAAGTGAGTGGCCAAAAATTTGGCAGATGGAGTATAATGTTGGAAAGTGTGAGGTCATGCACTTTGTCAGAAAAAAAATCAAAAAGCAAGTTATTATTTAAATGGAGAAAGATTGCAAAGTGCTGCAGTATAGTGGGACCTGGGGGGTAATTGAGCATGGAACACAAAAGGATAGTATGCAGGTACAGCAAGTGATCAGGAAGGTCAATGGTATCTTGGCCTTTATTGCAAAGGGGATGGAGTGTAAAAGCAGGGAAGTCTTGCTACAGCTATATAAGGTATTGGTGAGGCCACACCTGGAATACTGCATGCAGTTTTGGTTTCCATATTTACGAAAAGATATACTTGTTTTGGAGATAGTTCAGAGAAAGTTCACTAGGTTGATTCCGGGGATGAGGGGGTTGACATATGAGGAAAGGTTGAGTAGGTTGGGCCTCTACTCATTGGAATTCAGAAGAATGAGAGGTGATCTAATCGAAACGTATAAGATTATGAGGGGGCTTGACAAGGTGGATGCAGAGAGGATGTTTCCACTGATGGGGGAGATTAGAACTAGAGGGCATAATCTTAGACTCAGGGGTCGCCCATTTAAAACTGAGATGAAGAGAAATTTCTTCTCTCAGAGGGTTATGAACCTGTGGAACTCACTGTCTCAGAGAGCTGTGAAAGCTGGGACATTGAATAAATTTAAGACAGAAACAGTCAGTTTCTTAAACGATAAGGAGATAAGGGTTTATGGGGAGCGGGCAGGGAAGTGGACCTGAGTCCATGATCAGATCAGCCATGATCTCAGTGAATGATGGAGCAGGCTCGAGGGGCCGTATAGTCTACTCCTGCTCCTATTTCTTCTTTTCTTATGTACTTATAAATGCACGTTGTTGCTGTTGAAATGGACATGTCTCTATTGTTGCTTTGCCCTGTCTGTTGGCTGAAAATGGAAACAAATAATGATGGTTGCATTATAAAAAAATCTGAAGTGCAGGTAAAAACATGTAGAAGCCACTATCACCATTACTGACACATCAATGTTGCTGTTCCTGGCGTTCGCTTTCTTATATTAATTAAAAATCAATCATCGCCTCACTTCCAAACCAATCTTGATGACAATCTGCAGCTGAAGGAGATATTCCTAAACCATGAGGATGACTACATGTTCAATTACTCTTGTGCCAAGCCTGGGTTGCACCTCAACAGAGCCGGGACCAATATCCTCGTGGGGGTTGGGGGGGGGGAGTGGTGGCAGGCAGTGGAAAGAGCGTGCGGCAAATCTGTCCCACCCTCCCTTACCCTCAACGACTATCTGTCCCACCTGTGACAGGGACTGTGGCTGTCGTATTGAACTGTTCAGCCACCTAACGACTCATTTTAAGAGTGGAAGCAAGTCTTCCTCGATCCCGAGGGACTGCCTATGATGATGATGATGATGGGGGGGGGGTTGCTAGTGCTGTTGGGGAGGGTTTAAATTAGCTTGACAGGGCAATGGGAACCTGAGAATAGATTCAGTAGGGAGGGAAGTAAAGCTGGAATTGGAAAGCAAGAGTGTAGAAAGTGAATTTGAAGGAAAGAGGAAACAAGGGCTAGAAAGTTGACAACAAGGAGGTCTGGCTGTACTAAATGATATATACTTCAATGCAAGGAGTATAGCAAGTAAGGAAGATGAGCTGAGAACACAGCTAGAAACTTGGGAGTGTGATAGTATTGCTATTATAGAGACATGGCTAAAAGAGGGGCAGGTATGGCAGCTCAACATTCCTGGTTACAGGATCTTCAGATGGGATAGAGAGGGGGTAAAAAGGGAGGGGGGGTCGCAGTATTGATTAACGAAACCATTACAGCTGTGAGGAGGGATGATATGTTAGAGGGATCATCAAACGAGGCCATATGGGTTGAACTGAAAAGTAAAAAAGGGGCAATCGCACTGCTGGAAGTGTTATATAGACGCCCAAACAGTGAGAGGAAGAGCAAATATGTAGGCAAATTTCTGAGAAGTGCAAAAACTATAGGGCAGTAATAGTGGGGGATTTCAACTATCCTAATATTTACTGGGACAAAATTAGTGTGAAGGGTATAGAGGGTGCAGAATTGCTCAAATGCATTCCAGAGAACTTTTATAGCCAGTATGTAGCAAGCCCAACATGGGAGGGAACAGTTTGGGATTGAGTTTTAGGGAATGAAGCTGGGCAGGTAGAAGGGGTATCAATGAGAGAGCATTTAAGTGCTAGTGACCATAATTCAGTCAGATTTAAGGTAGTTATGGAAAAGGACAAGGACAGACCAGGAATAAAAGTTCTAAGCAGGAAGAGTAGTGCAATGAAGGTAGTGCAGGAGTCCCCTGTGGTCATCCTCCTGCAAAACAGATACACTGCTTTGGGTACTGTTGAGGGGGATGACTCATCAGGGGAGGGCAGCAGCAGCCAAGTTCATGGCACCGTGGCTGGCTCTGTTGCACAGGAGGGCAGGAAAAAGAGTGGGAGAGCGATAGTGATAGGGGATTCAATTGTAAAGGGAATAGATAGGCGTTTCTGCGGCCGCAACCGAGACTCCAGGATAGTATGTTGCCTCCCTGGTGCAAGGGTCAAGGATGTCTCGGAGCGGGTGCAGGACATTCTAAAAAGGGAGGGAGATCAGCCAGTTGTCCTGGTGCACATTGGTACCAACGACATAGGTAAAAAAAGGGATGAGGTCCTACGAAACGAATTTAAGGAGCTAGGAGCTAAATTAAAAAGTAGGACCTCAAAAATAGTAATCTCGGGATTGCTACCAGTGCCACGTGATAGTCAGAGTAGGAATCGCAGGATAGCGCAGATGAATACGTGGCTTGAGCAGGGGTGCAGCAGGGAAGGATTCAAATTCCTGGGGCATTGGAACCGGTTCTGGGGGAGGTGGGACCAGTACAAACCGGACGGTCTGCACCTGGGCAGGACCGGAACCAATGTCCTAGGGGGAGTGTTTGCTAGTGCTGTTGGGGAGGAGTTAAACTAATATGGCAGGGGGATGGAAACCAATGCAGGGAGACAGAGGGAAACAAAAAGGAGGCAAAAGCAAAAGACAGAAAGGAGATGAGGAAAAGTGGAGGGCAGAGAAACCCAAGGCAAAGAACAAAAAGGGCCACTGTACAGCAAAATTCTAAAAGGACAAAGGATGTTAAAAAAACAAGCCTGAAGGCTTTGTGTCTTAATGCAAGGAGTATCCGCAATAAGGTGGATGAATTAACTGTGCAAATAGATGTTAACAAATATGATGTGATTGGGATTACGGAGACGTGGCTCCAGGATGATCAGGGCTGGGAACTCAACATCCAGGGGTATTCAACATTCAGAAAAGATAGAATAAAAGGAAAAGGAGGTGGAGTAGCATTGCTGGTTAAGGAGGAAATTAAGGCAATAGTTCGGAAGGACATTAGCTTGGATGATGCGAAATCTATGTGGGTAGAGCTGCAGAATACCAAAGGGCAAAAAACGTTAGTGGGAGTTGTATACAGACCTCCAAACAGTAGTAGTGATGTTGGGGAGGGCATGAAACATGAAATTAGGGGTGCGTGCAATAAAGGTGCAGCAGTTATAATGGGTGACTTTAATATGCACATAGATTGCGTTAACCAAACTGGAAGCAATACGGTGGAGGAGGATTTCCTGGAGTGCATAAGGGATGGTTTTTTAGACCAATATGTCGACGAACCAACTAGGGGGGGGGCCATCTTAGACTGGGTGTTGTGTAATGAGAGAGCATTAATTAGCAATCTTGTTGTGCGAGACCCCTTGGGGAAGAGTGACCATAATATGGTGGAATTCTGCATTAGGATGGAGAATGAAACAGTTAATTCAGAGACCATGGTCCAGAACTTTAAGAAGGGTAACTTTGAAGGTATGAGGCGTGAATTGGCTAGGATAGATTGGCGAATGATACTTAAGAGGTTGACTGTGGATGGGCAATGGCAGACATTTAGAGACCGCATGGATGAACTACAACAATTGTACATTCCTGTCTGGCGTAAAAATAAAAAAGGGAAGGTGGCTCAACCGTGGCTATCAAGGGAAATCAGGGATAGTATTAAAGCCAAGGAAGTGGCATACAAATTGGCCAGAAATAGCAGCGAACCCGGGGACTGGGAGAAATTTAGAACTCAGCAGAGGAGGACAAAGGGTTTGATTAGGGCAGGGAAAATGGAGTACGAGAAGAAGCTTGCAGGGAACATTAAGACGGATTGCAAAAGTTTCTATAGATATGTAAAGAGAAAAAGGTTAGTAAAGACAAACATAGGTCCCCTGCAGTCAGAATCAGGGGAAGTCATAACGGGGAACAAAGAAATGGCGGACCAATTGAACAAGTACTTTGGTTCGGTATTCACTGAGGAGGACACAAACAACCTTCCGGATATAAAAGGGGTCGGAGGGTCTAGTAAGGAGGAGGAACTGAGGGAAATCCTTATTAGTCGGGAAATGGTGTTGGGGAAATTGATGGGATTGAAGGCCGATAAATCTCCAGGGCCTGATGGACTGCATCCCAGAGTACTTAAGGAGGTGGCCTTGGAAATAGCGGATGCATTGACAGTCATTTTCCAACATTCCATTGACTCTGGATCAGTTCCTATCGAGTGGAGGGTAGCCAATGTAACCCCACTTTTTAAAAAAGGAGGGAGAGAGATAACAGGGAATTATAGACCGGTCAGCCTGACCTCAGTAGTGGGTAAAATGATGGAATCAATTATTAAGGATGTCATAGCAGCTCATTTGGAAAGAGGTGATATGATAGGTCCAAGTTAGCATGGATTTGTGAAAGGGAAATCATGCTTGACAAATCTTCTGGAATTTTTTGAGGATGTTTCCAGTAAAGTGGACAAGGGAGAACCAGTTGATGTGGTATATTTGGACTTTCAGAAGGCTTTCGACAAGGTCCCACACAAGAGATTAATGTGCAAAGTTAAAGCACATGGGATTGAGGGTAGTGTGCTGACATGGATTGAGAACTGGTTGTCAGACAGGAAGCAAAGAGTAGGAGTAAATGGGGACTTTTCAGAACGGCAGGCAGTGACTAGTGGGGTACCGCAAGGTTCTGTGCTGGGGCCCCAGCAGTTTACTCTGTATATTAATGATTTAGACGAGGGGATTAAATGTAGTATCTCCAAATTTGCGGATGACACTAAGTTGGGTGGCAGTGTGAGCTGCGAGGAGGATGCTATGAGGCTGCAGAGCAACTTGGATAGGTTAGGTGAGTGGGCAAATGCATGGCAGATGAAGTATAATGTGGATAAATGTGAGGTTATCCACTTTGGTGGTAAAAACAGAGAGACAGACTATTATCTGAATGGTGACAGATTAGGAAAAGGGGAGGTGCAACGAGACCTGGGTGTCATGGTACATCAGTCATTGAAGGTTGGCATGCAGGTACAGCAGGCGGTTAAGAAAGCAAATGGCATGTTGGCCTTCATAGCGAGGGGATTTGAGTACAGGGGCAGGGAGGTGTTTCTACAGTTGTACAGGGCCTTGGTGAGGCCACACCAGGAGTATTGTGTACAGTTTTGGTCTCCTAAACTGAGGAAGGACATTCTTGCTATTGAGGGAGTGCAGCGAAGGTTCACCAGACTGATTCCCGGGATGGCGGGACTGACCTATCAAGAAAGACTGGATCAACTGGGCTTGTATTCACTGGAGTTCAGAAGAATGAGAGGGGACCTCATAGAAACATTTAAAATTCTGACTGGGTTAGACAGGTTAGATGCAGGAAGAATGTTCCCAATGTTGGGGAAGTCCAGAACCAGGGGTCACAGTCTCAGGATAAGGGGTAAGCCATTTAGGACCGAGATGAGGAGGAATTTCTTCACCCAGAGAGTGGTGAACCTGTGGAATTCTCTACCACAGAAAGTTGTTGAGGCCAATTCACTAAATATATTCAAAAAAGAGTTAGATGAAGTCCTTACTACTAGGGGAATCAAGGGGTATGGTGAGAAAGCAGGAATGGGGTACTGAAGTTGCATGTTCAGCCATGAACTCATTGAATGGTGGTGCAGGCTAGAAGGGCCGAATGGCCTACTCCTGCACCTATTTTCTATGTTTCTATGTTTCTCTGTAAATTGGGGTAAAGCCAACTTTGCTGAGCTGAGAAATGATTTTTGGACTGGAAACAGCTACTTGAAGGTAAATCAGTGTGAGAGCAGTGGGAGGCATTCAAGGAGGAGATCTGGAGGGTTCAGGCCAAATAGGTACCCTTAAAGAAAAAGGGTGGGAGTAACAAATCTAGAGACCCCTGGATGTCGAGGGACATACAGGGTAGGATAAAGAAAAAAAGGGAGGCTTATGACAAATATCAAGGGCTAAATACTGCAGAATCTTTAGAGGAGTATAGAAAGTGCAGGGGTGAAATTAAAAAGGATATTAGGAAAACAGAGAGAGCAAGAAAAATTCTTGGCAAGTAAAATCAAGGAAAACCCAAAGATGTTTTATAAATATATTAAGAGCAAGAGGATAACTAAAGAAAGGGTGGGGCCTTTTCGAGACCATGAGGGTAATCTGTGTGTGGAGGCAGAAGATGTGGGGTATGGTTCTTAATGAATACTTTGTGTCTGTTTTCACAAAAGAGAGGGGTGATGCAGACACTACTTTCGAGGAGAAGAAGTGTGAAATATTAGATGAAATAAACATAGTGAGAGAAGAGGTATTAAGGGGTTTAGCAGCTTTGAAAGTGGATAAGTCCCCAGACCCAGATAAAATGTATCCCAGGCTGCTAAGTGAAGTTAAAGAGGAAATAGCAGGGGCTTTGACGATCATTTTCCAATCTTCTCTGGCTTTTGGTGTGGTGCCAGAGGACTGGAGGCCTGCTAATGTGGTACCTTTGTTTAAGAAGGGAGAAAGGGATAGACTGAGTAATTATAGGCCAGTCAGCCTAACCTCAGTAGTGGGAAAATTATTGGAAAAACTCCTGAAGGATAGGATAAATCTTCACTTAGAAAGACACGGATTAATCAGGGACAATCAGCATGGATTTTTTAAGGGAAGGTTGTGTCTGACTAACTTGATTGAATTTTTTGTGGAGGTAACCAGGAGGGTCGATGAGGGTAGTGCGTTTGATGTAGTGTATCTGGATTTTAGCAAAGCTTTTGATAAGGCCCCACATGGCCGACTGGTCACAAAAGTAAAAGCCCATGGAATCCAGGGCAAAATGGCAAGTTGGATCCAAAATTGGCTCAAAGGCAGGAAGCAAAGGGTAATGATTGATGGATGTTTTTACAACTGGAAGGATGTTTCCAGTGGGGTTCCGCAGGGCTCAATACTAGGTGTCTTGCTTTTTGTGGTATACGTCAATGATCTAGACTTGAATATAGGGGGTATGATTAAGAATTTTGGTGATGAAACTAAAATCGGCTGTGTGGTTGATAATGAAGAAGAAAGCTGCGGACTGCAGGAAGATATTAATCAACTGGTCAGGTGGGCAGAACAGTGGCAAATGGAATTAAATTCAGTGAAGTGTGAGGTAATGCATTTGGGGAGGGCTAACAAGGAAAGGCAATACACATTAAATAGTAGGTTACTGAGATGTGTAGAGGAACAAAGGGACCTTGGAGTGCATGTCCACAGATCCCTGAAAGTAGCAGGCTAAGTAGATAAGGTGGTTAAGAAGGCATACGGAATGCTTGCCTTTATTAGCTGAGGCATAGAATACAAGAGCAGGGAGGTTATGCTTGAACTGTATAAAACACTGGTTAGGCCACAGCTGGAGTACTGCATGCAGTTCTGGTCACCGCATTACAGGAAGGATGTGAGTGCACTGGAAATGGTACAGAGGAAATTTACAAGGATGCTGCCGGGAGTCGAGAATCTAAGCTATGAGGACAGATTGGAAAGGCTGGATTTGTTTTCATTGGAACAGAGGAGGCTGAGGGGAGACATCATTGAGGTCTATAAAATTATGAGGGGCCTAGGTACATTGGATAGAAAGGATCTATTTCCCTTAGCAGAGGGGTCAACAACCAGGGGGCATGAATTTAAAGTAACTGGTAGAAGGTTTAGAGGGAATTTGAGGGGAAATTTCTTCATGCAGAGAGTTGTAGGGGTCTGGAATTTACTGCCTGAAAGGGTGGTAGAGGCAGAAACACTCACCACATTTAAAAAGTACTTGGATGTGCACCTGAAATGCCATAACCTGTAGGGTTACGGACCGAGAGCTAGAAAGTGGGATTAGGCTGGATAGCCTCTTGTTGGCCAGCATGGACACGATGGGCCAAAATGGCCTCCTTCCGTGCTGTAAACTTTTATGATTCTATGATTCTATCATATGATAAAGATTTACAGGAAATCCTCTCCTCTTATGGCTGGGAAGGTAGGGTGTTGCAAAAGAATCTTTCAACAGCAAATATAAATTATTTCTATACATGTTTATGATTCATTTATACCAGGGAGAGATAACCAGTGAATCAAGATACAATTATACAATAAATGTAGGTGGTTTATAGCCCAATAAACCATCATTATGTATAATATATATTGAGGAGTATTGTAACTCTGTGAAACAGAGTGTATTAACAGGTAATACATACAACAATCACTTGAATTTATAAATCACTTTTAATGCAGTAAACCAGTGCCTAATTTATGTGACCCTTATTTTAATCTTATTTTCATGGCTATGCCTCATTGAGGGACAAGTTAGCAGGACATAAGCACAGTGCGACCAGCCGTACGAGGGCACTGCTGTTCGGCATTAATGGATCGCCGCCCATTTTTTCCTGTTTATCGACCCAAATGTACTTTGGGTCCACTGCAGAGGGAAATCGGCCCCTTGGCCTTTTGAACCAAAAGCCCGACTCTCACTCCAGTACAGACTAGGCCGAGGCCTGAGAAATGTGCATGTTTCGGCCATGAGGGAATGGGCTAACTCTCTCCAAAATGGTTATGGTGGGCCTTCCGCCACTGCCCCAGGAGCTGCCTGACGGTCGCTGGGGACAGCAGGATCAGCAGCACAAAGCAGGGAAATGGGGCAACTTGCCAGCCCCGACCTCCACCACCCCCCTCCCCAACCCCCCACCCACCATCCCGCATCATTTACATGTGGGGTAGGAAGAGGATGGCTGGCAACTGGGGTGGCGGGGTGGGGGGGGCATAAAATTAGAGGTCAGGTCGGGGACACAGCAGTCGGCCTCGCTGCCCAATTCTTCCATCTTCCTGCCGTTATCCTGACAATTTTGGGATGGAATAGAGGCGGAACAATCCTGCCCTCTTTCATGTTCCTTTTGTTTGTTTTCCCGTCACTGCCTAAACCTGGGATTTATTTAGCACTTTTTTCTCTTTGATTTGTCCCAGAATTTGCAACGCAGACATAAAAACGCAGCTCTGTCTCAGTGCTCATCTCTGGCCACATCTGTTCCAAAGTTGAATTGCGTACAGAATGGGTGTGGTTCGCACCTCCGTAACACGGCCTTCCCGGTTTGTTTAGCAAATCAATCCAGTTTGATTGTGTTGAACAAAGAGGATTTGTAACGGTCCAGACAAACTAGCACCTGTCGGTCATCGTAAAGTCTCAAGGCACAAGACAAAGCCTGCCTTGGCTTCTAATTTATTCTGAGAACATCAAACAGGTACAAGACTCATTTAACTCCCATCTAAATTATACAGTCACATGACCACGCAACCTGTCACACCAGCTATTATTATTCTCGATACAATATTTACATGGGTGTATCGTTTCCCGGAAACTCACAGTAAGATAAAGCCCATTGTCACTGTAGTTCAATCACTAGCATTCCAATTCAATTTAGGTTACTTAACCACGAGAATCTGCTAATTGTATCTTTGTGACATGGGCATAAACACCTATCCACAAAAGTGAAATGAAATAATTCCAAGAGCGACACCACATGCGTATGTTCAGCTATTGGCTAAGCTAGTTGTACTCTCTCTTGTAATGGAGCTTGCTTTGGGAATCTTGTGTCAGGCATGCAGACGATATAGTCCGCCCAACGGAGCTGGTCGAGTGTGGTCAGTGCTTTGATGCTGGGGATGTTGGCCTGGTCGAGAACACTGACATTGGTACGTCTATCCTCCCAGGGGGATATGCAGGATCTTGCGGAGACATCGTTGATGGTATTTCTCCGGTGATTTGAGGTGTCTACTGTATATGGTCCACGGCTCTGAGCCATATAGGAGGGCGGGTATCACTACAGCTCTGTAGACCATAAGCTTGGTGCCAGATTTGAGGGCCTGATCTTCAAACACTCTCTTCCTCAGGCGACCGAAGATTGTGCTGGCGCACTAGAGGCGGTGTTGGACCTTGTCGTTAATGTCTGCCCTTGCTGATAATAGGCTCCCGAGGTATGGAAAGTGGTCCACGTTGTCCAAGGCTGTGCAAGACTCCCAAAGCAAGTGCTCTACTCTGAACTCCTACATGGCAAGCGAGCCCCAGTGGGCAGAGGAAACGTTTCAAGGACACCCTCAAAGCCTCCTTGATAAAGTGCAACATCCCCACCAACACCTGGAAATCCCTGGCCCAAGACCACCCTAAGTGGAGGAAGAGCATCCGGGAGGGTGCTGAGCACCTCGAGTCTCATCACCAAGAGTATGCAGAAAACAAGCACAGGCAGCGGAAGGAGTGTGCGGCAAACCAGACTACCCTCCCACCCTTTCCTTCAACCATTGTCTGCCCCACCTGTGACAGAGACTGTAATTCCCATATTGGACTGTACAGTCACCGGGGAACTCACTTTTAGAGTGGAAGCAAGTCTTCCTCAATTTCGAGGGACTGCCTATGATGATGATGTAACAGAGCCATCTTGTATGTGTGTGTTTGTGATGTCGTAAAGAATATATCACATTTCCAATAATGTAGGAGTCCAATACAGAACACAGTGCTCTAACTGAAGTCTTCCTAATATTTTATATAGGCTCATCATTATCTCTTGGCTTTTATATTCTATACCGCTTCTGCTAAAACCCAGAATTCTATCGTTTTTTTCACAGCCTTATCAGCCTTTAATAAAACCAGAATATGCTGGAAATACTCACAGGTCAGGCAGCATCTGTGGAGAGAGAAACACAATTGAGGTTTTAGGTCGGTGACCCCTCATCAGAACTGCCTTTAATGTGTGGCCCTGCACCCACAAATCCCTCTGCTCTTCCACAGCACCAAGCCTTCTACCATTCAATGTATAATTACAGCAGTTACTTTTTTTAACCAAAATATATCACCTCACCCGCACTGAAATTGAATTCCACCTGTCGCTTTTCAGCCCATTCCCCTATCTTATCAATATCCTTCTGCAGCTTCCTTTGCCTATTTTAAATAACCCAATCGGAGTGACTCTGGGCTGCCCCAGTGCCACTAACAGAGAGGCAACTGTACAAGTGCCCCCTCAAACTGAGGAGTTGCTGCTAATATAATTAAACATGAGATCTAATTAAACTAAAATAAACTCCCAGTTGGCCAATGTGTGCTCAGGATTCAGAATGCTGTATCTACCGCAGCTGGTGTGCTGGGTGAATTTTATGCTGTTTTAAGTGAAATTTAAATTCATCGCCCATCAGTCACAAGACCATTGAATCATAGAATGGTTACAGCACAAAGGAGCCCATTCGACCCGTCGAGCCCGTGCCGGCTCTCTGCAAGAGCATTTCAGCTAGTCCCACTCCTCCGCCTTTTCCCCATAGCCCTGCAAAAAATGTTCCTTCAGGAACTTATCCAATTCGCTTTTGAAAGCCACAATTGAATCTGCCTCCATTGCTCTTTCAGGCACTGCATTCCAGATCCTCACCACTCGCTGCGTAAAAATGTTTTCCCTCATGTCGCCTTTGGTTCTTTTGCCAATCATCTTAAATCTGTGCCCTCTGGTTCTCGATCCCTCCGCCAATGGGAACAGTTTCTCTCTATCTACTCTGTCTCGAAACCTCATGATTTTGAACACCTCTATCAAATCTCAACTCAACCTTCTCTGCTCTAAGGAGAACAACCCCAGCTTCTCTAGTAATTGCAGCACATTATTCATCACAGCACTCTGCCTGGCAAAGTTGTTAGCTATACCCTTCGCCAAATGGCAGTGGTCCCTTTAATAAGGATAAGTCACTTCAACATGCTTTTGCTGTAGTTAGAAATCATAATGCAATTGTTTCCCCCATCTCCCGATACCAGAGCAAAGCCATCAAGTGCACAGATAGTTCTTACAGACAGGTTGATACACTGGGTCAGATCAGTCAGCCGGGTCGCGGATGCAAGCGTTTCCTTTCCAGTGCTCCTGACAATCTCTACTCTTGCAGACATTTCTTCTGCAAAAACTGACAATCTCTTCCTACCAAGTGCTCTCATTTAAAGATAAGCATAGGCCTAACCTTTCAGGGTGGTGAATGTTTCCTGCATTACACTTCAGCTGAATCTGACAGCAGATGGGGACAGATCTGTAGAAGTACTTGGTCCACATCTTAAACACATAGAACTCAAGGGGGAAAAGTGAAAACAAGCATAGGAAACACAGTTTACAGGACTCCAATAAGAGACTTTTATGCTGTTCTGAGAAAGTGAGTGAAAAGGGTTATTATAAAACATCAACTGACATTCTAGTAGTGTGTCTAATCATCACACAATTAAATCCCAGAGCATCCGAACTTCACCAGAAATCATTCCCCAAATAAACAAATGGAAATCACCCAAATAATTAACCTTGCCACCTGAGATAGGATAAATAAATCCATACAGTTCATAGCCAAACACCGCCCGAAAAAAAATCCTGCCAATGCCACTGGGTATAGCACTTATTAACTTTACCTTCAGGAGAACTGTATTGTAAAGAAGAACATTGTGCTTGAAGGACACAATACATACATACCAGGGTTCAGAAAGTATTCCAATTGTACAATCTTAGTTTGCAATGTTATTAGAATTCTTTGATTTTTTTAAATTGTCTTGTATCTATGTATTATTCTATATGTAATGGCTTATAGAATTATAGTAGCTGTGTGAACATTTCATTCAGTAACACAGGTATGGAGGCGATAATCTCTGTTTTGACAGTGCCAGCTTTCTACTTCCTTTCACGCTGCAGAACCAATCATTTAACACCTTACAGTTGAAAGGATGGCAGAGCCAGACATATATGAGACTGGGCCAAGCCAAGCCAAATCAAAGGCATTGCTTGTTACCACCAACCAAATCTTATGGTAAGCTAATAAAAATAAAGAAAATGTACAAGTATTGGGGAGGGTTAGGGGTAAGGTTAGTATTACAATTAGGGTTAGGGTTACCGATAGGGTTAAGGGGCTAGAACCTGCACTTTTTTTGCATGATTAATGCCCACGTAATGCCCATTTTACCGCTGAAATGGCGTATAATGCCCAGATATCGCCCATTTAGCCACAAAATGGAAACTGACGCCCATTTTTATGAAACTTATCGCCGAGCGTTACTTTCCCCATGTGCTTAATGCCGGGAAAAAATATTATCGGCCGCCCACTTTTTTTGGGCGGAATCATCAGAATGGACAAAATCAACGCCCATAATATAAGCCAGCGTTAATTTCCACGCTGATTTAACACCGAGATTCAATATTAATGCCCACCCACATTTTTTGTCATGAAGAGCATATTTACCGAAACTAATGCCCAGCAGATCGTCCAGCGTCAATTTCACCAACTCGCACACATATCGCCCACAATATCGCTCGCCCAAAAAAACACCCACAAAAAGTGGAACTGTTCTGAACGAACGCCAGGGCTGTGTCTGGCATTTTTTAAATCCCACTCTTACGTGAGGAGCTGATATCTGAACAATTTGCTTGAAAAAGCGTTGATGTGAGTGACAACGCTGAAACACTGCTGTGTGTGTACAACTCAGACATCAATGGTGCTCATCACCTTGTTGCCAGTTAAAGTTTACATTGATTGATGTTAAGTTGTATTTAACCCTTTCATGTTAAGGACTCACCAGTGCGTAACGGTGCAGCTATCTGAGACAATGTGCAACAAGGTTATGTTCAATAGCAAAAATTTTATGCCAACATTGGTCTGAAATCATAAGCATCACAGGCAATAACACCCAACTCCCTCCCACACCCCACTTTTTCCACCATTGACATAAATCACATGTTTAGCATATCCAGCAACACAGAATACAAAGGCAAAGCAGGAGCGTGGTCCCCCATACATTGCAATAAATTGCATACACCCAGATGGAGATATAACACAGTCATCACCTGCGGACATGCACCTCACTTTCCTTCCCCCCTCTCCTTCTTCTCCCCACCTCTTCCCCTTCCCCTCCTCGCTCCACGGCGCCTGACCAAGGAGCTCCTCAGGCGGTGCCTCATTGGGGGGGGATGAAGGCAGGTGCAGTCGTTGGATGGGTATGGGAGCGGGGGGTGTCGAGGGGGAAACATTCTCTGATGCAGAAGCAGGATCTTGGTCCTTACTCCTATCTGTCATTCGCAGTGGTGGTGCGGAATCTAGGGTTGGAGTGCCGTGCTCGGGGACCACTAGGAGGCCTGTGGCAGCAGTGTTCCTGGCTATCGTATCCAGGGCCTCCGCCATCCGCTGAATGTACTCGGTCATGGTGCCGGAGAAGGTGACCTCCGCAGGGTCAGCGCCGTCCTGGGGACAAATGGGGTGCCCTGTGGAGAGGTGCTTGGGCCTGGTACCTGCAGAGTGGAGATGGGAATGACTACAGGACCACTAGATGGCCTTGGGGTGGAATGGCTTCTGGAGCGTGGTGATGCAGGTTCCTCGAAGTCCCGCTCTTATCCGTGGAGAACAGACCCAGCAGATTGATGGGCGAGAATCGGACCTCCTCAGCACCAGATGTAGTAGGATTTTCCGCCGACTCCTGCCCCATGCCCCAACCTTCTGGCCTCTGTGGTCTTGCCTTGGGACGCGCTGCTGGCTGAGCTGCAAAACACAAATGAGGTTATTAGAGGAGAAGGGGGTGCTAGAGTGACAAGGTGAGTCCAGTGTTACACACAGCACATGCACGACAAAAGCACCATCGCTATCAAAATCATCACGGACATCACATTTCATGACCATCAACACATTTGCATGCCAATGATTTTCATTAGGCCATCATTATTTATATGACAATTTTCGAAATCATCCATCATATATGATTGTTCGGATATGAGTGGCTGTGGCATCTATTGACTTTACATCATGCAATGGTGTAAGCTTTACTCACGTGGCATCACTGCAGGGTCTGCAGATGCATCCGTGGCTGTCCAGGTGCTTCCCCACAAGTGCGAGCACTCGCTCCTCCATCTCAGTGATGTCGCTGGGGACTGGTGGCCCCCCACCCGTTCGCCTCTGCATGGACCTCATCGTCGATAGCTTCTTCTGTAAAAGGTGACAGGACGACATGGCATGAGATCATTGCGTGATATCATTGCAAGGTACTGTCATAGATACTGATGCAACACATAACCGACAGATGTAATCATTATTATGATAATTATCATTCTTTACCTAAAGACGTACACTGTGACTGCAGGCTTTGAGTAAAACATTCCCAGTAAAAGTGAAAGACCTCACATCTGATGATAGTCATTCATGACTGTTACAAATCAAATTATATAAATACATAAGTACATGTAAATCAATGTAATACTTACTCTTGCGGATCCCACAAGGTCGTTCCATCGTTTGCGGCATTGGTTGCCCTCACGCACCTCATTGGTCGTCGACGAGACCACCTCTGCTATCTCGGTCCATATCTTCTGGTATTCCTTTGGGGTGGGCTTCCCATGCCCTCCCTGTGTCAAATCACCCCAGCGTAACTCGACCTTCTGCAGGAGGGAGGCATTTGTCTCGTCCAAGAACCTCTTAGCTCTTTTGCGCCCTCCAATGTGTTCCTCTCCCACCTCACTGCTCTCTCCAATGTCAGTCTCCACAGCGTGCTGTGATGCTTCCTCCTCTCTTTCTATTATAGGCCAAATTCGGTCAAATATGTGGCTGGTAACAGCTACTTTTTGTTTGCCTACTTGCTGTGAAGCTCTAAAGTCTCCCTCCTTCCTCCGAAAGCAGCCACACTACACCCAGTCACGCCTTCAGTCCCTCTGAGCTCCGGCCACACTTCACGGCAGAAGGTCAAAAAAATGTAACACTACCGCCCATTTTATATCGCTCGCGGTAACGGCCATTTTCAAAAGTGGAAACTAGGTGCTTTGAGAATGGGTGAGAAGCCAGCGATCTGAAAACCCTTTTTTAATGTCCACGCCGGAAATATCGCCCATTTTTGGCCGATAGCCACAAAGTACAGATTCTAGCCCCTGCATCGGTATAGGGATAGTGTTAGATTTTGGATTAGGGATAGGGAAAGGGGTAGATATAGGAATAGGATTAGCATTAGCATTAGCGTTAGGGTAAGGGATAGGGTTAGTGATAGGGGTGGATACAGGGTTAGGGATAGCTGTACAGATAGGGTTAGCATTACATAGAAACATAGAAACATGGAAAATAGGTGCAGGAGTAGGCCATTCGGCCCTTCTAGCCTGCACCGCCATTCAATGAGTTCATGGCTGAACATGCAACTTCAGTACCCCATTCCTGCTTTCTCACCACACCCCTTGATCCCCTTAGTAGTAAGGACTACATCTAGCTCCTTTTTGAATATATTTAGTGAATTGGCCTCAACAACTTTCTGTGGTAGAGAATTCCACAGGTTCACCACTCTCTGGGTGAAGAAGTTCCTCCTCATCTCGGTCCTAAATGGCTTACCCCTTATCCTTAGACTGTGACCCCTGGTTCTGGACTTCCCCAACATTGGGAACATTCTTCCTGCATCTAACCTGTCTAAACCCATCAGAATTTTAAACGTTTCTATGAGGTCCCCTCTCATTCTTCTGAACTCCAGTGAATACAAGCCCAGTTGATCCAGTCTTTCTTGATAGGTCAGTCCCGCCATCCCGGGAATCAGTCTGGTGAACCTTCACTGCACTCCCTCAATAGTAAGAATGTCCTTCCTTAGGTTAGGAGACCAAAACTGTACGCAATACTCCAGGTGTGGCCTCACCAAGGCCCTGTACAACTGTAGAAACACCTCCCTGCCCCTGTACTCAAATTCCCTCGCTATGAAGGCCAACATGCCATTTGCTTTCTTAACCGCCTGCTGTACTTGCATGCCAACCTTCAATGACTGATGTACCATGACACCCAGGTCTCGTTGCACCTCTCCTTTTCCTAATTTGTCACCATTCAGATAATAGTCTGTCTCTCTGTTTTTACCACCAAAGTGGATAACCTCACATTTATCCACATTATACTTCATCTGCCATGCATTTGCCCACTCACCTAACCTATCCAAGTCGCTCTGCAGCCTCATAGCATCCTCCTCGCAGCTCACACTGCCATCCAACTTCGTGTCATCCGCAAATTTGGAGATACTACATTTAATCCCCTCGTCTAAATCATTAATGTACATTGTAAACAGCTGGGGCCCCAGCACAGAACCTTGCGGTACCCCACTAGTCACTGCCTGCCATTCTGAAAAGTCCCCATTTACTCCTACTCTTTGCTTCCTGTCTGACAACCAGTTCTCAATCCATGTCAGCACACTACCCTCAATCCCATGTGCTTTAATTTTGCACATTAATCTCTTGTGTGGGACCTTGTCGAAAGCCTTCTGAAAGTCCAAATATACCACATCAACTGGTTCTCCCTTGTCCACTCTACTGGAAACATCCTCAAAAAATTCTAGAAGATTTGTCAAGCATGATTTCCCTTTCACAAATCTATGCTGACTTGGACCTATCATGTCACCTCTTTCCAAATGCACTGCTATGACATCCTTAATAATTGATTCCATCATTTTACCCACTACCGATGTCAGGCTGACCGATCTATAATTCCCTGTTTTCTCTCTCCCTCCTTTTTTAAAAAGTGGGGTTACATTGGCTACCCTCCACTCGATAGGAACTGATCCAGAGTCAATGGAATGTTGGAAAATGACTGTCAATGCATCCGCTATTTCCAAGGCCACCTCCAAAGTACTCTGGGATGCAGTCCATCAGGCCCTGGGGACCCATCGGCCTTCAATCCCATTAATTTCCCCAACACAATTTCCCGACTAATAAGGATTTCCCTCAGTTCCTCCTCCTTACTAGATCCTCTGACCCCTCCTATATCCGGAAGGTTGTTAGTGTCCTCCTTAGTGAATACCGAACCAAAGTACTTGTTCAATTGGTCCGCCATTTCTTTGTTCCCCGTTATCACTTCCCCTGATTCTGACCTGCAGGAGACCTATGCTTGTCTTTACTAACCTTTTTCTCTTTACATATCTATAGAAACTTTTGCAATCCGTCTTAATGTTCCCTGCAAGCTTCTTCTCGTACTCCATTTTCCCTGCCCTAATCAAACCCTTTGTCCCCCTCTGCTGAGTTCTAAATTTCTCCCAGTCTCCGGGTTCACTGCTATTTATGGCCAATTTGTATGCCACTTCCTTGGCTTTAATACTATCCCTGATTTCCCTTGATAGCCACGGTTGAGCCACCTTCCCTTTTTTATTTTTACGCCAGACAGGAATGTACAATTGTTGTAGTTCATCCATGCGGTCTCTAAATGTCTTCCATTGCCCATCCACAGTCAACCCCTTAAGTATCATTCGCCAATCAATCCTAGCCAATTCACGCCTCATACCTTCAAAGTTACCCTTCTTTAAGTTCTGGACCATTGTCTCTGAATTAACTGTTTCATTCTCCATCCTAATGCAGAATTCCACCATATTATGGTCACTCTTCCCCAAGGAGCCTTGCACAATGGGATTGCTAATTAATCCTCTCTCATTACACAACACCCAGTCTAAGATGGCCTCCCCCCTGGTTGGTTCCTCGACATATTGGTCTAGAAAACCATCCCTTATGCACTCCAGGAAATCCTCCTCCACCGTATTGCTTCCAGTTTGGTTAGCCCAATCTACGTGCATATTAAAGTCACCCATTATAACTGCTGCACCCTTATTGCATGCATCCCTAATTTCCTGTTTGATGCCCTCCCCAACATCACTACTACTTTATTAGTCGGGAAATTGTGTTGGGGAAATTGATGGGATTGAAGGCCGATAAATCCCCAGGGCCTGATGGACTGCATCCTAGAGTACTTAAGGAGGTGGCCTTGGAAATAGCGGATGCATTGACAGTCATTTTCCAACATTCCATTGACTCTGGATCAGTTCCTATGGAGTGGAGGGTAGCCAATGTAACCCCACTTTTTAAAAAAGGAGGGAGAGAGAAAACAGGGAATTATAGACCGGTCAGCCTGACCTCAGTAGTGGGTAAAATGATGGAATCAATTATTAAGGATGTCATAGCAGTGCATCTGGAAAATGGTGACATGATAGGTCCAAGTCAGCATGGATTTGTGAAAGGGAAATCATGCTTGACAAATCTTCTGGAATTTTTTGAGGATGTTTCCAGTAAAGTGGACAAAGGAGAACCAGTTGATGTGGTATATTTGGACTTTCAGAAGGCTTTCGACAAGGTCCCACACAAGAGATTAATGTGCAAAGTTAAAGCACATGGGATTGGGGGTAGTGTGCTGACGTGGATTGAGAACTGGTTGTCAGACAGGAAGCAAAGAGTAGGAGTAAACGGGTACTTTTCAGAATGGCAGGCAGTGACTAGTGGAGTGCCGCAAGGTTCTGTGCTGGGGCCCCAGCTGTTTACATTGTACATTAATGATTTAGACGAGGGGATTAAATGCAGTATCTCCAAATTTGCGGATGATACTAAGTTGGGTGGCAGTGTGAGCTGCGAGGAGGATGCTATTAGGCTGCAGAGTGACTTGGATAGGTTAGGTGAGTGGGCAAATGCATGGCAGATGAAGTATAATGTGGATAAATGTGAGGTTATCCACTTTGGTGGTAAAAACAGAGAGACAGACTATTATCTGAATGGTGACAGATTAGGAAAAGGGAAGGTGCAACGAGACCTGGGTGTCATGGTACATCAGTCATTGAAGGTTGGCATGCAGGTACAGCAGGCGGTTAAGAAAGCAAATGGCATGTTGGCCTTCATAGCGAGGGGATTTGAATACAGGGGCAGGGAGGTGTTGCTACAGTTGTACAGGGCCTTGGTGAGGCCACACCTGGAGTATTGTGTACAGTTTTGGTCTCCTAACTTGAGGAAGGACATTCTTGCTATTGAGGGAGTGCAGCGAAGGTTCACCAGACTGATTCCCGGGATGGCGGGACTGACCTATCAAGAAAGATTGGATCAATTGGGATTGTATTCACTGGAGTTCAGAAGAATGAGAGGGGACCTCATAGAAACGTTTAAAATTCTGACGGGTTTAGACAGGTTAGATGCAGAAAGAATGTTCCCAATGTTGGGGAAGTCCAGAACCAGGGGTCACAGTCTGAGGATAAGGGGTAAGCCATTTAGGACCGAGATGAGGAGAAACTTCTTCACCCAGAGAGTGGTGAACCTGTGGAATTCTCTACCACAGAAAGTAGTTGAGGCCAATTCACTAAATATATTCAAAAGGGAGTTAGATGAAGTCCTTACTACTCGGGGGATCAAGGGTTATGGCGAGAAAGCAGGAAGGGGGTACTGAAGTTTCATGTTCAGCCATGAACTCATTGAATGGCGGTGCAGGCTAGAAGGGCTGAATGGCCTGCTCCTGCACCTATTTTCTATGTTTCTATGTTTCTATTTGGAGGTCTGTACACAACTCCCACTAACGTTTTTTGCCCTTTTGTGTTCTGCAGCTCTACCCATATAGATTCCACATCATCCAAGCTAATGTCCATTCTAACTGTTGCATTAATCTCCTCTTTAGCCAGCAAAGCTACCCCACCTCCTTTTCCTTTTATTCTATCCTTCCTGAATGTTGAATACCCCTGGATGTTGAGTTCCCAGACCTGATCATCCTGGAGCCACGTCTCCATAATCCCAATCACATCATATTTGTTAACATCTATTTGCACAGTTAATTCATCCACCTTATTACGGATACTCCTTGCATTAAGACACAAAGCCTTCAGGCTTGTTTTTTAGGTTTAGTGTAAGCTTAGCAATCGGGAAAGGGATAGGGTTAGGTATAGGGTTAGGGATATCTGTACAGATAGGGTTAGCATTACATTAGGTTTAGTGTAAGCTTAGCAATAGGGATAGGGTTAGTGATAGGGATGGGTATAGGGTTAGGGATAGCTGTACAGATAGGGTTAGCATTACATTAGGTTTAGTGTAAGCTTAGCAATATGGAAAGAGAAAGGGATGGGTATAGGGTTAGGGATAGCTGTACAGATAGGGTTAGCATTACATTAGGTTTAGTGTAAGCTTAGCAATATGGAAAGAGAAAGGGAAAGGGAAAGGGATGGGTATAGGGTTAGGGATAGCTGTACAGATAGGGTTAGCATTACATTAGGTTTAGTGTAAGCTTAGGGAAAGGGAAAGGGGAAGCGTTAGCATTACACTAGCGTTAGGGTTAGCGTTAACGTTAGAGATAGGGTTAGCGTTAGCATTAGGGATAGGGTTAGGGTTAGTGTTAGCATTAACATTAGGGATAGGATTAGCATTAGCATTAGGGATAAGGTTTGCATTAGAGATAGGGCTAGAGTTAGGGTTAGGGTTAGCGTTAGGGATAAGGTTAGGGTTAGGGTTCGGGATAGGGATAGATTTATGGTTAGTGTTAACATTAGGGTTAGGGTTAGGGTTAGGGATAGGTTTATGCTTAGTGTTAACATTAGGGTTAGGGTTTGGGTTAGGGTTAGGGTTAGGGTTAGAGATAATGTTAGGGTTAGAGATAGGGTTAGCGTTAACGTTAACTTTAGAGATAGGGTTAGCGTTAGCATTAGGGTTAGGGTTAGAGTTCGGGTTATGGTTAGGGATAGATTTATGGTTAACATTAGGGTTAGGTTTAGGGTTAGGGTTAGGGTTCGGGATAGGGTTAGTGTTAATGTTAGGGATAGGGTTAGCGTTAGCATTAGAGATAGGCTTATGGTTAGGTTTCGGTTTAGGGTTAGAGTTAGGGCTTACGTTAGGGTTAGGGTTAGTATTGGGGTTAGGGTTAGTGTTAACGTTAGGAATAGGGTTAATGTTAGCGTTAAGAATAGGTTTAGGTTTAGAGATATGATTAGAGTTAGAATTAGGGTTCGGGGTTAGGGTTAGGGTTGGGTTAGAGTTATCGATATGTTTAGGGATAGGTTTTGGGTTAGGGTTAGGTTTAGGATATGGGTCAGGGTTTGGGATAGGCTTCGGGTTAGGGATAGGTTTAGGGTTATTGATAGAGTTAGGGATAGGGTTCGGGATTGGATTATCGATAGGGTTAGGGATAGGTATAGGGTTAATGTTAGCATTATGGTTAGAGTTAGCATTGGGGGTTAATGTTAGTTGTTATAGATAGGGTTAGCCTTAGAGATAGGGCAAGGGTTAACATTAGCATTGGGGATAGAGTTCGGTTTAGCATAAGGGATAAGATTAGCATTCGAGATAAGGCTCGGGTTAGCATTAGTGTTCGGGCTTGGGTTAGATTTAGCATTAGGATTAAGATTAGTGTTAGGGATAGGGTTAGGGTTAGTATTAGGATTAGCATTAGGGTTAGGGTTATGTATCAGATTCAGGATAGGGTTAGGGATAGGATAAAGGTTCGGGATTGGGTATGGGTTAGGGCTATGTTTAGGTTTAGTGCTCGGGATAAGATTAAGATTGGTGTTATGGATAGGGTTACTGCTAGCGTTAATGTTTGGGATAGGGTTAGCTTTATGGTTAGGGTTAGTATTAGGTTTAGTGTTCGGGTTAGTGATAGGGTTCAGTTTATGGTTAGGGTTAGCATTACGGTTAGGGTTAGTATTCAGGTTAGGGTTAGCGATAACATTATGAATAGGGTTAATGTTAGCGTTAAGGATAGGGTTAGGTTTAGAGATGTGATTAGAGTTAGAATTAGGGTTAGGGGTAAGGTTTAGGTTAGGGTTATCGATAGGGTTAGGGATAGAGTTCGGGTATATGTGCTATATTTGGACTTTCAGAAGGCTTTTGACAAGGTCCCACACAAGAGATTAATGTGCAAAGTTAAAGCACATGGGATTGGGGGTAGTGTGCTGACATGGATTGAGAACTGTTTGTCAGACAGGAAGCAAAGAGTAGGAGTAAATGGGGACTTTTCAGAATGGCAGGCAGTGACTAGTGGGGTACCGCAAGGTTCTGTGCTGGGGCCTCAGCTGTTTACACTGTACATTAATGATTTAGACGAGGGGATTAAATGTAGTATCTCCAAATTTGCGGATGACACTAAGTTGGGTGGCAGTGTGAGCTGCGAGGAGGATGCTATGAGGCTGCAGAGTGACTTGGATAGGTTAGGTGAGTGGGCAAATGCATGGCAGATGAAGTATAATCTGGATAAATGCGAGGTTATCCACTTTGGTGGTAAAAACAGAGAGACAGACTATTATCTGAATGGTGACAGATTAGGAAAAGGGGAGGTGCAACGAGACCTGGGTGTCATGGTACATCAGTCATTGAAGGTTGGCATGCAGGTACAGCAGGCGGTTAAGAAAGCAAATGGCATGTTGGCCTTCATAGCAAGGGAATTTGAGTACAGGGGCAGGAAGGTGTTGCTACAGTTGTACAGGGCCTTGGTGAGGCCACACCTGGAGTATTGTGTACAGTTTTGGTCTCCTAACCTGAGGAAGGACTTTCTTGCTATTGAGGGAGTGCAGCGAAGGTTCACCAGACTGATTACAAGGATGGCGGGACTGACATATCAAGAAAGACTGGATCAACTGGGCTTGTATTCACTGGAGTTCAGAAGAATGAGAGGGGACCTCATAGAAACGTTTAAAATTCTGACGGGGTTAGACAGGTTAGATGCAGGAAGAATGTTCCCAATGTTGGGGAAGTCCAGAACCAGGGGACACAGTCTAAGGATAAGGGGTAAGCCATTTAGGACCGAGATGAGGAGGAATTTCTTCACCCAGAGAGTGGTGAACCTGTGGAATTCTCTACCACAGAAAGTTGTTGAGGCCAATTCACTAAATATATTCAAAAAGGAGTTAGATGAAGTCCTTACTACTAGGGGAATCAAGGGGTATGGTGAGAAAGCAGGAATGGGGTACTGAAGTTGCATGTTCAGCCATGAACTCATTGAATGGCGGTGCAGGCTAGAAGGGCCGAATGGCCTACTCCTGCACCTATTTTCTATGTTTCTATGTTTCTATGTTAGGGTTAGGATTAGGGTCAGGGTTAGGGATACAGTTTGGGTTAAGATTACGGATAGGGTTACTGTTAGGGTTCAGGTTAGGGTTATGTCTCGGGTTAGGGATACGGTTAGGGATAGTGTTAGGGACAGGGTTCGGGATAGGGTTAGGGATAGGGTTCGGGATAGGGTTAGGGATATGGTTAGGGATTGGGTTAGTACTTTTGATAGGGTTAGAGATAGGGTTTTTGTTTATTGATAGGGTTCCTGATATGGTTTGGGATTGGGTTCATGTTGGGGTTATCAACAGGGTTAGAGTTAGGGTTAGGGTTAGGGTTAGGGATAGAGTTTGTGTCAGGGTTACAGATAGGGTTACAGATAGGGTTTGCGTTAGGGTTACGGATAGGATTCGGGTTAGGGTTATGGATAGGATTATAGTTAAGGTTGGGGTTAGAGTTACAGATTGGGTTCAAGTTCGGGTTAGGTTTATCGATAGGGTTAGGGATAGTGTTAGGGTTATCGATAGCGTTATGGTTCGAGTTAGCATTAAGGTTAATGTTAGTTGTTATAGATAAGGTTAAGGTTAGGGTTCGGGATAGGGTTGATATAAAAGGGGTCAGAGGGTCTCGTAAGAAGGAGGAACTGAGTGAAATCCTTATTAATTGGGAAATTGTGTTGGGGAAATTGATGGGATTGAAGGCCGATAAATCCCCAGGGCCTGATGGACTGCATCCCAGAGTACTTAAGGATTTGGCCTTGGAAATAGCGGATGCATTGACAGTCATTTTCCAACATTCCATAGAATCTAGATCAGTTCCTAGCGAGTGAAGGGTAGCCAATGCAACCCCAATTTTTAAAAAAGGAGGGAGAGAGAAAACAGGGAATTATAAACCGGTCAGCCTGACATCAGTAGTGGGTAAAATGATGGAATCAATTATTAAGGATGTCATAGCAGCGCATTTGAAAAGAGGTGACATGATAGGTCCAAGTCAGCATGGATTTGTGAGAGGGAAATCATGCTTGACAAATCTTCTAGAATTTTTTGAGGATGTTTCCAGTAGAGTGTACAAGGTAGAACCAGTTGATGTGGTATATTTGAACTTTCAGAAGGCTTTCGACAAGGTCCCACACAAGAGATTAATGTGCAAAGTTAAAGCACATGGGATTGGGGGTAGTGTGCTGACATGGATTGAGAACTGGTTGTCAGACAGGAAGCAAAGAGTAGGAGTAAATGAGTACTTTTCAGAATGGCAGGCAGTGACTAGTGGGGTACCGCAAGGTTCTGTGCTGGGGCCCCAGCTGTTTACATTGTACATTAATGATTTGGACGAGGGGACTAAATGTAGTATCTCCAAATTTGCGGATGACACTAAGTTGGGTGGCAGTGTGAGCTGCGAGGAGGATGCTATAAGGCTGCAGAGTGACTTGGATAGGTTAGGTGAGTGGGCAAATGCATGGCAGATGAAGTATAATGTGGATAAATGTGAGGTTATCCACTTTGGTGGTAAAAACAGAGAGACAGACTATTATCTGAATGGTGACAGATTAGGAAAAGGGGAGGTGCAACGAGACCTGGGTGTCATGGTACATCAATCATTGAAGGTTGGCATGCAGGTACAGCAGGCGGTTAAGAAATCAAATGGCATGTTGGCTTTCATAGCGAGGGGATTTGAGTACAGGGGCAGGGAGGTGTTGCTACAGTTGTACAGGGCCTTGGTGAGGCCACACCTGGAGTATTGTGTGCAGTTTTGGTCTCCTAACTTGAGGAAGGACATTCTTGCTATTGAGGGAGTGCAGCGAAGGTTTACCAGACTGATTACCGGGATGGCGGGACTGACATATCAAGAAAGACTCGATCAACTGGGCTTGTATTCACTGGAGTTCAGAAGAATGAGAGGGGATCTCATAGAAACGTTTAAAATTCGGATGGGTTTAGACAGGTTAGATACAGGAAGAATGTTCCCAATGTTGGGGAAGTCCAGAACCAGGGGTCACAGTCTCAGGATAAGGGGTAAGCCATTTAGGACCAAGATGAGGAGAAACTTCTTCACCCAGAGAGTGTTGAACCTGTGGAATTCTCTACCACAGAAAGTTGTTGAGGCCAATTCACTAAATATATTTAAAAAGGAGTTAGATATAGTCCTTACTACTCGGGGGATCAAGGGGTATGGCGAGAAAGCAGGAATGGGGTACTGAAGTTGCATGTTCAGCCATGAACTCATTGAATGGCGGTGCAGGCTAGAAGGGCTGAATGGCCTACTCCTGCACCTATTTTCTTTGTTTCTATGTTTCTAACCAATAGGGTTGAGGCTAGGGTTAGGCTTAGGGATAGAGTTTGTGTTAGGGTTTCAGATAGGGTTACGGATAGGGTTTGGGTTAGGGTTACGGATAGGGTTACGGATAGGATTCGGGTTCGGGTTATGTATCGGGTTATCGTTAATGTTAGGGTTAGAGTTACAGGTATTGGGTTCAAGTTAGGGTTCGGTTTATCGATAGGGTTAGGGATAGGGTTAGGGTTATCGATCGCGTTATGTTTCGAGTTAGCATTAAGGTTAATGTTAGTTGTTATAGATCGGGTTAGCCTTAGAGATAGGGTTAGGGTTCAGGTTAGGCTTAGGGTTAGGTTCAAGGTTTGGGATAGGGTTTGGGTTAGGGTTATCAATAGGATTAGGGATAGTGTTCGGGTTAGCATTCGAGATAGGGTTAGGTTTCGGGATAGGGTTAGTGTTTGCGTTCAGGATAGTGTTAGGGTCAGTGTTATGGATAGGTTTAGCTTTAGGGATAGGGTTAGGGAAAGGGTTCGTGTTCACATTTGGGGTCGAGGTTGTGTTAGCATTAGGGATCGGTTTAACGTTATGGATAGGGTTGGCATTAACGTTGGGGTTAGGTTTCGGGATACGGTTAGGGTTCGCGTTTGGGATAGGGTTAGCATTAGGGAAAGGGTTAGCATTAGGGAAAGGGTTAGCATTAGGACTAGGTTAGGATTGTCCTGAGTTTCAGTTTGAAGGATTCTAAAATTCAGGGCCAGTGCAAAGCATCAACTTGTTAATCCAAAAACACCCAAACACTGACACAACAAGACCTCAAATTCATTGTCATTGAATATATTTTAATTCCCCCATATTTTATTGATATTTCTTACTTTTTAACGGTTACACACCTGTTAAACCTTTGATTGCTTACATTTTCTAGTTAATTTAATTATTCTAATAGGCCAATTAAACCATGGTTTCTGTGATTCCTAATGTATTCCATGAATGTTGTTGAGTTAGTAAAGAGTGAAGTGAAAGAGATCTGGAGATATTAGGACATGCAGAGCTTAACAAGTGTTGTCACTGTGGAACAGTAATCAATAAATCCAGCAGAATACTGAACTATACAGATAAACATTAGAGTTCAAGTTGAGGATGCTGATATTGTTGGACTGTATCTTAAGGTCAGTGAGAAATAAGGGAAGTATAGGAAGTGCCCTAGGACCAGGGGAGCTCGAGTGACACCAGTGAAAGGCAAACTAGTCAATGGCAAATTGAGGATTGATGTCAGAAAGTATGATTGCACATAAAGAGAAGAACACGTGGAGTGCATATCTGGGTAGAGTAATGGGAAAAAGCTCGGACTCATCTAAAAAACAGCTCGAGGCTGGGGAACTAGAGTTTTGCTTTATAGATAAGCTTTGGACAAAGTGAATGATTCAACTCTCAACAATTGTGTGATTTCTTCTGCTATACTATTTCTGTCGTCCTTTGCCAGCCTCTCTGTATCTTTATTCCTGCTTGTTCTTTACTTTTTAATTCACTTTCTTCTTATTAAAACCTTTCGTGCTGCCTTATTACCAACACCGCTGCATGGTGAAACTTGAACTCTGATTGGAGCCCAACTGCAATGACTTTCAGACTTCAATATGTCACGTCAACACCAGTTACACCGCATCAACTGCCAACAAAATGTCACATATGTCACTGTCCTTCAGCACACTCACACTGGTCCATAACCTGCAAAGATGCCCAACTTTGGCCATGTCACATACAGACCCTGGAGACGCCAGTTAATTTGGTCTCCGTCACTGTAAAGTCCTGACTGTCCAGTATGAAACCACACGAGGCATATTCTGGGCATAAGGTCACTCTGTGACCTTAACTCTTTATTCACAGGACTCCCAAGGCGATGACCTGCGTGGACCTCCCTTTATATACCTGTGTGATCAGGTAAGGAGTGTCTCCCACAAGTTCACCCCTTGTGGTCAAGGTGTGCATCTAGGTTGAGTGTATACAGTAACACAGTGGTGTTACATTGTGGTTACACATATGACATCATTTCCCCCCCCTCAAAGTCTTATTGGGATCATAGGTTTAGTCTTTCAGGTGGTCTATGCTCCCTCGTGGAGCGCCGCAGTTGGGGCTCTGGTTGTTGGACACTGACGTGAGTGTCTGTCACCTGTGGTGATTCCAGCCTGTCCGGGCTGACCGCAGGGACTGTGCATTCTTCTGATTGCTCTTGTTGCTCGTTCACTGGTGGTGTTGTGAGCTCCATCTTCAGGTTCCTCCGTGTCGATGCTGAACCTTTTTTTTACTTGGTCCAGATGCTTACGGCATATCTGACCATTGTTGAGTTTTACCACGATGACCCTATTTCCCTCTTTGTCAATTACAGTGCCCTCAAGCCATTTGGGCCCCATGGCGTGATTGAGGACGAATACAGGATCATTTATTTCTATACATCTCCCCCTCGAATTACAGTCATGGTACTCATTTGTGACTTACGCTTGCCCTCAACTATGTCGGTCAGGACTGGGTGAATGAGGGACAACCGAGTTTTGAGTGTCTGTTTCATTAGTAGCTCTGCGGGCGGGACCCCCGTGAGCGAGTGCGGTCGGGATCTATAGGCCAGCAGGAGGCACGATAGGCAGCATTTTAGGGAGGGTCCTTGAATCCTGAGCATATCTAGCTTAATGATTTGGACCGCACGTTCCGCCTGGCCATTGGAGGCCGGCTTGAACGGCGCAGTCCTGACGTGGCTGATGCTATTACCCGACATAAACTCTCGGAATTCGTAGCTTGTGAAACATGGGCCATTATCGCTAACAAGGATGTCCGGCAAGCCATGGGTTGCAAAGATCGCAGGTAGGCTTTCCACGGTGGTGAATGACGTGCATGAATTCAGAATGATGCACTCGATCCATTCCGAGTACGCATTTACCACAATAAGGAACATCTTTCCCATGAACGGGCCCGCGTAGTCAACGTGAATGCGTGACCATGGCCTGGTGGGCCAGGGCCATGGGTTGAGCGGGGCCTCCCTGGGGGCGTTACCTAGCTGGGCACACATCGTGCACCTGCGAACACAGTGTCCCAGGTCTGAATCAATTCCAGGCCACCAAACGTGTGACCAGGCAATGGCCTTCATCAACACAATGCCTGGGTGCTCGCTGTGGAGTTTCCTGATGAATGCCTCCCTGCCCTTCTGGGGCATAACTACCAGGCTGCCCCATAGTAGGCAGTCGGCTTGGATGGAGAGCTCATCCATCCACCTGTGGAACGGTCTGACCTCCTCAGGGCATGCTCCGTGTGCGGGCGCCCAATCCCCAGTCAGGACACATTTCTTAATCGGGGAAAGGAGGGGATCTCTGTTTGTCCAGATTTTGATCTGGTGGGCTGTGATGGGGGAGCCGGTGCTGTCAAAGGCATCGACAGCCATAACCATCTCGGCACTTTGCTCCACTGCCCCCTCAGTGGTGGCCAGTGGAAGCCTGCTCACCGCAACGGCGCAATTTTCCATGCCGGGCCGGTGCCTGATGGAGTAGTCATAAGCAGCCACCGTGAGAGCCCATCACTGTATGCGAGCTGATGCGTTGGCATTGATAGCCTTGCTGTCTGACAACAGCGATGTTAATGGCTCGTGGTCTAATTCCAAAGAGGTACTGATGCATTTTTTTTTACACCATAGACACATGCAAGCGCTTCCTTCTCAACCATCCCATATCCCCGTTCTGCTTGAGAGAGTGACCTGGAGACATAAGCCACAGGTTGTAGTTGACCCTCAGCATTGCCCTGCTGCAACATGCACCATAGGACGATGCATCACATGTCAGAACCAATTTTTTTACAGGGGTCGTACAGGGTCAACAACTTGTTTGAACAAAGTAGGTTTCGCACCCGATCAAAAGCCCGTTCCTGACAGTCCCCCCCAAAACCAATCGCAACCCTTATGCAGGAGTACGTGTAATGGCTCCAGCAACGTGCTCAAGTTCGGCAGAAAGTTCCTGAAATAGTTCAACAGTCCCAGGAATGAACGCAACTTCGATGTGTTGCAGGGCCTGGGTGCTCGTCGAATCACCTCTGTTTTGGATTCGGTGGGCCGAATCCCATCTGCAGCAACCCTCCTGCCCAGAAACTCAACCTCAGGAGCTAAGAACACACATTTAGACTTCTTGAGTTGCAGACCTACCCGGTCCAGTCGGCGTAGCACCTCCTCCAGGTTGTGGAGGTGTTCCTCGGTGTCTCGACCCGTGATGAGGATGTCGTCCTGGAATACGATTGTTCCAGGAATGGATTTAAGCAGGCTTTCCATGTTTCGTTGAAAAATCACGGCCGCTGATCGAATGCCAAATGGGCACCTGTTATAAATGAACAGTCCCTTGTGCGTGGTGATGGTGGTCAGTAGTTTAGATTCGTCGGCCAGCTCCTGGGTCATATAGGCTGAAGTGAGGTCCAACTTGGTGAACAGCTTGCCGCCTGCCAGTGTGGCGAAGAGATCCTCCACTCTCGGGAGCGGGTATTGATCTTGTAGGGACACCCGATTGATGGTGGCCTTGTAGTCGCCACAGATCCTGACAGAGCTATCCGCTCGCCCAGTCGCTGAATTCAACAGGCGAGATGATGCACTCTCTCAACAGCCGGTCCAATTCGCTCTCGATCTTTTCCCGCATCACATACGGCACCGCTCTGGCTTTGTGGTGCACTGGCCTAGCATCCGGGGTGACATGTATCACTATTTTAGTGCCTTTGAAAGTCCCGACGCCAGGTTGGAATAGTGAATCGAATTGTTGTAGGACTTGTGAGCACGAACTTCGCTCCACAGATGACATTGCGTGAACATCCCCCCATTTCCAGTTTATCTCGGCTAACCAGCTCCTCCCCAACAGTGCGGGACCATTGCCCGGGACAATCCAGAGTGGCAGCCGATTCACTAACCCATTGTGTGTGACAGCCAACATTGCACTGCCTAGCACCGGAATGATTTCTTTAGTGTAAGTCCGTAATTGTGTCTCAATGTGTGCTAATTTGGTTCTACTGGCTTTAAGTGGCCATAGCTTTTCAAATTGCTGAATGCCCATGAGTGACTGGCTGGCCCCAATGTCCAGCTCCATGCGTACTGGGATACCATTTAATAAAACCCTCATCGTCATTGGTGGCGTTTTAGTGTATGAACTGTGAATATTCGCCACATGGACCCGCTGAACCTCGGCGTCCATCAATTTGCCCCAAAAGTCATCCTGCCTCAAAGAACCCTCTTCTGGTCCATCCACCTCATATATTAGTCTGGTTGCAGACTTCCTGCACATTCGAGCTCAGTGGCCACTGAGATTGCACTTTCTGCAGACAAACTGTTGAAATCTGCAAGATCTAGCTGAGTGTTTTCCCCTACACCTCCAGCAAGAGTTAAAGTTTCCATTGTTGGGAACAAAGGGACTATGGCCAGGCATTCCGCACTGACTGTCCCTTTAACTGCTCTTAAGTACCCTATTAGTGGGTGTCAATGGCCCCATCCTAGGCCGCATTGTCCACTGCGATGGCGTGAATGTCCGTTCAGCCTGCCATTGTCTCTGTTGAAGTTCTACTCTGGGGTCTATTGCTGCCTGGGGAGTGTCGGACTGCCCCTGTCTACCTGCGGGGCTCTGAGTCGCATTGATGATGTTGACTCCCTGATCCATCGCTGCGTCAGAGGCAGAATTGCGCGCATATATTATTTTCGTCTCTTCCTCCCCCACCATGAAAGTTTGAGCTATCAACACCGCCGCTTACAAGGTCAAATCCTTGGTCTCAATTAATTTGCAGAAAATTCCTGCATGACCGATGCCCTCGATAAAGAAGTTCCTTAGCATCTCCCCCCTGCAGGCGTCTGTTAACTGACAGAGGCTGACCAAACGCCGGAGGTCCGCTATGAAGTCCGGTATGCTCTGTCCTTCACAACGTCGGTGGGTGTAGAATCTATGTCGGGCCATATGTATGCTACTCGCCGGTTTGACGTGCTCCCCAATCAACTTGCTAAGTTCTTCAAAGGTTTTGTCCGCCGGCTTTTCGGGTGCTAGTAAGTAATACATGAGCGCGTAAATCTTTGGTCCGCAGCTGGTCAAAAGATGAGTCCTTCGCTTGTCGGCCGCTGACATTCTTTTGTAACGAAGCTTTGCTGAAGCCTCTCGACAAAATCGCCCCAGTCTTCCCCAATACAGTACCAGTGGCCATTCTCATGGGTCGTGAATTCCCGTTTCTCGTCGCCAATGTAAAGTCCTTACTCTACAGTTTGAAACCACATGAGGCACATTCTGGGGACAAGATCACTCTGTGACCTTAACTCTTTATTCACAGGACTCCCAAGGCGATGACCCTGCATGGGCCCTCCCTTTTTATACCTGTGTGATCAGGTAAGGAGTGTCTCCCACAAGTTCACCCCTTGTGGTCAAGGTGTGCATCTCGGTTGAATGTATACAGTAATACAGTGGTGTTACATTGTGGTTACATACATGACAGTCACCAACCCACAAGTACTAGATTGGAAGCATCTGCAAGGGCAACGAAATCCTCACCACGCTGTTCAACTGTTGAAGATCATCAGATCTGTTAATAAGACTTATTCTGCAAGCTGCATGAACAACATTGCACAGGACAGAAGCACCTGGCTTCAGCTTGTTTCGCAAAGGTGTTGTTATGATCTGGAATTCACAGCCTGAAAGGGTGCTGGAAGCATATTCTATAATGGGCCGAAAATTGCGGTCACAGGATTCCTTTGTACGAACATCTCTGACCCGAAAAAAATCTACGAAAATACCTGTTGGTCTCGGAGGAACGTAGGATATCCGGTCGGAGGCCTTCATTCATTGCACAACATACAGGAACATGTCTTCCACGTACAGACATCTATGTTGGAAGCACGTGAACCTGAACCACCAATCACGATCTTGTATTCTCATTGATAATAATGGTGAGTATTGTTTGTACGAGCTCCCATTACTATCAATGAGAATACCCCCCTAAAACAAGAAACACAGCACGATAAATTAAAAAAACACCTCACATATTTAGAATTAATTGAAATTAAATGTAATTAAATGTTTTAGAAAAAAATATTTTTTGACATTTTTTTAATGTTGTTTAATAGGGTTAAAAATAAACTTACCTTAATGGACAGGGTTTTTAATATACAAATGAATGATTCAATTTAATTTGTCTATGTTTTAAAAGTGTTACACTGGTAAAAGTAGGCTATATGCTTGCTTTTACCATGAGTAAAAATTTGAAGGACATTCGCTGGGCAAATGGTTCTCTGCCCCGCGGATGTCCTTCCTGTTAGAATGCATAGAATCTGTGTAAAGAAATTTTGACAGATCGGAAAAGCTGGTTCTCGGCGCATGTGCATCGCCGGGTGCATGCGCACTTCGTACGGACCAGGCACGACCACAATTTCAAAGGGGAAATTTGCTGGACATTGGGAAAGAGCAGGGGAATGGGACTAATTGCATAGCTCTTTCAAAGAACCAGCAGAATCACGATGGGCTGAATGGCCTCCTTCAATGCTGTATGATTCTATAATCCCAAATTCGTTGCAGCCATAAAGTCCATGTAGAGTCAATTGATTAACTTCTTTCTCTGCTTCGTCAGCTATTTGTTTACTTCTAACAGTTTCTATGGCAACTAGCCATGCAATCCAGCCCAGTAAACCCACAAAGCTAACAGTGCCAGGTTGAAAACATCTATGTTTGATTTTAGGCCGACTAAAAATTTTCAACATTGTTGCATAATAAATGTGTTATTGTTGCACTCCTAGAGCTGTTTCCACATGATTCTAGTAACTAGCAAGTTTTAAACAGCTGGCCAGCTGTGACTTTTTCTTGGCTCACCCGTCTTAATTTGTTCATAAGCAGCCATAGTCCAGACGGAGCCAGACAATTGGTTCCATCTAGGTATAGATAGCTCGGAGGCATGGGAGGAATCTTTAAAACACCACATTCTGAGAAAGGAGTGAAGTACTTCCTAGTACAGAGTGTTAAACGATGGTGATATTAGAAAGATTTCTCGCCGGCTCACTGTTACCTTTCCAAACGGAGAATCTGAAAAGCAAAGCAACTTTTCTGATTCTGAAATAAAGCCAATGCCGTCTCGGCTCTGAGTCAATCATTGGAACTTTTTCTCTGCTTCTTGCTTTCCCACTATCTCTGACCCTTTATATCGGACTGTGGCTGTCCTCTAGATCCCCTATATAACTTATATTTATATATGGTTTAATTAGTCCAATGAACAATCCAATACCAATTCCCTTTTTAGAATTCATTTCCTCCACATGCAATTTTTGACAATGCGCTTCCCAGTGAGTAGCTTATCACAATACAGGTTGAAGCTCCCTTATCCGGAACCCTCGGGACCCGGCCTGTTCTGGAAAAGTGATTTTTCCGGATGAGGGGTGGTCACATTAAATTGGATGGTACATACTGAGCAAGGGGCTATCGGGGCTGGCTGGTTTGGGGCTGGGAGTGCAGCAGAGAGATCGTGGGGTGGGGGGGTGGGGGGGGGGGATGGATCACGGGTTCAGGCCAGCGATTGCGGGAGTCAGCAGCGAGGAAGGACTTCAATTTGTTCATGTCGGAGTTCTGTGCATGCGCCACCCGGTGGCCAGGAATGGTTCTGGGCAAGGGGTGGTTCCGGATAAAGGAGGTTCAACCTATATTGCTTTCCTCCCCCTCCTCTCTGGAAGGCACTGAGTCTTAATGGGGGGTACGGGTACACGGACAGCCCCATTCTCCAATCCATTCTTCATGTGTCTATCAGCAGGTTCTTTGACTAAAGTGGGCATTGTAGCCAAGCCAGCTCCTGTCCGCACTCAATCTCTACCGATAAACACTTTCTAGCAAGAAACCATGGACAGCATTCAGCAGTGGGGGCACCAGCTGATTTTTCCTTTTTCAAGGGGAATTCCAGCACTGCTACACTCAGCGCAGCTGAGATTAGCTGATGGTACCACGAACTTGCCAAGCCTGTGTGGCTCCATTGTTGAAGAACTGAGCCATTGAGGGGTTTTCAGTGAGTAACTTCAACTGGAAATATTTTGCTTATTGGTTATGAGCCTGTCTAATTATTCTGATTACCTCATTTAAGAGACAACTATTATGGCCGTCACAATTTTCGTGATTCTGATTACTATTTCTTAGGAGGGTGGGCATTCTGCAATCCAGGGACTCCAGCAGGGTGTGGAGCACAGGGGATGTGCATCATAGGAATAGCTCACAGCATCACTCCGTTACAATCAACAATGCCTTCAACATAGTAACATATTCCAAACAAATCAAATTGGCATTAACACTCGGTGAATGTTGAGAGATGAGAAACTGAGGGACAGATATTCCTCTTGGTCGCTACGTCAGTGCAACTTTGAGGGAAGAAAGAAAAATTTACATTTATATAGCGCCTTTCATGACCACCGGACGTCTCAAAGCACTTTACAGCCAATTAAGTATTTTATGAGTATAGTCACTATTGTAATGTCGGAAACGCGGCAGCCAATTTCCAAACAGCAAATTCCCACAAACAGCAATGTGATAATGGCCAGATTATCTGTTGTTGTTATGTTGAGACATCGGAGAGGCGGAGTGGCAGTGTGGTGAGGCCTACAAGAGGCCAGCCGGTGCAGCTGCACCAAGGAGGCAAAAAAGAAGTAGAAAGAAATCCAAAGGTGACGTCACAGCCAAGGGGGTAAGTGATTGGTGAGTCGTTTTTCTTTTTCTTTTCTTTATCAGTAAATAACCTTTTAGAATTGTTGTTGCCAAATTAAGTTAATCTAAGGGTTAAGTCATGGCAGGAGAGTTCGGACACATGTTATACTCCTCCCAGGGGGAGTGTTTGTTAGTGCTGTTGGGGAGGAGTTAAACTAATATGGCAGGGGGATGGGAACCTATGCAGGGAGACAGAGGGAAGTAGAATGCGGACAGAAGCAAAAGATACAAAGAAGAAAAGTAAAAGTGGAGGGCAGAGAAACCCAAGACAAAAAGCAAAAAGGGCCAAATTACAGCAAAATTCTAAAGGGGCAAAGTGTGTTAAAAATACAAGCCTGAAGGCTCTGTGCCTTAATGCGAGGAGTATTCGGAATAAGGTGGACGAATTAACTGAGCAGATAGCAGTTAACGGATATGATGTAATTGGCATCACGGAGACATGGCTCCAGGGTGACCAAGGTTGGGAACTCAACATCCAGGGCTATTCAACATTTAGGAAGGATAGACAGAAAGAAAAAGGAGTGGCGTTGCTGGTTAAAGAGGAAATTAATGCAATAGTAAGGAAGGACATTAGCTTGGATGATGTGGAATCAGTATGGGTGGAGCTACGGAATACCAAAGGGCAGAAAACACAAGTGGGAGTTGTGTACAGACCACCAAATAGTAGTAGTGAGGTTGGGGACAGCATCAAACAAGAAATTAGAGATGAGTGCAATAAAGGTACAGCAGTTATCACGGGTGACTTTAATCTACATATTGATTGGGCTAACCAAACTGGTAGCAATGCGGTGGAGGAGGATTTCCTGGAGTGTATTAAGGATGGTTTTCTAGACCAATATGTCGAGGAACCAACTAGAGGGCTGGCCATCCTAGACTGAGTGATGTGTAATGAGAAAGGACGAATTAGCAATCTTGTTGTACGAGGCCCCTTGGGGAAGAGTGACCGTAATATGGTAGAATTCTTTATTAAGATGGAGAGTGACACAGTTAATTCAGAGACTAGGGTCTTGAACTTAAGGAAAGGTAACTTAAGGAAAGGTATGAGATGTGAATTGGCTAGAATAGACTGGCGAGTGATACTTAAAGGGTTGACGGTGGATAGGCAATGGCAAACATTTAAAGATCACATGGATGAACTTCAACAATTGTACATCCCTGTCTGGAGTAAAAATAAAACGGGGAAGGTGGCTCAACCGTGGCTAACAAGGGAAATTAAGGATAGTGTTAAATCCAAGGAAGAGGCATATAAATTGGCCAGAAAAAGCAGCAAACCTGAGGACTGGAAGAATATTGTAATACAGAAGAGGAGGACAAAGGGTTTAATTAAGAGGGGGAAAATAGAGTATGAGAGGAAGCTTGCTGGGAACATAAAAACTGACTGCAAAAGCTTCTATAGATATGCGAAAAGAAAAAGATTAGTGAAAACAAACATAGGTCCCTTGCAGTCAGATTCAGGTGAATTTATAATGGGGAACAAAGAAGTGGCGGACCAGTTAAACAAATACTTTGGTTCTGTCTTCACGAAGCAAGACACAAACAACCTTCCGGAAATACTCGGGGACCGAGGGTCTAGTGAGAAGGAGGAACTGAAGGAAATCCTTATTAGGCGGGAAATTGTGTTAGGGAAATTGATGGGATTGAAGGCCGATAAATCCTTGGGGCCTGATTCTGCATTCCAGAGTACTTAAGGAAGTAGTCCTAGAAATAGTGGATGCATTGGTAATCATTTTCCAACAGTCTATCGACTCTGGATCGGTTCCTATGGACTGGAGGGTAGCTAATGTACCACTTTTTAAGAAAGGAGGGAGAGAGAAAACGGGTAATTATAGACCGGTTAGCCTGACATCAGTAGTGGGGAAAATGTTGGAATCAATTATTAAAGATGAAATAGTAAGCACATTTGGAAAGCAGTGACGGGATCAGTCCAAGTCAGCATGGATTTATGAAAGGGAAATCCTGCTTGACAAATCTTCTCGAATTTTTTGAGGATATAACTAGTAGAATGGACAAGGAAGAACCAGTGGATGTGGTATATTTGGACTTTCAAAAGGCTTTTGACAAGGTCCCACACAAGAGATTGGTGTGCAAAATTAAAGCACATGGTATTGGGGGTAATGTACTGATGTGGATAAAGAACTGGTTGGCAGACAGGAAGCAGAGAGTCGGAATAAACTAGTCCTTTTCAGAATGGCAGGCAGTGACTAGTGGGGTACCGGAGGACTCAGTGCTGGGACCCCAGCTATTTACAATATACATTAATGATTTGGATGAGGGAATTGAGTATAATATCTCCAAGTTTGCAGATGACACTAAGCTGGGTGGCAGTGTGAGCTGTGAGGAGGACGTTAAAAGGCTGCAGGGTGACTTGGACAGGTTAGGTGAGTGGGCAAACGCGTGGCAGATGCAGTATAATGTGGATAAATGTGAGGTTATCCAGTTTGGTGGCAAAAACATGAAGGCAGAATATTATCTGAATGGCGGCAGATTAGAAAAAGGGGAGCTGCAGCGAGACCTGGGTGTCATGGTACATCAGTCATTGAAAGTTGGCATGCAGGTTCAGCAGGCGGTGAAGAAGGCAAATGGTATGTTGGCCTTCATAACTAGGGGATTTGAATATAGGAGCAGGGAGGTCTTACTGCAGTTGTACAGGGCCTTAGAGAGACCTCACCTGGAATATTGTGTTCAGTTTTGGTCTTCTAATCTGAGGAAGGACGTTCTTGCTATTGAGGGAGTGCAGCGAAGGGTCACCAGACTGATTCCCGGGATGGCAGGACTGACATATGAGGAGAGACTGGATCGACTGGGCCTGTATTCACTGGAGTTTAGAAAGATGAGGGGGATCTCATAGAAACATATAAAATTCTGATGGGACTGGATAGATGTAGGAAGAATGTTCCCGATGTTGGGGAAGTCCAGAACCAGGGGACACCAAGGATAAGGGGTAAGTCATTTCGGACTGAGATGAGGGGAAACTTCTTCACTCAGAGAGTTGTTAACCTGTGGAATTCCCTACCGCAGAGAGTTGTTGATGCCAGTTCATTGGATATATTCAAGGTATGGCCCTTACGGCTAAAGGGATCAAGGGGTATGGAGAGAAAGCAGGAAAGGGGTACTGAGGTGAATGATCAGCCATGATCTTACTGAATGGTGGTGCAGGATTGAAGGGCCTACTCCTGCACCTATTTTCTATGTTTCTATGATTGAGGGATAAATATTGGCTAGATTGTCAGGGATAACTCCCCTGCTCTTCTTCGAAATAGTGTCATGGAATCTTTTACAGCCACCTGAAAGAGCAGACGGGGCCTCGGTTTAACGTCTCATCCAAAAGACAGCACCTCTGACAGTACAGCACTCCTTCAGCAGTGCACTGGAGTGTCAGCCTAGATTTGTGCACTCAAGTCCCTGGAGTGGGAGTTGAACCCACAACCTTCTAACCCAGAGGCGAGTGTGCTACCCACTGAGCCACAGCTGACACTTAGGTGAAGCAGGACTTCCACCCACCCCTTGGCTATGACTCTGACCTGCGCAATTGCCTATAATTTTGGCATGCTCTCCTCCCACCATATTTGGATGCCCACTGCGAGTTTGGGGCAACGGGGGGGTTACGGTGATTGCGGTACCCGCTGCAGCTCAGTGTGAGCAATGGCCCTGGCAGAAGAAGAAAAAAGATAGTTTTTATAGAATACTCCATATTCCGCTTTTCTTATTGCAGTCAATCATTCTGCAATCAATTGAAGTAGACAAGGTGCCCTTCAAAGTCTAAGTGTCCAAGTACCCTCTTCTCCCCCCCCCCCGCCCCCGCCCCCCACAGCTGCCTTAGCAGCTCCGGATGGCAGGAGCGCACATAATTCCATCATTTTAGGACTCACTCCAGCGTGCCTGATATCCTTTCTGGCATCAGGTGGCAGGCAGCTGGGTTTCCCTCCCCCGCCCGCTATAGTTATGCCAGGGAGCTGATGTGACTGCCGCGGTTCTCACAATGTGTCAATCCAGATGCAGCTTATTAACTCTTGTTAACTGTGTCCCTCTAATTCTATTTATACTTAGACTACCCAGAGATCCATGTAAGTCTCTGCCTCCCTGGCCCAGATGGTGTTCATGCTAAATAAATACGAGTAGAAAAATCTTCTGTAATAAGGTGAGTGCCGACAGCAGATCTGTGTATTCCAAACAGTTGGAATTTCCATTTTTCTTTCCCTTCTCTTTGAAGATCTAAATTAATTAAATTTTAGAATACAACTGTTGATCTATCAAAAAGAAAGTGCTGATATTTCTTGGTACTGAGTGTTAAACACTATAGTGTGAGAACGAGGTAAATTCCAATGAATTAGACAGAGCGAGAGAGAGAGAGAGAGATAAGTTCCTCTATCTGGTTGACTGGGTTGTGTATTTGCCACTTGATTTGCCTCAAGTTCTTAGCCAGCTGTGAAATCCGCCCCAACCATGGTTAGCTCGCTGTGACATCATTCCTAGTCTTACTAGGAATAATTGTTATTCAAATAAAGCATCCTCCGAGGATATATCGCCCTGTTTCTGTTCATCTCTGGAGCCTGATGAGAGAGCGGAGGTTTATCCTAACCTCGTGCAAACCTTCTGCCCCAGACAAAGACAAGAGACAGAAATTGAACCATTGATTTTGAAATCTGATTTGAATGAACAACTCTATATAGTTCCGACCTTATCAGTACAAAATTGTAAACTTCCTTTAAGAATACAAACTAGATGGGGTTATGTTTTCCCTCAGGGGGTGGAGTTATGAACAGATTTTCATCCAACATATGTCACGCCATCTTGATTAACTCTTTTAAAAAAAACTCAAGTTTGCCCGATGGCTTTTTGGGTCTATGCACCAACCAGTGAGGGCGAAATTCGACTTTGGCAAGAGCGCAGAATGAGCACTACACCCGTTGAAGTGTGCTAAATGTTTGGATAATCTGTGGGCCAGGCAATTAAAAAGGTGAGCAAATGGGATGGTTTGGTAAATCTTAGTAACAATCAGGGAAGAGGTGGAGCCTCTTTTCTTACCGCTATAGACCACCCTTCTCAATCGGTGTGGAGCATAAACACCGGCGTAGACCAGTTGGGCTGAATGTAATGGAGTCAGGCATCAGGGCTGTTCAACACACAGGTGAATGCTGGCTGGGTGAGTTGGAGAACTGGAGGGAGGACTTTGATGGGCCAAGTGGCTTTGGCTTTTCCATATCTTCTTATGGTTACTTTTTCTCTCTCTCTGTCTCTCTTTCCCTCTCGTTTGGAAATAAAATGAGCTAGGTTGAATCTATAACAGTAGAATGATACATCATTTGTTGGAAGGAACAGGACTAATGGGTCAAAAAGTCTGAATACCTCCTGCAGTTTCTTATATACGGTATTTGACCAATTGCTGTCTTTTAGAGAGGGTGCAGAAAAAATTTACGAGAATGATTCCAGGGATGAAGGACTTCAGTTATGTGAATAGACTGGAGAAGCTGGGGTTGTTCTCATTAGAGCAGAGAAGGCTGAGAGGAGATTTGATAGCGGGGTTCAAAATCATGAGGGGTCTGGACAGAGTAGATAGAGAGAAACTGTTCCCATTGGTGAAAGGGTCGAGAACCAGAGGACACAGATTTAAGGTGATTGGCAAAAGAACCAAAGGCGACCTCAGAAAAAAAGTTTTTACCCAATGAGTGGTTATGATCTGGAACCCACTGTCGGAAAGTGGGGTGGAGGCAGATTCAATCGTGGCTTTCTAAAGGGAGTTGGATAAGTACCTGAAAGAAAAAAATTTGCAGGGGTACGGGGAAAAGACGGGGGGAGTGGGACTAGCTGAGCTGCTCTTGCAGAGAGCCAGTATGGTTTCGATGGGCGAAATGGCCTCCTTCCGTGCTATAACCATTCTATGATTCTACATCCACCAAATGTGAATCTGCAGCATGAGAGATATAATACAAAATAGATCACCTGCGCTACACATTTTATCCATCTTCTACCCCAATATTTTATTTGGCTCAGTGGCTGTGTGAATTTATGCCACGTGATTTATAACACAGTCCTAACGTGTTGCAACTGTTATATCCCGCAGCTCCTAACCTCCTAGTAGATCAAATATACGAGTGTGTAAAGAGTGCCTTAATTGAGAAAATCATCAATGAAAGATGTGATTGTTGACCAATGTTCCAGGTCATTAAAACAGGAGAGTAACTGGGATGGTCTGGTAAATCTTAGTAACAATCAGGGAAGAGGTGGAGTTTTTTTTAATTACTATACACTACCCTTCTAATGGGTTTCTTACAAAGAGTGAGAAAATATTGGAATCGTCTATGTTAACAGAGCTCGCCCAGATTTGCTTGGGGTTGGGAGTGGATCCAAGGCAACTCTCCAAAAAACGGGCTGGCTCTGTTCAGACAAGATTCAACCCAATGCTAACTTCTACCAAAATTACACATTATGAAGACCGTGTGTCAAATTTAGTTAGAGCAGCCTTTTTTTATCTCTGAATCTTGACTTCAAATCCAGTCTGGATCAATAGGATTAAGGTTCCCGCTCTCTGCCAGTTGAAGCAGTCCAAACTGAAATGAGTTTCGAGCCAATCTCCAGTGGGTACAAACATCACATCGTGAAGTTCCCCGGAATTTGGCACTAGATGGCACTAAATTGTTAGTCTCACCCAAGGAGCCACAAGGATGGCTGGTGTTGGAAATTGAAATGTCAGAGCCCTATTGTAGGGGGTAGTCCTCTGAGGCCGAAGGTAATCTACACTGTTGAAGCAAAGTAGACCCACGCCTTACCTGACATGAGGGTTCTTCACGTAACCTCATTACTAACATAAAAGGCATTAATGAAAGAACTAACATTGCAAAGTGTTTCACAGCCAATTAATTGCTTTTTAAAGTACAGTCAATGTTGTGATGCATGCAAATGTGACAGGCAAATTCACACAGCAAAGTTCCACAAACAGCAAATAAATTGAATAACTGGGTAATCTAATTTCAAGTCCCAATCATCCATCACCCCTGTGCTCAGTGACCTCGGCACATTGGCTCTCGGTCCACCAAAGCCTCAAATTTAAAATTCATCCTTGTGGTCAAATCCCTCCATGGCCTCGCCCATCCCTATTTCTGTAACCTCCTCCGGCCCTGCACTCCTCCAAGAACTCTGCGTTCTTCCAATTCTGGCCACGTCTACATCCCCGACTTCTTTCGGCCTACCTACCATTGGCGGCCGTGCCTTCAGCCGTCTAGGTTCTAAACTCTGAAATTCCCTCCCTGTTTATCCCCGCCTCTCCACCTCTCCTTCTTTAAGATGCTCCTTAAAACCTAACTCTTTGACCAGGCTTTGGGTCATTTGTCACAATATCTCCTTCTTTGCCTCCATGTCAATTTTTTTTGTTGTCTGAGTATACTCTTGTGAAGTTCCTTGGGAAGTTTTACTGCATTAAAGTCACTATATAAATGCAAGTTGTTCTTGTTGTTGGTTGCTGAGAAAATGTTGGCCACACCATTGGGACAACTCCTTATGCTTCTTCAAATAGTAGCATGGGATCTTATTAAGTCTTACCTGAAATTCAGCTCCTCCAACAATGCAGCTCAGCCATAGTACTACACTATGGCCCTGGACAACGTGGACCACTTCCCTTATCTCGGGAGCCTCCTATCAATAAGACATCGACAACGAGATCCAACATCGCCTCCAGTGCGCCAGTGCAGCCTTCGGCCGCCTGAGGAAAAGAGTGTTTGAAGACCAGGCCCTCAAAACTGCCGGCAAGCTCATGGTCTACAGGGCTGTAGTAATACCCGCCCTCCTGTATGGCTCAGAAACATGGACCACTTACAGTAGACAGCTCAAGTCGCTGGAGAAATACCACCAATGATGTCTCCGCAAGAGCCTACAAATCCCCTGGGAGGACAAACGCACCAACATTACCGTCCTCGACCAGGCCAACATTCCCAGCATTGAAGCACTGACCACACTTGATCAGCTCCGCTGGGCAGGCCACATAGTTCGCATACCAAACACGAGACTCCCAAAGCGGAACTCCTTCACGGCAAACGAGCCAAAGGTGGGCAGCGGAAATGTTACAAGGACACCCTCAAAGCCTCCATGATAAAGTGTGACATCCCCACTGACACCAGGGAATGCCCTGGCCAAAGACCGCCCTAAGTGGAGGAAGTGCATCCAGGATGGCACTGAGCATCTCGAGTCTCGTCGCCGAGAGCATGCAGAAATCAAACGCAGGCAGCGGAACGAGCGTGCATCAAACCAGTCCCACTCACCCCTGCCCTCAACGACTATCTGCCCCACATGTGACAGAGACTGTGGTTCTCGTATTGGACTGTACAGCCACCTAAGAACTCATGTTAAGAATGGAAGCAAGTCCGAGGGACTGCCTATGATGATGAATACTACACTGAAGTGTCAGCTTGGATTAAGGGCTGAAGTGGGTCTGAAATCCACAATCAACTGACTCAGAGGCAAGAGCCTCAGGTTGAATCTTAACCTCAACAATTAACTTCAATAATTACTTATGTTATGTATTTAACCCTTGGCAACCTGTATCACACCACCACCACCTGTTGGAGTACCAAGGGATCCCAGCATCCTTTGGGAGCACTGTATATAAGCATGCCACCCAGGTGGTACCTGCACTCTGGAGTCTTATTAAAAGGAGCTAAGGTCACACTTACTCCTTGCTCACAGTACTCAGTTTCATCCTTTATTAAGAGTGTATCAATTGGCGATGAGATAATGAATAACCGCGCGAAAATGCAAAGAACAGTTGGTATCCTGGAGGAGTTCTCAGAAGGGGACGATTGAGAGGCCTTCGTGGAGAGACTCGACCAATACTTTGTGGCCAATGAGCTGAAAGTGGACGAGAACGCTGCCAAACGAAGGGCGATCCTCCTTACCGTCTGTGGGGCAACAACCTATGGCCTCATGAAGAATCTTCTAGCTCCAGTAAAACCAACAACTAAATTCAAGACGGAGGCCACCAAAATGCGTCAAAACCACAGAACGTGATGGAGCTGCGGGACTCCTCAACTATTTCGGTAATTTCCTACCCGGGTTAAGCACCTTGCTAGAACCCCTACATGTGCTACTGCGCAAGGGAGACGACTGGGTATGGGGGAATTCACAAGAGGCTGCCTTTGAGAAAGCCAGAAATCTGTTGTGTTCAAATAAAATGCTTGTCCTGTATAACCCATGTAAACGATTAGTGTTAGCTTGCGATGCGTCGTCATACGGGGTCGGGTGTGTGATACAACAGGCTAACAAATCGGGGATTTTGCAACCGGTCGCTTATGTGTCCAGGAGTCTGTCCAAGACCAAAAGGGCCCACAGCATGATTGAAAAAGAGGCTCTGGCGTGCATTTATGGGGTGAAAAAAATGTATCAGTACTTGTTTGGCCTCAAGTTTGAGCTAGAAACTGACCACAAGCCGCTCATATCGTTATTCTCTGAGAGCAAAGGGATTAACACCAATGCCTCTGCCCGCATCCAAAGATGGGCACTCACGCTGTCGGCATACAACTATGTAATCCGCCACAGACCAGGCACAGAGAACTACGCTGATGCTCTCAGTCGGCTACCATTGCCCACCACCGGGGTGGAAATGGCACAGCCTGCGGACTTGCTCATGGTAATGGATGCATTCGAAAACTAAAAGTCACCCGTTACAGCCCGCCAGATTAGGAACTAGACCAGCCAGGATCCTTTACTGTCCTTGGTAAAAAACTGAGTCCTCCATGGGAGCTGGTCCAGTGTCCCAGCTGAGATGCAGGAGGCGATTAAACTGTTCCACAGGTGCAAAGACTGTCTGTTGTAAGGTAATCGCGTGGTCCTGCCCAAGAAAGGCAGAGAAACATTCATTTGTGACCTATACAGCACCCACCCAGGCATGGTAATGATATAAGCCATAGCCAGATCCCATGTGTGGTGGCTCAGATTTAGAGTCATGTGTGCGCCAGTGCAACACTTGCTCTCAGCTGAGCAATGCACCCAGAGAGGCACCAACAAGTTTGTGGTCATGGCCGTCCAAATCATGGTCGAGGGTCCACGTGGATTATGTGGGCCCATTTCTAGGCAAAATGTTTTGGTTGTCGTGGATGTTTATTCAAAATGGATTGAATGTGCAATAATGTCTGTAAGCATGTCCATGGCCACCATCGAAAGCCACGAGCCATGTTTACCACACACGGCCTGCCTGATGTCCTAGTCAGCGACAATGGGCCGTGCTTCACCAGTGCTGAATTCAAGGAATTCATGACTCGCAATGGGATCAAGCACGTCACATCTGCCCCGTTCAAGCCCACATCCAACGGCCAGGCAAAACGGGAGGGTCAGATCGTCAAGCAAAGCTTGAAACTCGTGCTCCCTGCAGACCTGGAAGTCCCTAGTGCTCTGCTCAGCTACCGCACCAGACCCCACTCGCTCACCGGGGTTCCCCCAGCTGAGCTGTGCATGAAAAGGGCGCTCAAAACAAGGCTCTCCCTTGTCCACCCTGATCTCCATGATCACGTGGAGGGCAGGTGGCATCAACAAAGTATGTAGCATGACCACGCAAATTTATCACACGATATTGAGATCAATGCTCCTGTGTTTGTACTCAATTATATACATGGTCCCAAATGGCTTGCAGGCGTGGTCATAGCCAAAGAAGGGAGTAGGGTGTTTCAGGTCAAATTGATCAATGGACTAACGTGCAGAAAACATTTGGACCAAGTCAAATTGCGGTTCACCAACAGCTACGAACAACCCGAAGAAGACACCACCAACTTTGACCCTCCAACACACACACAAGTGGCAACCGACATCATGGTTGACCACGAAGCCGAACTCACCATCCCCAGCAAGGCCAGCTGCCCAGCCGCCCAGTGAAGAGCGAACCAACTCACCCACACTCGCATTTGTACCGAGACGATCGACAAAGGAGCGAAAAGCCCCAGATCATCTCACCCTGTAAATAAGTGTACTGTTAACTTTACGAGGGAGTGATGTTATGTATTTAACCCTTGGCAACCTGTATCACACCACCACCAGAGGGCCTACCTGTTGGAGTCCCAAGGGATCCCAGCATCCCTTGGGAGCACTGTATATAAGCAGCCCACCCATGCAGTACTTGCACTCTGGAGTCTTTTTAAAGGAGCTATGGTCAGACTTACTCGTGGCTCACAGTACTCAGTTTCATCCTTTATTATGAGTGTATCAACTTCCAACTTAATTTAAAAGTTGAGAGACTTACCTGGATATGTTCTGTCCCTGCAGAATAAACAGCACATTCACACCTGTATACACTACCTTCACATCTGTATATGTCAACTCTTCAGATCTGCATAAGTGAAAATTTCACACCTTAATACCTGTATAAGTTGTACCTTCACACCTGTATAACTTATATGTGCAGACCAGTAAAAGTCACACCTTCGCAGCAGTAAAAGATGAACTGCAGTTTTCACTTCTGCGATTTCAATTTTCGATCTGGATCTCTTATCCAAATAGTCACCGCACTTGTCACTGCACTTGCCTAGGACTCTCCCCTCCCCTCCCCCTGACTCTCCCCTCCCCTCCCCTCCCCCCGAATCTCCCCTCCCCTCCCCCTGAATCTCCCCTCCCCTCCCCCCGAATCTCCCCCTGACTCTCCCCTCCCCTCCCCTCCCCATGACTCTCCCTTCACCTTCCCCCGACTCTCCCCTCCCCTCCCCCCGCATGAAATGCTCGAGGGAATCCAAATGTTGCAGACTGAGAAAAGTGTTCAGGTTTGGAATGGCTTTATTACTCATCTCTACAAAAAAATATTGAAAGGAGAAAGTTGTGCGACTCAACTTAATTTCTAACTTTTGATGAAAAGATGAAGCAAAAGTAGGAAGGAAGAAAGAACCTGCCTTTATATAGTGCAAGAAGGAACAACTGAACCCATTTTCAGTGTTGGTAATTCTGATCTTGTATTTGGATTGCTTTGATCTGCAGAAGCAAGCCTTCTGTTTGAAGTAGTCATACATTATTGATAAATTCAACTCACGTTAAATCAGCTCAGTTTGACTGAAGATAATAACCCCCAATTGGGACTGAAATGAAAGACTTTTCTTGCTTTCATTGGCAATTGCCAATTGCATCTGATCAGGAACATTTGAGTGACAAGGCAGCTTTTAAAAGGGAATAAAAGTCTCACACCGCAGACATGGCGTGGCAGTGTCTGCGCATACACTTTTAGACACCAGTGGGATTAAAGGAAGAGGCAGATGGCTATTCTCACGCAAGATCTGCTCGAGGTAGTGTCCTGTTTCTCCTGGGACGCTGCTCCCATCCCTAAACAACTAAACAGTTCACTTAAAGCTAGGGTGTCACCAAAAAACGTTGCGGCTGCATCAATTTAATTACACTCCCTAATCATCATCCTGTCTGCACATCACCTGAAGTCAACTTCTAAAGTTCCAGCTTTCTCTTTTATTCTGCACTGGCCCATCTGATCTGCATACTTTCTTTATGCATTTCTATTTCAAACTGGCCATTTATCTAATTAAATATAAATGTTGCTGGTTTTAGTAATGGGATAACATTGCTTTAGTGCCGCTTTGCTTCAGATCCGTCCAAAATGCCTGCAACTATACTCCACCCTCGTAATATGGGCCTTGCAAGTCACGTATGTTGCATGTTACAGTGAGTTCACCCTGTAGTGATCGTCCCATTGCACAACATGGAACTCAAGATGAAAAAGTTGATAGCCGAATAACAGATGTAGCCTTGTGTCAGAAAGCCTTAGCATGCAGGTTTGTGATTTGTACTTAAATCGGTCAGGATGTTCCAGTTATTCATGTGTGCTTGATTTACTTTCCACACTGCTGGATGGCATTATTCAAGGGGACGTTGAATTTCCTAGGACTTTTTCTGCTGCCTTATCAGACGCCATCCTCCTGCCTGGACGACCTCTTCCAGCCTTATATCGCTTGCCATGCCCTCTGGTCCTGTGGCTCTGGCCTTCTGTGCTTTCTTCTCCTTCAGGTTCCACTATTGCTATCGGAGCCATCAAGTGTCTCAGCCCAGATCTCTGGAACACCTGCTCTAAACCCTTGCCCCTCTACTTCTTCTTCCACGCTTATAAAACACCCCGCCAGCAACCCAGCCGAGAAACTCCATCTGTTTCAGGAGTGGAATTATCACAATCCGGACAGAGAAAGGAAATTTGGGGCAGACGCTGTTCCCACCCTTTTAAGGCCAAGTTCCTCATCATCATCATTGGCAGTCCCTCAGACTCGAGGAAGACTTGCTTCCACTCGAAAAATGAGTCCTTAGGTGGCTGAACAGTCCAATACGAGAATAACAGTCCCTGTCACAGGTGGGACAGATAGTCGTCGAGGGAAGGGGTGGGTGGGACTGTTTTGCCGCACGCTCTTTCCGCTGCCTGCACTTGATTTCCGCATGTTCTCGACGATGAGACGCGAGGTGCTCAGTGCCCTCCCGGATGCATTTCCTCCACTTAGGATGGTCTTTGGCCAGGGATTCCCAGGTGTCAGTGGGGATGTTGCACTTTATCAGGGAGGCTTTGAGGGTGTCCTTCCAACGTTTCCTCTGCCAAGTTCCTAACTTCCAGCTGGAGGGAGGTTTGGGGAAGGCCCGAGTGCTTCTTCCATCCACCGACTCCCCTCCCCCATTATGGCATCACATTTGGAGGTAGGACGGACAGGATGATGTCATCCGGCAGAAACCCTGTTAGTCTGTGCCGCGGGCGGACAGAGTGGTAAGGTGCTGCTCCGAGATTGAATTGCACCTCATGGGCCAGACACCCCAGCAATGCTGTAAACGGCCCGGGCACCCGCTCCCATTACACAAAAACCATGGACCGAAAATTGCGTCCTTGCCGGGTGCGTACGATGTGCGCATGCATTCAGCAAGGCCTCGCAAAAGCCAGTTCTCAGCGCGCAATGCACGTGCACCGAGAACCGGTTTTTCCAATCTGTCAAACTGTCTTTTGACAGATCCAACACATCCCTGTAGGAAGGGCGTCGCGAGGCAGAGATTGGGTTATTCGCCCAACTTGTGCCCAACGAATGTCCTTCAAACTCTTACACCTGGTAAAAGCAGGCGTATAGCCAACCTTTACCAGCGTGAGCATTTTAAAACATAGAACAATTACATTTAGTCCCTCATTTTTAGATTAAAAACCCTGTCCATTAAGGTAAGTTTATTTTTAACCCTTTTAAAACACATTCAAAAAAATGTTTTTAATAAATTTTTTTCTAAAACATTTAATTACATTCAATTTCAATTAATTTTAAATATGTGAGGTGTTTTTTTTTATTTATTGTGTTATGTTTCTTGTTTTTGGGGGTTATTTTAATTGATAGTAATGGGAGCTCGTACAAACAGAGATCCCATTATTATCAATGAAAATTCTCCATTGTGATTGGTGGCCCAGGCCCATGTGATCCCAGGATACGAA